>NC_056739.1:1052733024-1053061774 GCF_019279795.1 Protopterus annectens
AGACTTAGAGTAGATAGGAAGGTGATAATGCTTAGAGAAAGTATGCACTGAACTCCAAGTAGCTGCTTCCAAAATATCCTTAGTTGCCACCCCTTAGAAATGCTGTTGAAGTGGCAGTAGCCCTAGTGGAATGAGGCCTAATCCCAGCTGGAATCTCCTTGCCATGATGGGAATAACAAAATGCAATGCAAAAGCCAATCCACCTAGAAATAGTTTGTTTTGACACAGGCTTGCCCTGTGAACTCAAAGCAAAAGAAACAAACAACTGCTGAGACTGCCTGAAATCCTTAGTCCTGCTTAAATAATAACGCAATTGCCTGTGTACATCTAAAGTGTGCAAAATCTTTTCCCCTTTATTTTGGGGGTCTGCATAAAAAGTAGGCAAATGAATAGTTTGGTTTAAAGCCACACTAGAAACCACCTTAGGCATAAAGGAAGGATTAGTACGTAATGATACCCTATCCTTATGGAAAATCAAAATGGCTCTACTGCCATAAGGGCCTGCAACTCAGACACCCTTCTTGCAGAAGTAATAGCCAACAGAAAAGCAGTCTTCCATGACAAGTATTTCAATTCAGCAGTAGCCGCAGGCTCAAAAGGTTGTAGAGTAAGTTTTTCCAACACAAAATTGAGATCCCAAGCAGGAGTAGGAGCTCACGTGGGGTCTTATATTCTTTGCCCCTCTAAGAAACTGCTTGAACAAAGGGTGCGAAAACAATGGTGGGTCACAATCATAGTGAGCTGAAATTGCTGCAGCATGAATCTTAATGGAAGAGAAGGACAAACCTTTGTCCAATAACTCAGTAAGATATTGAAGAGCCACACTCAAATTAGGCTCAGAAACCTGCAAATTCTTTGCTGTACTCCAAAATAAAAATCTCTTCCATTTTTCTTACACTTTCCTTGTACTAGGTCTTCTAGCTTCCATAATCACATTTAAAACTTGTTGAGGAAGTTGAGACCTGCTGTGTTTCAACACAGAATATGCCAGGCTGTTAGATGAAGAGAGTGAAGCTTGACATTGAGCAGATGACCATCCTTCTGAGATAACAGATGAGGAATCAGAGGTAAAGGCCATGGAGGCTTCTTTACCAGACTCCGTAGTAGTGGGTACCAGTGTTGCCGAGGCCAATCTGGAGCTATCAAAATCATCCTTGGCCTGTCTTGTCTGACCTTTAATAGTACCTTTGGAAGAAGAGGCAGAGGAGGAAAGGCATACACATGAAGGTTTTTCCAACTGAAAGACAGAGCATCCACTTTCCAAGCTGTGTGATGAAACCCCTTTGTGCAATACTGTGGCAGCTGGTGGTTTAGTGGAGAAGCGAACAGATCTATGTCTGGAGTCCCCCATGACACTGTCAATTTTTGAAATACATGAAGATCCAGTTTCCACTCGTGGGGATCCATGATTTGTCTGCTTAACACATCTGCTAAGGAGTTCTGTGCTCCTGGCAGAAACCTTGCCTGAAGAGTTAGTTGCAAGCTTAGCGCAGTCTCCCATAAAATCATTGCTTGCCTGCATAGAGGACAAGAATGTGTTCCCCCTTGTTTGTTGATGTACCACATGACAGTTGTGTTGTCTGTTAGAATCAACACCTGCCCTGGAAGAAGTAACTCCTTGAAAGCCATTAATGCAAACTGGACTGCTAACATCTCCTTCATGTTGATATGTAGATGCTGTAGTCTGGCAGGCCACTTGTCTTGTATCCACTTTCCATTTAGATGAGCTCCCCAAGCAATGTCCGAGGCATCTGTCGTTAAAATCTGACTCGCCTCTGGCCGGGTCACAGAGAGTCCCTTGTTTAGGTGACATTCCTGAGCCCACCACAAAAATTCTTTTTGAAGGCAAGGTATTATTTGAATGACAGTGTCCAAATCCTGGCAGTGCTGTGTCCATACATTTGTGAGATACCATTGTAGCTTCCTCATATGCAGTTTGGCATTGGGAAGCACCAGAATACAAGATGCCATGAACCCTAATGCTTGAAGGACTGTCCTTGCAGTCAGCACGGACTGATGAGATAGTTGATGGAAGTAAAGTGACAGACTCTTTTGTTTGTCCGGGGTTAAAAGGCCATCTGAGCTGCTGTATTCAGTCTCACACCCAGAAAGCACATGTCTTGAGAGGGTACTAGACTGGACTTTATTTCGTTCACAGAATACCCTAGGCATCTTAGCACTGCTATAACATATTCCAGATGCTGTAGGAGGTCTTCCTTTTCTTGAGCCAGAATCAGGCAGTCGTCCAAGTAAGGATAGATTTGAATTCCTTGAAGCCTGAAGTAAGCTATCACTGGAGCCAGAACCTTTGTGAATACTCTGGGTGCAGTAGATAAGCCAAAGGGCAATGCAGAGAACTGATAATGAGAATTTCCAGCTCGAAACCGCAGATACTTCCTGCAACTTAGTCTTATAGGCACATGAAGGTAAGCTTCCTTGAGATCTAAAGTTACCATCCAGTGATCTTTGCCCAGCAGAGGTAAAAGCTGTTGTAACGTCAACATCTTGAACTTGGGAATGTCCAGAAAAGTGTTGAGGAGAGATAAATCCAAAATTGGTCTCCACGTGTTCCCCTTCTTTGGTACTAGGAACAGGCGAGAATAAAATCCTAGGCCCCTTTCTGATACAGGGACTGGCTGAATGGCCCCATCCGGAGTAACTGAGAAACTTGCTTGTGAGCCTCCTTTCTTTGTGGAGGAGGAACGTCTGGCATGCCTTTGAAAGGGTGCATTGTATGGAAATAAAATCTGTAACCGTGGTGAATGATATTCAACACCCATTTGTCTTGAGTAATTAAATCCCAATTTTCTTTGAAAAGAGACAGTCTTCCTCCCAAAGGAGCTGCCAGACGAGAATCTACTGGCAGCTGAAAAGACAGGTCATTGGGTCTGTTTACGAAAGGACTGACCCCTGCCCTCACCAGAAGTCTGAGCAGGTGAACTCCTGTTCTAGGCCTAAAAGAACCTTGAGCCCTGCCCCTACCACGTCTAGACCTACCCCTAGACTGGGAATCATAAGCAGGATATGTCCACCCCTTAGCAGGCCAATTTCTACTAAACTTCGGTGGCTGCACCTGCAAAAAATCTTTAACAGTTTGCATAGACTTAGCTTTGTCTTCCATTTTCTTTAAAACTGCTTCCACAGGCGATCCAACAACACATCAGACTGTAAAGGAGCATCCAAAATCCTTGTCTTAACATGCTCAGCTAAATTCTGATCCTTCAACCAGGCATGCCTGCGAAGAACAGAACTAGTAGCAGCCACCCTCGAGGAGGCCTGTACAGCATCAAAACCACATTGCAAAGAATGCTTACCCACTTGTTCAGACACATGAACCAAATCCAGCAACTCTTTACACTCAATACCTTCCGCCAAAACATCCACCTTAGATTTTAATTGTGAAAGGAGATAATTCTGATATTTTAGCATGTGAAACTGACAATTCAACGCTCTCATGGCTAGAGTGGAAGAAGTATACACTTTCTTTCCCCACCTATCCAAAGCCCTTGCCTCTTTATCAGTGGGAACAGGATTTTTAACCACAGAGGCCTTAACACCTTTAGGCCCTTGAGAAATAGTTTCTGGGTCCGCCCTTGGACTCTTAAACAAATACTTATGAGCTTGGGCACCCTATAATACCTATCAGGCTTAACAGGAGCAGGAGGCAAAGAGTCAGGGTTCAGTGAAGCCTCTGCAAAACATCTTCCACCACATTCAACACAGGAGGAATAGCTAAGGGCCTATGCTGGGGTAAAACAAGAATTCCCTAAGCCTTTTCCTGGAATCAGAGTAATCCTGGCCTTCCCATTTAAAGTGCTCCCTCATGGAATGCAGAGTCTCTGAAAATGAGAAATCCTCAGGAGGAGAAGCTGTAGGAGTGGAATCATCCACATCAGAATCAGAATAAGTAGGATACTCCTGCAAGTCTTCTGCAGAAGACTCTGAAGCCTCTGAACACTGTTCAAAACTATCAAACTCGGTTCCACCCTAGGCCTCTTATCAGGCGGGGCATAGAACCTCTAATCATAGTAATCAAATCTTCTGCCATTTTAAGCATATGTTTCTTAGGTACAGAACCCGAAATGCTAGGAGAAGCCCCCACTGAAGCTGAACTAGGCCTACCTCTCAAAGAAGTTTTGGCAACAGAAGGAGAGGCTCTAACTACCTTGGGAAGAGAGGGAAGAACAGTTACCTGAGAAGCCCCCTCAGCCTGGCCTACCTCCTGAGAAGGCACATCCTGTAACAGTAAAGGTTCTGCCTGAGACTCCATGGAAACTCCTGGCAAAACCTCTGGCTCCACTGAGCCTTCTAAAGAACCGACGTCCGGGACTGCCGGTTCATCAACCCTAGGCTTCGCTGTTTTGTCCTTGCGCTTCTTGGACGAAGCGGGCGGAGCATCCGACGGCATTTTATAATTGCAACGCTTCCCAAACACTAACCTGGCACAGTCTAACCTCCTCTTAATAGTGCGTTTGTTAAACCGAGCACAAGAGCGGCAACCAACAACGTCGTGCTCAGGCCCTAAACAAGGTATACACAAGGTATGGTAATCCCTATGAGGTATCTGTTTCCCACAAGAAATACAGTTATTCACTTTTTCTGACATCCGGTTAAATACTGAGGCAAGAAAAAACCAAAATGTTCCCCAACGGGGTACTTAGCCAACTCTGTTTCGGTCTGAAACTCCGGTTTCGGAAATATTTCAGAACGCCAACCTGCACTCGCAAAACTGCTTCTGCATCGGACCATGCGGCAAAAAAGACTGGGGATATGACGTCGGTCATGCGCATTAGTACCCTGACGTACTGACGTCAGTCTAATGCGCCCTGACCGACGTCAGCCTTATACTCTGGTATTCGGGCCGACTGGACGCGGACTATACCCTATAGTAAGGACTGCAGCAATGGGGAACGAAGAACATCTTGTGAGAATCAGGTACTCTGTAGTACCTGTCTGGTGTCCTAGGGGCCAGAGGTAAAGTGTCTGGAGTAAGACTGGATTCCATGAAAACATCAGCCACAACATCCAGGACAGGGGTTATAGCTAAAGGCCCCTGCTGAGGCAACTCTAAAAATTCTCGGAGTCTCTTTTTGGACTAAGGATAGTCTTGGCATTCCCAACGGAAATGCTCTCTTAAAGTACGCAAGGTTTCACCAAAAGAAAAATCCTCTGGAGGGGAGGCAGAGGGAATGGATTCCTTTGCATCTGAATCTTCATAGGCGGATAAGGGCATGTCTTCATAATCAGAAAGGTCAGAGTCATCAGACTCCTGGTCTGCAGAACCTGAAGGGGACTGGGTTCTTTGTCTCTTAGCAGGCGAAGGCTGGCTTCCCCTAATCAGCATAATAAGGTTTTCAGCCATTCTAAGCATTTGTTTTTGTGGTATGGGTGCCTGAGCATGCACTTTGGTCGTCGGTTTTCTAGGCATAGTGCGTACTCTGGGCCTAAGAAACCCGGTAGTTTTGGTCAAAAATGAAGTCATCGGTTTGATTCAAACATCAGTAAGACAAAAAACTCCCACAGAAGCTGGTGCCTGCACAGCGGCTCTGGACCCATCTAAAGTAGAGACATCCACTGGTTCCATAGTTGAAGAAGCATCTCACAGCATACCGGTCTCCGAATGGGTCTCAGCAGAGGCCTGCGAATACACAGAAGTGGGCATCAGGGGCTGCAAAGGCACCTCATTGGAGTACCGGTGGACTGGTGACTAGCTTAACGGCAGCGTCGTCGGTAGTTTTGGACCTATGCTGTCTGCCTCTGTCTTTATCCTTACGTTTTTTTGGAAGATCAGTAGTTGGATGGCTTACCAAAGCCATTTCAGAATACGGAGATCGAGAGCAAAAGAATTTAGCGACAAAGATAGCCCAATGATGAATGGTTCTGGTGTTAAACAAGGCACAAAAAGTACAGTCGTGTACACTTACCATAAATGTAGATGTTTGAGTGTATTCACTGTTTCAGTCATTACATTTGGGTAATCTGCTGGCAGGTTGCCTTCAGTTGGCCTGAATTCCAAAGTCTTGGGTCCTGCGTTGGTTGCTGTCTCCTCTTCCAAGATGTCAGGTCATCAGGGGTATAAAACATGCAGCAGACGCCATTTTCTTTAGTTTTTCTTGCCCCCAAAAAGGTAGCAAAAAAAAAAAAATATATATATATATATATATATATATATATATATGCATCAATATAAACTTTACCTTCATCTACAAGCAAATACACCACATAGGTTCTAGAAGATAGAGAAGGAAAAAGAAACCAGAATGACAGGGGTATGAGCGGGAGGGTAACCTGGACTGCAACAGTGAATACACTCGAACATCTACATTTATGGTAAGTGTACACAACTGTGCTATGTTCTTCGTGTTTCACTGTTGCAGTCGTTACATTTGGGTAGAATCCCAAAGCTATGGTTGGGAGGCTGGAGCTAAACAGCATTAGGTGCGGCTAAAAGGCCCTGCAGAACTGCAGTGACAAAGCCTGCCCTGGACTTAGAGTAGAGAGGCAAATGATAATGCTTTGTAAAGGTGTGAATAGAACTCCAAGTAGCAGCATCTAGAATGTCTTTGGTTGGTACTACTCTGAGAAAGGCTGCTGAAGTAGCTGCAGCTCTGGTGGAATGAGACCTAATGCCCTTAGGCACAGGTTTACCATGGTGTAAGTAGCAGAAACGGATGCAGTGGCTTTATCCACTTTGAAATTGTCTGCGTTGAAATGGCCTTTCCTTCTGATCCTGCAGCATATGACACTAGTAATTGCTCAGTTTTTCTTAGAGCTTTAGTCCTGCTCAAGTAGAATCTTAGCTGTCTGTGTACGTCCAAGGAATGCAGAATTCTCTCCCCCTTGTTCTGCGGATTTGGATAAAAGGTTGGCAGATGAATTGTTTGGTTAAGAGCCACACTGGAAACCACCTTAGACATAAATGTAGGATTTGTCCTCAGAGACACCCTGTCTAGGTAATATATGATAAAAGGCTATACAGCCATGAGGGCCTGTACCTCTGAAACTCTTCTTGCTGAAGTAGTTGCTAGCAGCGGAGCTGTTTTCCATGATAAGAACTTTATATCAGCGGTAGCAGCTGGTTCAAATGGAGGCAGGGTGAGCTTTTCCAACACATAATTGAGGTCCCATGCAGGTAATGGTGATCCTCTAGGAGGACTTACATTTTTGGCTCCTCTAAGATACTGCTTTAGTAATGGATGAGAGAAGATTGGTGGCTCTGTATTGTAATGAGCCAAAATGGCAGAGGCATGGATTTTAACTGATGAGAAAGATAGGCCTTTGTCAAGCATCTCAGTTAAGTATTGTAATATCTGAGGAATATTTGGTTCTGCTGTATCAGTTCCTTGTGCTTGATTCCAAGCACAGAATCTCTTCCATTTGTCAGCATAAGATTTTCTAGTACTAGGCCTTCTGGTTTCCAAAATGACATCCATCACAGCTTTACTGAGAGGTGTTGTTTGTATAACTACATGATCAGCCATGCTGCCAGGTTCAGTGTCTGTAGTTGATTGTGCAGGATCTGATTGTTTTGCTGAGACAGTAGTTGAGGTCTTTGAGGTAAGGTCCAAGCTGGGTATTGAGACAAGTTCCTTAGGATTGTGTACCCAGTATTGGCGGGGCTAGTCCGGGGCAATTAGTATCATCTTTAGTTTCTCTTGTCTGACTTTTAGGAGGACCTTGGGGAGAAGAGGCAGAGGAGGAAAGGCGTAAACTGATAGGCTTTTCCAACTGAAGGATAGGGTGTCCACTTTCCATGCTTGTCTGTGATAAGTCCTTGTGCAGAATCTTTTTAACTGATAATTTTGAGGAGAGGCAAATAGATCTATGTCTGGGCTCCCCCATTTCTCTGTTATCATGCTAAAGACTTGTGGATTTAGTTTCCACTCGTGAGGATCCATAAGGTTTATGCTTAAATCGTCTGCCAGAGTATTTTGCTTTCCTGGCAGGAATTGAGCTTGAAGATGTATTTGGTAGGTCAAAGCTGTGTCCCACAGTGCCATGGCTAATCTGCAAAGGGGGTATGTGTGTGTGCCCCCTTGCTTGTTTATATACCACATGACCGTGCTGTTGTCCGTCTTTATCATTAGTTGTCCTGGATGAAGCAAGTCCTTGAAGGCTGTTAGGGCATTTTGAACAGTTAGCATCTCTTTCTGGTTGACATGTAGATGCATTTGTTTTGGGGTCCATATGCCCTGAATGCATCTTCCTGCCATGTGGGCCCCCCAGGCATAATCTGATGCGTCTGTTGTTATGGTTTGGCTGGCGGAGGGTAGACCGAAGGCCCATCCCATGTTTTGGTGACATGCCTTTGCCCACCATAGAAACTCCTGTTGTAGGCAGGGAATGAGAGGAATCATTGCTTCCAGACTGTGAGAATGTTGACTCCATAAACTTTTTAGGTACCACTGAAGGTTCCTCATATACAGTCTTGGATATGGAATCAGTAGGATGCAGGATGCCATGAAGCCCAGAGCCTGCAGAATTTGTCTTGCAGATAACTGGGTTTTTGTTGCCATCAGTTTGAAGTAAGTAGTTAGTTGCCTTTGCTTGTCTGGCGTAAGGTAAGCCATCTGGGCTGTTGTATTCAAGCTTGCACCCAGGAATGTTATCTTTTGAGAGGGTACCAGTTGTGATTTCTTTTTGTTTATTGTGTACCCTAGGCATGCCTTTTCACATACGCCAGGTGTCAAAAAAGAGTGTCCTTGTTCTCTGCTTGAATGAGACAGTCGTCCAAGTAAGGGTATATTTGTATACTTCTTTGTCTGCAACATGCAATTACTGGTGCCAGGCACTTTGTAAAGACCCTGGGCGCAATAGGTAAGCCAAAGGACAGTGCAGAAAATTGGTAATGCATTAAGCCAGCCTTGAATCTGAGGTATCTTCTGCACGAATGTCTTATGGGACATGCAGGTATGCCTCTTTTAGGTCTAATGTCATCAGCCAAGCATTCTTGCCCAGCATGGGCAGAAGCTGCAGCAAAGTCAGCATTTTGAATTTTGGAATGTCCAGGTATGTGTTCAAAATCGATAAATCCAGTATTTGCCACCGGGCCTTGTCCTTTCTGGGTACCAAGAACAGTCTTGAGCAAAAACCTTGTTCTTTTTCCTGTTCTGGTACTGGCTGAATGGCCCCCATATCCATGAGGGACGTAACCTATTTCTGTGCCTTTGCCCATTGATTTGTTGGCAGATCTGGCCAACCATTTGCCATTGGCAGAGTGTGGAAATGGAATCTGTATCTCTGTGATACTATGTTTAGTACCCACTTATCCTGGGCTATTAACTGCCAATTTTGGGCAAAAAGTGCTAATTTTCCCCCTAAGGGTGCTGCCAAAAGATAAGTGCTTGGTGTAGGCAGAGGGAAGTCATTGGGACTGTTTTCTGTAAGTTTGCGCTTTATCTCCTCCAGATTTGGAGGTAGAAGTGCCCCATTGCTTTGACCTGTATGAATCTTGTGCCTGGTATCTGGAACCCTTAGGGCGTCGGGATTTGCCCCTTTGAGCTCTGTCTGACACAGGAAAGGACCAATTTTTTGCAGGCCAGTGTCTACTGAATCTTGGTGGCTGCACTTGTAAAAAGTCTTTAACAGTTTGCATAGACTTAGCTTTGTCTTCCATTTTCTTTAAAACCTCTTCTGCTTTAATACCAAACAGAGTATCATGCTGTAAAGGTGCATCTAGCAATTTAGCTTTAACATGATCAGGCAAATTTTGTTCTTTTAGCCAGGCATGCCTCCTAATCACAGATCCAGTAATTGCGGCCATGCAGGAGGCCTCTAAGGAATCAAAATCACATTGCAAAGTATGCTTTCCAACCTGTTCAGCTGCATGCAATAATTCCTGCAATTCTTTATTTTCTGCACATTCAGAAATCAACATAATTTTCTGTTTCAGCAATCTCATAACATGTTGTTGATACTTAAGCATATGAAACTGACTGTTTAAGGCCCTGCTTGCCAAGGTTGCAGATGTATAAACCTTTTTTCCCCATCTGTCCAGTGCCCTTGAATCTGTCAGAAGGGGTAGGATTTTTTGCTGTTGAGGCCTTAACTCCCTTTGGACCCTGTGAAATAGTTTCAGGATCAGCAGCAGGGTTTCTAAATAAAAATTTATGAGAGTCAGGGACCCTGTAATACCTGTCAGGCGTACTGGGAGCCGGAGGTAAGGAGTCAGGGGTCAAGCTTGACTCCGAAAACACATCATCCACAAAGTCTAAAACAGGGGGAATGGCTAAAGGCCTGTGCTGAGGAAGGAGGAGGAAATCCCTGAGCCTCTTTTTTGATTCTGAGAAATCTTGACTCTCCCAGTGAAAATGCTCCCTCAAAGTATGCAAGGTTTCTCCTAAAGAATAATCCTCCGGAGGAGATGCAGATGGTATAGACTCCTCTGCATCAGAATCCTCACAGGGAGGTATAGATAATTCCTGATCAGAAGAAATAGAAACCTGATCTGAAGATTCATAATCAGTGTCTTGCATAGGCCTCTTAAATGGAGGGAGATGGGTACCCCTGGTCAAGGTAATAAGGTCTTCAGCCATTTTGATCTTCTGTTTTTTAGGCATAGAGGCCTGTGCACGTGGCTCATGCGTCGGTTTTTTAGATTTAGAAGTTTCTTTTGTCTTTGGTTTTGCAGCTGTTGTCGGTTTGATATAGAAATGTTGAGGTCTGAATACACCCTAAGAAGCCATTGCCTGCTCAGTGGCACCGGACCCATCCGAGGGAGATGTATCCATCGGTCCAATACCCTGAGTATCTTGCAGCATGCAGGACTCCACATGGGTGTCAGTAGAGGCTTATGACTCGAAGGTAGTGGGTATCAGGGGCTGCGAAAGCACCTCACTGAGTACCGGCGAACCGGCAACTGGCTTAGAAGAAGCTTTGTCGTTGGTTTTGGATCTCGACTGCCTTTCTCTGTCCTTTTCTTTGTGTTTTTTGTGTGTACTCCGGTTGTCGGATTGCTATCCGACGACATTTCTGGGTAATTAAACCTGTTTCCAAAATACTTAGAGGCAAAAATATACCAATGCTTAATAGTGCGTTGGTTAAATCTAGCACAAAACCAACAGCCAGGCAAGTTGTGACCAGGGCCTAGGCAAGGAATACAGTATAAATGGAAATCCTTATGAGGTATTTGCTTCCCACAAGTAATACAATTATTAACTTTTTCTGACATCGGTATGGAGCAAGAAAAAAGTTTCCCCAATGGGGTACTTAACTTTAGTGAGGATTTCGGTTCTGAAACTCAAACTCGAATATTTCAGTAGTCGGCCGACCGGCACTTGCAAAATGCTTCTGCTTCGGGCACCGCGCTGCAAGAAAGACTGAAGAGAATGGCGTCAGCTGCATGTTTTATACCCCTGATGACCTGACATCATGGAAGAGGAGACAGCAACTGACACAGGACTCAAGACTTTGGAATTCAGGCCGACTGAGGGCAACCTGCCAGCAGATTACCCAAATGTAATGACTGCAACAGTGAAACACGAAGAACATCTGACAGACAGGGACGTCGTGGTCTGGGCCTAAAAAGGTGACGCAGTAAGAATGAAAATCTCTGTGAGGTATTTGCTTTCCACAGGCAAGACAATTGTTAACTTTTTCTGACATCGGTTAGAGCAAGAAAAAAGGATCCCCAATGGGGTACTTAGCTTTAGAAGAATTCAGGATTACTCATTTCGAAAACGAAAAATTCAGGTAGCGGCCGACCGACACTTGTGAACTGCTTCTGCTTCGGGCTCCTCCTTGGCAAGAAAGACTGATGTAATGGCGTCGGCTGCCTGTTTTAATACCCCTGATGACCTAACATCATGGAAGAAGCGACCGCATCTATCGCAGAAATACTAAGTCTGGTATTCGGGCCAACTGAGGGCTACCTGCAGGCAGATAACCCCAAGTGTGATGACGGCAAAAGTGAAACACGAAGAACATCTTGAGATCTGTTACATACCAATTTGCAATCCAATGGACAATGTAAGGGTTTACATTAAGCTTGCTAAATTTTCAAATACACTAGTGTAGTGGATAGTGTCAAAAGCTCTGACCAGGTTGAGATAAGCAGTGTGCACAAAATGACTACTGTCCATAGCCCATGTAACATTTTCAAAGACACTTGCTAGGTTCAATAGACTGGAGCCTATCCTTCACAAAACCAAACTGACTGGAATTGAGATCAGTTAATTTGCCTATATCCATCTAAATGCATTCTTCTAGGATACATGCCATGGCTTTATATACAAGGTTAGGTGAGGATGATGCATCTATAATTACCTGAGTGTGTAGAGGAGCTGCCCTTTTACAGGAAAGTGACAGAGGCTAAGCTCCGAGCATCAGGAACAAACTGTGCAGACATGCTAATGTTGAACACCAAGTGAAGGCTTATACTTGGCACTGATGATAAAAGCAGCCTAGTATGCTGTTTGGTCCCATGAAGTATTATTAACAGACTTTGACAGGGATTCTAAATCTTGCTCCAAGGTGATTACATGGGAAACTAAATTCTTATGGATAGCGGGGGCAACATGGGTAGGACAGGTAAATTAGAACGATATCTGTCTGATAAAATATTAAATATATCTTTGGGATTAAACTGGGTGATATTATGGATAAGCTCAGTGCAGTGTTGGAAATTATTCCTTAATTTTCTGACCCAACTGAAGAACGATTTGCAGTTTCTTTTGGAATCTGCAACAGCCTTGAGTTCATACTCTGCTTTATATTTTGTAACGGAGCTATTAAGTTCCTTGATGGCATGCTTCACTGTAGTCTTGAGGGAGGGAGATGGGTATTTCTTGCAACTTTCCACAATTTTCCTTCTTTTGTTGTACAGTTTATCAATACAGGAGTTCCACTAGACAGGTCTACTCCTTAATTTAAAGTTACATTTAGGGTGGATGGGCAATGACTTTTCTATGCAACTGTTCGAATGCTGGTAAATGCAGCACCTCTCTCAAATGGGTCCATTTGCAAGGGATTGTTGGGGATTTGGTATAGGTCTTGGAATCAAGCACAATTAATATTACAGATGAAAATAAATTTGATTGGCATGAGTAGAGACAATTTGTAAACAGCAAGTCAAAGGTGCAGTTATTGTTGTCTCTTTCGGCTTTTCCCGGTTAGGGGTCGCCACAGCGGAACTCCGGTCCGCTAATGATTTTTACGTGCCGAGTTACCAGCCCTGATGCACAACCTTCAATGAAGGTACGCCCATTCACGCATGTCTCCACGCAGAAGATGCTCTGGCTGAGAAGCGATTCGGAGAGCGTCTTACTGTGAGGCGACAACGTTACATCAGCACCACCACTGCTCAAAGGTGCAGTTATAAAACAGATAAATGAAGGTAGTAAAATGGAATTGTTAAAATAATTTAACTTATGCATACCACAATTTTAGTAAGATTTTTGCAAGGCTGCTCTCATTGTCTCTCTCTCTCTCTCTGGAGTGCACCTAAAATTTTAAAGGAGCTTTTTCCAATATTTCCCTATGGCAAGACAATATATACCATTACCACCACTCAAAGGTGCAGCTATAAAACAGATAAATGAAGGTAGTAAAATGGAATTGTTAAAATAATTTAACTTATGCATACCACAATTTTAGTAAGATTTTGTAATTTTTGTACAGGAAAGTGACAGAGGCTAAGCTCCGAGCATCAGGAACAAACTGTGCAGACATGCTAATGTTGAACACCAAGTGCTCTCATTGCCTCGCTCTCTGGAGTGCACCTAAAATTTTAAAGGAGCTTTTTACAATATTTCCCTGTGGCAAGACAATATATACCATTAGCAAACTTCTTTTTCCATTTTAGGTACATCACATGGAATAGCCTTCTATTGCTGCCCTCAGTTCACAAAGAGTTTGCCTTCAAACAATAATCCTGACAGGGATGGAAAATTCAGACCATGAAAACTATGGGAAAATCACAGATGATAATTATCAACCTCTAGCCAGTGTGACTCAAGCAAGGAAGAATGGTGGATCTTGTCATGATAGCAGAACTAAATGGGGATTTCTACTGCACATTTACTTATGTTTATTTTCAAGGTCTGACAACAGCCCAGTAATAAGGTGGACAGATTACAGAAAGTAGGGACAGCAGGTATGAATTTGCAACAGAAAGCCTAGCTCAATCTCCAAGAATGGTCTAGCCTTATACAATCTGCTATGTTTATGGTTGGTCCTCATACCATTATTCATATGTATATCAGGTAATAGATTCATACAACCAAGACATTTTCATGGAGATGATTACTATGGTCTTTGTTCATTTCCTTTCCACACAGCATAACTGTTTTCCTACCTACATAATGATTCCAGTATTGTCATATGTTATACAAGCACTACTTAATAGCTTCTTTCCATCTGTGGCATTACCTTCTTTAAAAATGTGTCTGCCTTGTCCTTGCATCATTATACCTTTTACATCTGAAAGTATTTGCTAAGGAAAACACACTTAGCAGACATATACGTTCGTGTCACCTTTTTCAAGCACTTAATAGTGTTCACATCCCAAAATAAACATGGCCATGCATAATAACCCCTCACTTAAATTTGTGTTTACCCATCCATTCATCAAAACTAGCCCTACAGGTAGCGAAAGCAATAATTTATTCAATGTGCAGTGGTAACTTATTCCACAGGCTAGCAATATGTTGAGTTCTAAACTTATTCCTCAAGCAAGCCTTGTTTTTATTCATTGGTATATATTTGAGTCCTTGTGTGTAAGTTTGTAGACCCACTCATTTTCTGATGAAACAAGGTTAAACAGAATTAGGCATTTTATGTCATGAAAAGCAAGACACGGGTAAGCTATGGAGTACAAGCAGAGTCATACCAATCTGTCGGTATTAGTTGAAGGATTTAAGCCCTTTAACTTAATTATAAATCTTTACAGCCATTCCAGAGGAGTGACATGCTTTGATTTGTGCATGCCAAAGGGGGCACTGTAGTCAATGATCGGTATAATAAGCGAAGAGTAGTAGAAAGACTTATTTGGATCTTGGAAATTAACTGGACTGCATAGAAGGATTTCCTGACTATTGTGAAACCATGATCAAATGAGAGAATGTTGTCCACTTAAGTATCCAGGCGTGTTATAACTCTATATATATATATATATATATATATATATATATATATATATATATATATATATATATGCACACACATACACACACACACACACACACACAGGTGTGTGCATATATATTTGTAATAGGCTACTACTCTGCACTTTTGTATTTAGCTTGAGAACATTGCTGATATACTGAGTATATGCATATTCCAACACTTGCAAGAATTTAGTAATGGTAGATGGAGCAGATAATAGTGTCCAGTTTGAATTCATCAGCAAACTTGGTAAACCGCACTTCTGGGATATTGGCTTGGATATGTACAACAAATGCCAAAGAGAAGATGGCTCCAGCACTGATCTTGCTGGCATCTCACTAGTTACAATTTTATTTAAGAGGTACCAGCAACTTTCACAATTTGCAATCTGTTGGATAACAGTTGAATGTTGCTTACAGCTCTGCATGAAATAAGACAGTTTGCAAATTGCTAAATGGCTATTACTACCCCATGATGCATGTGCAAGGGACCAATTGAAAATGTATTTCAAATTGTGTGTTCACTGGGAACATTTCTACAGATAGTTTGATCTGTGCATATTCAGAATTCATAAAATTTATTGTGAAACTGCTGTAAAATGAAAAGTAAGAAAAATATATATTTTTTTTTTGCTGGCAGGAGAAGGCACAATGATTTTTTTGAAGTGTACTGCCATTTACAATTTACTAATAGATTCATGGGTGTTACTAACGACCACAAGGGCCTTTTTAAGTCTAGCCATACATCCCACATCTCTGACAAGTTCTGATACCCTTGATAAGTGTAAGCAGGGGTTTGGGAGATGAACCACTTACAAGTTACCTGTGTCCATTAGAGACATAGGTGCCAAACCAGGGATTAATTTCCGGTTTCCCATCCAATTGTCCAAACTGCACTTGAATTGGGTTAGGGAGGAACCCTGCTTCACATGGATGGGGAGCCTACTCCATAGACGTGGTAGTTTCTGGGATACATACCTATCTCTCCAGCATGTCCTATTTATATCACAGGCAAGGTTTAAGTCTTTCGAACGGGTAATTCTGGTGCTGTTTGTTTTGTGGATATGCAGGAGGTCCATCAGAGTAGGGTCTGACAATGTCCTGTACGCCAGGCATAGATCTCCCCTCAAAAGCTTGTAGGAGACAGAATACAGGGATAGGGCCTTGAGGTGGTCTGCATAGGACATTTTACTTAGGCCCTGTATTCTTTTAATGAGGAACCTCTGTGGACATTACAATTGTTGGATATGCCTGATTAGGTACATACCAAAGGGGGCATTGTACTCAATGATAGATCTGATGAATGCTGAATACTGTGGAGCAATGACTTCCTTGGACTTAGATGCCATACCTTTGTATAGAAGTTGTGCAATACAGAATGATTTCCTCACCTCTGTAGACACATGCTGGTCAAAGGCTAGATTATTATCTGTGTGTGTCCCTGAGTCCCTGACAACTGGGTCAACTCTAAGGGGTGTGTTGTCAATATAATAGTTACCAGGGATGGATGACTTCCCAAAGGATACTATTATGCATTTCTTGGCATTTATTTTTAGTCCATGGCTCTGGCACCAGTTGTTTGTCTGTGTCAGCCCCTCCTGGAGAACATTTGTGTCAGTCTGAGATTCAATGACAGCTCCTAATTTGCAATCATCTGCCCGAGACCACCGACATTGGCCTTGACTTCTAAGAAGTAAATGCCAAAAAGGAGCAGTCCAAGGACTGATCCCTGAGGGACTCCACTTGTGACTGGCCTCTTTGTAGAGATGGCCTCCCCAATTCTAACTTCATAGGTCCTGTCTGTGAGCCAGCTGGCTATCCACTGGGTGACATATGGGTTTGTACCAAACCTCCTGATTTAGTCAACAATGCCTGAGTGGAGTATTGTGTCAAATACCTTGGCCAGGTCAAGGTAGGCAGTGTGAACAATTATGCCCTCAACCACTGCTTTGATGACATCTCACCAGGTTGAGTAGGCATGATCTGTCTTTGACGAAACTAAACTGGGTTGGGTTCAGTGTCTGGAGGTTTACTATATCTCTATTGATCATCTCCATGATAATTCTTTCCATGGCTTTACATATAAGACTGGTGAGAGTTATGGGTCTGCAGTTTCCAGAGTCTGTAGATGGCCCACCTTTTGTGCAGAGGGATGAATGTTGTCTTTCTCCATTCATGAGGCATGAAACCTGTTTGGATGCTACATTTAATAGTAATTACAGAGACCCTGATAGGTCATAACTCATGCCATTTAGAATTCATCCTGGGATACTGTCTGGGCCCACTGATGCAGTGTTCTTGGTCTTGGACAGATTACTAACAGCCGAGCTTTTTTATGGCATGAAATATGATACACTCCCTGACTGAGGAAAAGAAGGTGGGGAAAAGTGTGCCTGGGACTAGACCTCAAAATAAAAATACTTTTTTTATTTAAAAAAAAAAAAAAAAAAAAAAAGGCTTTATCTCAGTTATTTGCTCTCATAGCTCTTAACCGTCCCTGATTTTTCCTAATATTTTTCACTCTGATCCTCTTATGATTTGTGGTGTTCTGATACACAGTTAAGAAAGTACAGTTGTGTACACTTACCATAAATGTAGATGTTCGAGTGTATTCACTGTTGCAGTCATCACACTTGGGTTATCGGCCCGCAGGTAGCCCTCAGTCGGCCTGAATACCAGAGTCTTGAGATTTCTGTGTCTGATGCTGTCACCTCTTCCATGACGTCAGGTTGTCAGGGGTATAAAACAGACAGCCGATGCCATTACATCAGTTTTTCTTGCCCCAGATGTCAGGAGCCCCCAAAATAGGAAGCAATTACATGGTGTGGAACACCCCAGTAAAAAGTAAATACCATTGCCATGAGATACGGCTAAAAAAGAGGATAGGTAGAAAGTATAGAAAAGTCAAGGGGCTGGAGGGAGGGTAACCAGGACTGTAACAGTGAATACACTCGAACATCTACATTTATGGTAAGTGTACATAACTGTACTATGTTCTTCGTGTTTCTCTGTTGCAGTCATCACACTTGGGTTGATTCCCAAAGCTGAGGAAGGGTGGAGGCAGTCAAGAAGTATTAGGGCTGGCTAGCAGGCCTTGTAAGACTGCCGTGGCAAATCCAGCTCTGGATTTAGAAAAGACAGGTAAGTGGTAATGCTTGGTGAAGGTGTGTACAGAACTCCAGTTTGCAGCCTCCAGGATGTCCCTGGTAGTGACTCCCCTGAGAAATGCTGAAGAAGTTGAGGTAGCCCTAGTGGAATGCGTTTTGATTCCCTGTGGGATAGGTTTTCCATGGTGTTTGTAGCAGAAATGGATGCAGTGTGCTATCCATTTGGAAATGGTTTGCTTTGAAATGGCCTTGCCCTCTGCCCCTGTAGCAAGGCTGACTAGCATCTGGTCAGTTTTTCTGAAAGGCTTAGTCCTGTCAAGGTAGAACCTGAGCTGTCTGTGCACGTCCAATGAATGCAGAATCCTTTCCCCTTTATTCTGAGGATTAGGAAAAGAGGTTGGTAAATGGATGGATTGGTTTAAAGCCATACTGGATACCACCTTGGGCATAAATGATGGGTTAGTCCTGAGGGAAACCCTGTCCACATGGAAGATCATGAAGGGTTCCACAGCCATAAAAGCCTGTAACTCAGACACTTTTCTTGCTGAAGTGATGGTTAGAAGTAAGGCTATTTTCCAAGAGAGGAATTTTAACTCTGCAGTAGCAGCAGGCTCAAAAGGGGGAAGCATGAGCTTCTCTAGTGCAAAGTTAAGGTCCCAGGCAGGAGTGGGAGCTCTCCTCGGGGGTCTTAAATTGTTAGCTCCTCTCAAGAACTGTTTGATCAGAGAGTGAGAGAAGAGGGGTGGCTCAGTATTGTAATAAGCTGAAATGGCAGAGGCATGAATCTTAACTGATGAGAAGGATAGGCCTTTGTGGAGCAGCTCTGCTAGATAATCTAGGATTTGAGGTAAGGTGGGCATGGCTGTGTCCTTACCTTGAGACTGGCTCCAAGAACAGTATCTTTTTACACTTTTCTGAATAGGATTTCCTAGTACTAGGTCCCCTGGCCTCAAGGATGACATCCAGCACCTGTTTGCTGAAGGTTGCTGGTGATGTATTCAGGGAATAAGCCTGGTTGCAAGGTTCAGGGTTTGCAGCTAAAGATGCAAAATCTGTCCCTCCTGCTGGGACAGCAGAGAGGGGGTCTGATGTAGGTGCCAGGGTGGCACTGCTGTCATACTGCGTAGGAGTGGGTACCAGTGCTAGCGTGGCCAGTCTGGAGCAATCAGGATTGTCCTTGGTCTGTACTGTTTGATCTTGAGTAGTACTTTTGAGAGGAGGGGCAAAGGGGGAAAGGCATAGATTGAGTGGTTTTCCCATGTAAAGGATAGGGCATCCCCTCTCCATGCTTGGCTGTGGGGAGTTCTGGTGCAAAATTTGCGCAATGGTTTTGGGGGGAAGCAAAGAGGTCCACCTCTGGTGTCCCGCACCTGTGGATTAGAAGTTTGAATGAGTTGGGATCCGTTTCCACTCGTGTGAGTCCAGTAGATTTCTGCTTAAGTCATCTGCCAGTGAATTTTGTTTGCCTGGCAGGAATTGAGCTTGCAGGTGCACTTGATTGCTCAAGGCTGTGTTCCACAGAGCCATGGCTAACCTGCAGAGTGGGTAGGAATGAGTTCCTCCCTGCTTGTTTATGTACCACATAACTGTGGTGTTGTCTGTCTTTATCAAGAACTGTCCTCGAAGGATAAGGTATTTGAAGGCCGTCAGTGCATTCTGTACAGATAACATTTCTTTTTGATTGATATGCAGGCGAATTTGTCCTGGGTTCCATTTGGCTTGAATGCATTTGCCCTGCCATGTGAGCCTCCCATGCATAGTCTGATGCACCTGTTGTCAGGGTTTGGGTGGCAAGGGGCTGAGTGAAAGGGAGTGCCTTGTTGTGGTTGCAAGCCTCTGCCCACCAAAGGAACTCTGTCCTTAGGCAAGGAATGATAGGAATCACTTTTTCCAGGTCCTGAGAATGTTGATACCAGAGACTTTTTAAGTACCACTGAAGTTTCCTCATATGCAGTCTTGCATATGGAATTAGGAGAATGCATGAGGCCATGAACTCTAGGGCTTGCAGTATTTTTCTTGCAGATAGCTGGGTTTTGGTGGCCAGTAATTTGTCAAATGAACCTACTTTTCTGGAGTGAGGAATGCCATATTGGAAGTTGTGTTCAAGCTTGCTCCCAGGAATACAATCTTTTGGCTGGGTACCAGATGCGATTTCCTTTCGTTGATGGTATACCCCAGAGAGGTTAGGGGTCTCTTTACAAACGTAAGGTGCTGAAGTAGCAATTCCTGACTGTCCGCCTGAATCAGGCAATCATCCAAGTATGGGTAAATTTGAATATTTCTCTGCCTGCAGTATGCAATGGCTGGAGCCAGGCATTTTGTGAATACCCTGGGTGCAGTAGATAAAGGGAAGTGCAGAGAACTGACAGTGCATAGAGCCTGCCCTGAAACATAGATATTTCCTGCAAGATTCCCTTATGGGGATGTGCAGATACGCTTCTTTTAAGTCTAGGGTGACCTGCCAGGAGTCCTTGGCTAGCATAGGAAGCAGCTGCTGGAGTGTAAGCATTTTAAATTTTGGTACCACCAGGAAGGTGTTGAGAATTGACAGATCCAAGATAGGGTGCCAAGAATTCTCTCTTCTGGGCACTTGGAACAGTCTGGAGTAGAAACCCTGTCTCCTTTGTTCTGTTGGAACAGGTTGAATAGCCCTGATACTGAGAAGAGAAAGTACTTGCTTTTGGGCCTCTGCCCACTGGTTTGGAGGAAGGTCTGGCAATCTGCTTGGGGTTGGCAGTGAGTGGAAGTAGAATCTGTATCCCTGGGATACAATGTTTAAGACCCAGTGGTCCTGGGTAATGTACTCCCAGTTTTTTGTATGCAGTGCGAGTTTTCCTCCTAGGGGTGCAAGTATTTGGACATGGCTGGGAAGGAAGAAAGACAAGTCATTGTGAACTTTTCCATATGGGGGTGGCTTACCACTCCCGGTTTTTTAAGGTGGGAGCACTCCATTGTTTAGATCTGTGCATACCCTGAGACTGTAGTCTTTGTGGTCTGCTGCCCCTGGGTTTCGACAGAGAAGGTCTGGGAGGGACTGGAAAGGACCAGTTTTTAGAAGGTCAATGCCTACTGAATCTAGGTGGCTGTACCTGTAAGAAATATTTAATAGTTTGCATAGATTTAGCTTGTTCCTCCATCTTTTTAAGAACTTCTTCTGCTTTTGTGCCAAACAAACATTCATGATTTAATTTAGCATCTAGTAATTTTGCTTTGACATGGTCTGGCAAGATTTGTTCCTTCAGCCAAGCATGCCTTCTCAGAAAAGATCCAGTGACAGCAGCCCTGCCCTGCAAGATGCTTATAAGGCATCAAAACCACACTGCAAAGTATGTTTACCAGTTTGGTTTGCAGAATGCATTAACTCTTGTAAATCTTTACTTTCTGCACAATCAGGAATTAAAACAATAAGTAAGAAGGTCACTATAAAATCAATCAGTAAAAACAAAATGAAAATGAAAACTCCAGCAAAGCTAGAACTTCCACTGAGTGACCTCCCAAACCTCTTGTATCACAGGCACATGGGATATATGCAAATGATTCTTATGAACATCAGGTGTTTCAGCTAACTGGCAATTCTGAATGCCCATGACTTGTTTCATCGTTTTACTGGACAATTTCAGGCCAATAAAGCCAAACTCCGCTAGCTGTGCTGAGGCAAGTCACACTCAGGAATCAACAATAATTTTTGTTTAATTAGTTCCAAAATATGCTGCTGGTACTTCAACATGTGAAACTGGCAATTTAAAGCCCTAATGGCAAGAGTTGCAGAGGTATATACCCCTCTTACCCCATCTGTCTAAAGCCCTAGAATCCCTGTCTGAAGGGGTAGGGTTTTTGGCTGTAGTAGCCTTAATGCCTTTAGGTCCCTGGGAAATGGTCTCTGGATCTGCAGTGGGATTTTTAAAGAGAAATTTGTGAGAGTCAGGTACTCTATAGCACCTGTCAGGGTTTCTAAGAGCTGGTGGTAAAGTATCAGGGGTAAGACTAGATTCCATAAAGACATCATCTACAACATCTAGGACAGGGGGTATAGCTAGGGACCTGTGCTGAGGCAAGTCTAAAAATTCTCTGAGTCTCTTTTTGGACTGTGGGTAGTCCTGACATTCCCAGCGGAAATTCTCTATTAGGGTATGCAAGATTTCACTGAAAGAAAAGTCCTCTGGAGGGGAGGCAGAGGGAATGGAATTCTCTGCATCTGAATCCTGATAGGTAGATAAGGTATGTCCTGGTAATCAGAGGGGTCAGAGCCATCGGACTCATGGTCTGTAAAATCAGAAGGGAAATCAATTGCCTTTTAGAGGGGAAGGCTGGCTTCCCCTAATTAAAGTAATAAGGTCTTCAGCCATTCTAAGTATTTGTTTCTGTGGCCTGGGAGCTTGAGAATGTGCTTTGGTCGTCAGCTTCCTAGGAGTAGTGCGACCTCTGGGCCTGAAAAACTCTTTAGTTTCAGTCAGAAACGAAGGCCTGAGAAACTTGCTAGTTTCAGTCAGAAACGAAGTAGTCGGTTTAATGCTAACATCGGAAGGCCTGAATACACCCTCAGAAGCCCATCCAAGGTAGAGACACCCGCAGGTTCCATAATCGAAGAAGCATCTTGTGGCATACTGGACTCCGAATGGGTCTCAGTAGAGGCCTGCGAATCTGTAGGAGCGGGTATCAGGGGCTGCGAATGCATCTCACTGAGTACCGGCGGACTGACGACTAGCTTAACAGAAGCATCGTCAGCAGTTTTGGACCTATGCGGTCTGTCTCTGTCTTTATCCTTATGTTTTTTTGGAAGATCGGTAGTTGGATGGCTTATCAAAGCCATTTCAGAATACGGAGAACGAGAGTGAAAGAATTTAGCGACAAAGATAGCCCGACAACGAATAGTTCGGGCGTTGAACAAGGCACAAAACCGACAGCGAGGAACATCATGGTCTAGGCTTAAACAGGTAACAAAGTAAGAATGAAAATCTCTGTGAGGTATTAGCTTTCCATGGACAAGACAATTGTCAACTTTTTCTGACATCGGTTAGAGCAAGAAAAAAGGGTCCCCAACGGGGTACTTAGCTTTAGAAGTCTTCAGGTTTAAAACTCTTAAAACGAAAATTTCAGGCAGCGGCTGGCTGGCACTTGTGAAGTGCTTCTGCTTCAGGCTCCCACATGGCAAGAAAAGCTGATGTAATTGCATCGGCTGCCTGTTTTATACCCCTGACAACCTGACATCATGGAAGAGGCGACAGCATCCGACGCAGAAATCCCAAGACTCTGGTATTCAGGCCGACTGAGGGCTACCTGCAGGCAGATAACCCAAGTGTGATGACTGTAACAGTGACACACAAAGAACATCTGCAGTCACTAAATGATGACATAAATTTAAGTTTCAGACTTCATATCCTTGAAAATGTATGCCAACACAAAGAATGTTATTCTAGCAGCATTTTAAGTGTTTAAGAGCAATATATAAATCTGTTCCTGATTCTGGGCTCTTTGTCCTCATTATTTATCTTTCGTCCTGATTCTTCAGTTAAGAGGTACACCTCACCAAGCACTTATTACAGAATGCAAAATATATTTATTGAAAAGCAAATGTGTACAGACATTCTGAGTATTATCAAATTCTGCAGTATTCCTCACCACTTCTATCCTAATTGAACAGACTTGTGATCTAAGAGGATAGAGTAGGGCATAATTCTTCAGCTAAGCCCTCACAGTGCTTTACGGGTGAGTAGTAATTTTCCAAGAAAACTACATAAGTATGTCAACCTAATTAAGGCAATCAGGTTTAGAAAATGTAGCAAATAGTTACTGTACTACTGGTAGGTTTGGACTGTGTAGAACTTCATGGCAAGATTAAAAAAGAGAAATGCCTTTAAAGGAGAGGGCCACTGTTGCAACTGAATAAAGCAGAGCAGTGTCATCTACTACTGAGAGGATTTTAGAAAATTATACTGCAAGTGTTTAGACCAAGATCATTTAACACAGATGAGCAGAAACAGATTGCACATACTGATAATGTGATATTTATAGCAATCTATCTGACAAGCAGTTTCATTCCTGTTACATCACAGAAGACATGTGTTGGTCTCTGTCAACTGAATGAATGCATATTTATGCTTACATTCCAGAAAACACTGACTGGGCGCAGCTCATTTCCACAGACGGTCCAGACAGAAAAGCTCAAATAAACTGAACAGCAGACATGTAAGAGAAAAAAAGTTTGCAAAGCAAATACAATAATTAGTGATAAGCTTACATACAATGGAAAACAAAGTAAAATGAGGACAGTTACAAATAACCCTTTTAAGCTGGTTAACACATTCATCCTCATAAACAGAAGATGAACAGTTAATAACAGTATTACAGAAATTCAGTAACTTCTACTTAACTCAGAGAAATGTTGTAACATTTACAACTGGATACACAGGTCCTGTGCAGGATACTGAACTCGGAAACTACTGGGGTCAAAGTGGGCAAAATATCAGCAAACAGCACAGCACTCATTAATAACAGGAACCAAATACTTCCAGGGAAATAATATTAAAAGAATCTTCCTGCAGAAAAAAAACAGTGGATTCTAGTAGGAAGTGATGGAAAATACCATACCATCGTTTACATAGTCAATTACATTGCTTCTTTTCTGAACAGTGCACCATCCAGATATACTAAATGACCATTTCATCACAACATCAGAAAGCAAGCTTTTTTATCTAGAGGGAACTGTGAAGGTGCACCAGGACTTGATTCCTGAGAAGCGCACATTTTTCAGAGGGGAAGGAAAAGCCTTGTAAAAACAGTGAGATTAGATGAAGCTATGAGTTCTTTGCTGTCTTTCTGATTAGCAGAAACCAGTCACCGCTGTTAAGAAAATGTTAGGAGTGTTACGCCTACATCTGTATTTATCTTGAAAATACACTCCTTGTTCTGGATTTAGAACACTACAGGGTAGTGTCTATGGCTGCCTAACAGATATACACAATACACATTTTTTTATTCATTTTTATTTAGTTTATCAGGGTAGTACATTCATCCATTCATTTAATTTCTCTTGTTAACTAGGTAAGTGAACTGATCCAATGATCTTTTTTCAGCCATGACCCAGGCCAACAGGTAAATACAAAGCATGTGATGCAGACAACTGACAAGTAACGTACATTATAAAGAACATATGCATTAACACAAAAACAAACATAACAGCAGAAAATTAAGTTAAATTAAGCTTATTTATTTCATCACCCATCTACAGTCCATGAAAAACAAGTAAGCAGAAGGTAGCAAGTCATTTTCCCTCCAATCATTAGCTTTACAAAGAAAATGTGTAAAACACCTCTGCTCTTCTCAGACTCTTGTAGTACTGTTCAACACAGTAATAAAAAAGAAACGGATACCGTATCTTATGCAAAAAGTTGGTTGCCATCTACATCACGGAAATAGGATGATGCAGGCCTAACCAAAAGCAGGGAATGTTACACAACATTCACTAATAATTTGGTGACACATTGTTGCCAGAATTCACTTTTTAGGGCACCAGAGTCAACAGTCCTTCCTCAAAGTCATTCTCCAAGCCTTCATTACCACGAGTAAAGCAAAACCATACACACCAAGTTAATCACTGTGGAGTTCTCCACTCTGAACTAATCTGCCAAACACATTTCAACCACACTGATATGTCTTCCATATTAATCCCTTCCTAAATCATCCCATAATTGCTTCCCTACCTGAACAACACATATTTCATGGAGCACAACAAAAGTACTCTGCTGTAGCCCTGCACCCCGCTTTAGTGAACATGATTACAAACATTCTGCATTTCAGTTTTCATCTATTTTTCCCAATGTGTTGTTCTCTACTCTGAGCATAGATTTCCCCAAGTCTTATTACTTGGCTGTGCCACAGGCACTATTTAACATACCTACTCCTGTCACTTCTCATCATTCCCATTCATATCTTTTCTGATTCCGATACTTTCCAATTACTTTGTCCACATATACAAACATTTGCTTCCTATACGTGTCAGCTTTACCGATTTCTAATTTAAATTCTTCAAGCAAGGCAAAGTAAAACTAATATAATGGCATATCAGTGAACATTTAACACTAACTTTCACATAATGAAGTGGCAAATACTTATTTTGGTTTGTCTACTGAAACAGCAACTAAGATAATACTATGGAATTAAGAGCAAGACATACTTACTGTCTGGTAATTTGAGCACTTGTTCCCCCAAACACTTAAAATACTGATGCCTCATTGCTTCTTCTGCTGTTAGCCTTTTCTTTGCTTCAAACTGAATGGTGAAAAAAGAAAACAATTAAAACTGAAGTATTCCCCCAAAACCAAACCATACAACTTTCACATTACACATGTAAAAGAAACAAGAAAGCAACTTACTGTTGTGAAGATAACCCCTCCAATTATCCGTTCAAAAAATATCAGTAAAATACTTACCAGCAAAATTGTAAATCTCAATTAAAAAATAAAATTTTCTCTATATTAGGTGCATATCAGGATCCTTTTCTGGTTGATTTAAGCTAGGTAATGTTAGGACATATATCTCATTATATGATTAGCACAAAGGTCCCATTGTAGTAGGCAAATGTAGGGGCTTCCTTTTTTGATATCCTCATTTTGGCACACTTCTAAAGAAAAAATCTCAGCTCTTGCACATAACATTAATGCTTCTTCCTGGCAAGTCACTGTATGACACACTGGTCTAGGAGGGTACAAATGTTCCTGTACTCCCCAGTTTGACCCCCCCCCCCCATGCACAGATTGAGAGTATCTGAAAGAAACTAAAATAAACATTACTTACAAGAAATACATCTGCTGACAGAACACAATCAGAGAAGGACAACACGAGTGTCAGAATTATCCACTGCAGAGGACCATCCTGCAAATGATGTGATACAGTGAGCTCATAGCCATTATTATCTGAAAATGAATGGGTAACTACTTCGAAGTAGTAAACTCAGGAAAAACAATCCTCCCTGGAAAGCAGCAGACAGAAGAATTACAAAAGAAAAGGGCTCAGAAGGCAGACTCCTGAAGCAGCAAGGTGCCAGTCCCTCTTCACATAAAGCAAAACAGACAGTGTGTCTTAAATTCATGCATCCTTTTTAAACAGAACCTGATCTGGTCATGCACATGTTAACTGAATTAAATTAACTTATACCTGCTTTCAGGATTATGGGGAATTGGAGCTTATCCCAGCACTCAGTTGGTGCAAGGCAATACATTACTTACTCAGCAGGCATATCAATAAGAACCAAACTAGAGAAAGTACAGTTTTGTACCTACCATAAATGTAGATGTTCGAGTGTTCACCCTGCTGCAGTCATCACACTTGGGTTATCCTGTCGGCAGGCGGTCCCGCAGTCGGCCGGATTTCCAAACTCTTGGTCTGACGTCGGTTGCTGTCGCCTCATCCCTGACGTCAGTGCACTTCAGTCTGAAATTCGAATTCGAAAATCTCAGGAGTCGGCCAACCGGCACTTGCAAACTGCTTCTGCTTCGGGCACCGTGCAGCAAGAAAGACTGAAGAAAATGGCGTCAGTTGCAATATATATACGCCTGGCGCACTGACGTCAGGGATGAGGCGACAGCAACCGACGTCGGACCAAGACTTTGGAAATCCGGCCGACTGCGGGACCGCCTGACGACAGGATAACCCGTGTGTGATGACTGCAGCAGGCTAACACGATGAACATCCATCTGCTGACCAGTTAGGTGAGCTGATCGTTCTCTGACCCTCTTCAGCCAGGAATATGGACATCAAAAGTTTGAACAGTTCTGTCTCCTCCTCTGAATTCTGACCCCAGAAAGAAAATGGGGAGGTGGATGGGCTAGTTAGAGAGCAAATATAAAGGCCACTTTCAGGAGGAAATGTTAGTTCAAAAAGACATGACCCTTGTGAAAGACCAGTGCCCTCATTAAATAAGGGCCTATGATTCAGGTCATGTGGTTACAGATGTTGGTCATCAATAGTATCAAAAACCACAAAAAACAATAAAACAGGAGAAAGGAGCATGTGCCAGACTTTCCTTAAGCATATCACCACTTTAATGTGTCTGCTTTTCATCCAAAGACTTATCAGTTCACTTCATTTGTTTTGTTTGATGTCAGTCATCAAGAACAGATTCTTCCACAGGACACATTTCAGTACTAATGAACCAGTCAATGTGAACAAAGGACTGGCTCCCTGGATAATTAAGATGTCCTTCCATATCACTGTTGCAGCGTTCTTCACCTAAGGGATCTCCAGCGAAGGATAGCCCAATGTCTGGGGCAGTACACCAAAGCCTTCAGCTCTTATGGGTATCGCAAGTCACATGTATGCTCCCCCATGCAAGAAGTAGGACACAAAGGTGACATAAGAATGTTCATTGCTGCAAGTTTGAATGCCATTATCATCCATGGGGCTAAACACCCTTCTACTGTGCTGGTTACCAAGCATTTTTTTCAGACAAATTCTCATGTTCCATCTCACCAGGCTCCATATGAGGAAACTTCAGTGGTACCTCAAATTGGTGTGGCTTTGGCATTGCTATCCCCTGGTGTTTCCTTTTCCTTTTCTTCCTTGTCTCAAGCTTGAGCTTCAGTGGTAGATTCATCAACTTTCTCTCAATCCAGGGCTTCCTTTTCCAGCACTAGTTCTCACTCTGGAACTCTTTGTTGATTCATCAGACAGTGAGTGGGGTGCCTCCTGTGAACCCATAAAGGTCCAGGGTATCTGGTCTCTTCATCAGAGGTCAGATCATATCAACATAAAAGAGGTGAGGACTCTGTTTTTGGCTCTGCAAGCTTTTCATTTCCTCTTTCGTCCCGGGCCTCTCAAGATTTTCACAGACAATACCACAGTGATGTGGTACGTCAACAAACAAGAAGGCCCCAGGTCCTATCTACTTTGTAAATTCTCTCTTCAGATCTGGGATCTAGCTGTCCAGTATCATGAGACTTCAGGCAGTTTACATTCCTTGACAGCACAATCCAGTGGCATACTCTGAACAGATCCAGAACACAAGCTCACAAAGGGATGCTTCACAGAGATGTGTTCCCCGGACACTGTCCATCGGTGGATTATTCCTTAGGTAGATCTTTTTGCCTCCCCTCTGTTCTGTTCCAAAGTCCCAAGTCCTCCAACTAGGAAAGTGGATGCTCTGTCATTTCCTTGGAAGGGCATGTTTATGAAAGCCCCCCCCCCTTCTGCACAAAATCAGGCAGGACTCTCCCAAAATCTTGCTGCTGACTTCCTTTTGGCCCAGAGAGCATTGGGTACTCCTTCTCCCTCACTTGACCAGGGGCAATTACCACAAGTTACCTCACTGGGTGGATCTTCTTGCACAGGACAAGGGATCTATTGTACATCCCCACCTGTCCAGTCTTCAACTGTACTAGGGGTGATACAGTTTTGATCCCTTTTAGGCACCTCTTTTCTGAGGATGTGCTTCAAGTTCTGCAGGAGGCCAAGAAACCAATTACCAGAAAATCCTATATGTCCAAATTGAAAAGATTTTCTGTCTGGTGCCTCTTTCATCATCTGGATCCCCAATCTGTGGAGGTCCCTCTGGTTCTCTCTTACTTGTGTGATCTGCTCTATGCTGGTTTGGCATGTTCTTCAGTCAAAGCTCACCTGCTGGCAGTCTGTTTGTCTGTCTTTAACTTCTCCTTTGGCCTCTAGGTTTGAGGTCAAACAGTCTCTTAAAGGCGTCCTACACATCAGGCCCTCCCCAGGAAGCCTACTCCACCTTCTTGGGACCTAAATTTTGTACCTGAAATATTTTATAAACCTTTTGAGCTTGTTTCTTCAGCTTCCCTGCAACACTATACTACAAAGACTGCTCTTCTTTTGGCTCTTACTTCTGCTAAGAGAGTGTCTGAACTTCAGGCTCTCGTGGCCATTCTTTCTTTTTTAGCTTTTCATAGAGAGAGGGTATCTCTTCACACTAATCCTTCTTTTATGCCCAAAGGGTTAATGAATTGTCCCTTAATCAGTGTATTCACCTTCCTTCTTTTTTTCCTTCTCTGAAGTCTGCCAGTAAGAAGGTTCTTCATACCTTGGATTTGCACAGACAGCTCAGATGTTATTTAGATAAAACTAAAGTTATTAGAGAATCTGAGTAGCTTTTTGTTCCTTTTCATTCCAGGACTTGGGTTTGGCTGTTTCTAAGCAAACCATCTGCTCCTGGATTTCTAAAGCTGTTTCCTTCTGTCATTATTTTCATGGCAAATGTCTTTCCTCTTCTGTAAAGGCATATTCTACTAGGACAGCTCCCTCCTCTGCTGCCTTTTTCAAGGGACTGGAAACCAGTTCTATTCTTGAGGCTGCTACTTGGTCCGCTGTTCATACTTTCACTGAGTATTACAAGTTGGATATTATTTCCAGGGCCAGAGCAGGTTTTGCCAGGGCAATCCCTACATGGGTTTGTGAAGGATTCTTCTGCATCTTCCACCCCACTGGCTTTCACTTGAACGCCTGTACTCTCCCTTAGGTGGAGAATACTGCAACAGTGATACAGGAGGACATAGTTGTGTAAAATCTTACCATAACAGATGATGTCCTTCTCTTCACTGTTGTAGTATTAGCATTAGGTTCCCCCCTTCTCCCTCTGTCCTGGCATTTGTTGTGTGTTTGAGTTGCCATCCTGGCTGAGGGGCCCTGCTCCCCTTTTTTCCCCCTTCTGAATGCATATGTTCATCTTGGTCCCTGTGGGAATTCTTTTATAGCTAGGGCTTTTTCATTTCTGAGGGATTACATCCATACATCACCTCTATGCCTTACATCTTGCATGGGAAGCATAGGTGTGACATACGGCACCTACAACAGCTGAAGGCTTTGGTATACTGACTGTTCGTCCATCCTTGGCAGGACATCTCTCAGGTGAAGAATACTGCAACAGTGAAGAGAAGAAAGTCTACTATTATGGTAAGATTTTACACAACTGTACTTTTAACACCTAAACAGGAGAAGAATTCCTCAAATGTAGATGAGGATCTAGAGTCTCTCTGAAGAATGGCTTGACAATCCACTGATGGGCTTCAAACTGAGTTCTCCATGTGGTCACGACTCACCAAAGTGGTGGAATCACAGGTACTTCTTCCACCTCGCAGAGTATGTTTGACAAGTGGAAAGTTTTTAAGTAGCCTCAAAACATATCTGCAAGTCCAGTGGGGAAACAAAAGGGATCCAACAGACAAGCCATGCCTAGACATGGAACAAGGTGCTATCCCTAGTTGAGGAAGAGCCAGATCATGGACAAATGAGGCCATAGGCAGGGTAATAGACTGGGCAATCCCCCCTCCACCTCAGCCATACCAAAATCCCATTACTTAGCGGTCATCCCAATTTCCCAAAACATTGTTTGAACTTGTCAGTTTGTATATTATTGTCTTTTTAAATTTTACAATGATCATAGATTTGCATTTAATTTAAAAACTTCATATTTTACATCAAAAACATGGACTGCCATTTGCTAAACAGAACAAAACAGTCTCACACTGAAAACAGATTTTAGCATGAGCGTCAGTACATTTATATTCCCCTGAAACTCACCTTTATTGAAAGCACATCAAACAATTGGTCTTCAAGAGATATGCTGGATTCATAGTCAAACTGCATACAGTGAAGCACTAATTAGCCGCTATCTAAAGGGTTCAGGAATTCAAAAGACAAATATGTAATACATTTGCCAACTGCTTGGGACAGTCCACTGGATACAAGTGTCCCTTTTTCAGAGAGAGTCGAGGAGCACACATTGGTAAAATTATTTGGTCCGAGTTTTGCAGAAGGCAAATGAAGGCTGAGAGAATTAAACCATGCACTACAGAAGTAGCTCATTAACAGCTCATAGCCTTAAACATCATAACCAAGTGGCAGACAGAACACTGCAACCCAACAGTGCATTTCACACCCATGTGTTTACAAAAACAAAGTAAAAATGTACTCCTAGTTAAAATATTAACTACATTTATAGACTTCACAATGACCAGTTTATTGCCAGCTAAATAATAAACACACTATCAACAGTCAACAAAGCAAGGAAATCAAGGATTATACCCAAAGAATGTGTCTCATACGATGTAAACGATTCCTTCTTTTACACCGTAACTATTGTGGGATGCAGGAACCTAGAATTTATACATAAACATGCATATGTAGAAACACACACAAAAAATTAGACACTTTGTTATGACTGTGCACTACAGACATTAATTAGAGATCAAGTGAATGAATAAATGAATACATCAGATATGTACCTCAGCTTGCTGCTGCTAGAACCACACAGTAGAACCCATTGCAAATCCCCTCTGTCCCTCTCAGTGTCTTAGCTCATGAATCAAAAACAAAGACTCAGAAATCAGGAATAGCTTTTAAACATTTCTTTTGTACTTAGAAAGTTCAGGTTAAAGTCTGTTTTATTTTTAGGAAGTCCTCAAATAAGCCCTCAGAGGCCTGACAAAAGAGACAATCATCCCAAAAGTGGCAATCAATGCAGTTTGACTGAGCTCACCCTTAAACATGTACAGCCTAAGTCTCTCCCCATCTGGTGAAGGAACATTACTGAGCACGTTGTCCTAGCTACACAATCAAAGTTACAGTGCATTACCACTATAACAGCTATGGAATTAATCATTTTCAGATCTACACTGATCCCAGACTCCGTATGGTCTGCCAAATTCCAGACCTGGGTCTAATAGGAAAGTGAACCTGGAGAACAAAAACTATACATTTAGGCTTCAGAGAATATGCTGTCCTTGTCTAAATCTTAGACTTCTTATGAGGCATGAGGATGGAAAGGTACTGCATATCCCAAGAATGATAATGGACCAAAAGGATTACACAAGATTCTATCTTATACTATTTAGGAAGTATGTCCATCTTCATCAGGGGTTTACAGATAAGCATGTGCCTTCATGGGAGCTCAGTCTGAAGGTTTCCAAACTGCATAAACAATCTTTCAGGAGCAGCTTGATGGCTGGACAAAGTCACTTGAAGGTCCTTATCCATTTTCCATGAAAATGGTGAAGAAATTTTTGTGGAGAAGACAGACGAAGTACAGAGCACTTCACACTGAACTCCATAAACCTGTGCATCTTTACAAAAGCACTTATTTGTAAAGAAAGTTCCATCATCTTTGTTTATACAGATATCCCTTTTTCTGAAACTGTGCCCCTTTCCCAGGGCACAAAGGGGGAGACGCACCTTCCTCCTAACCCAACTCCACAAAAGGTGACTACAGCTTATCTGTGTGGCAACAATGAGCATGTGGCAGGTGAGAACTAGGTGTCTAGTGCACTGGCAATGACATTAGGGGGAAATGTATACAAAATACAGTGCTGGGTCATCGGGGGCCTGCAAGAAACTGTGTTCCCCAAGAGTATATTCCTGAAAAGACAGGTTCCATTAGATGAACTGTCTAGAACGTCCAACATCTGAACCATTTCCTATGGATCAAACAGCTGCACAATGACCTCTGAGAGTCCCCTCAACCTTAACTGAGTTCTGAAACATACGTGGGGAAAACATGGCAGAAGACTCTTACAGTGTGTGACCACTGCACCTTTTGGAAGGGGGGAATATGACAGTGGAGGTGGGATAACCACTGTTTGTAAGCTTCTGAGCGTTGCCAAAGAGTCTGTTCTTCATTTTTTCCCTTAGATCTGCTAGTTCTCTCCTCTCCTGCACATTTACCAGCTTATTAGTCTAGCACTTTACCAGACTTCTCGTAGCAATTACTACAGCATACAAAAGTGCTACCAGCACTAAACGTTCTACAAGGAAACAGTTCCAGTACTTATCAATGCCCACCCTTCCAGGCATGTCTAAAGGTCAGTTCCCTGTGCTTTTGCCTATTAACCTGGTGAACTTGGGCATCCTGAGGCAATGTAGCAACACTGACAACCTTCTCGTGTTGCCTCCCAAAACTCAATCTTGCAAGAGATGCACTTATATATCCAAACTGGAAGCCACGCACTCTCCAGCCATGACCGTAATAGCTGGTCAAGAGAAGGTCAGCACTTGCACCACACCACATGTAACACACAGCCCTCCAGAATACAAATCAGCACTCCCTTCACATAAAAACATAAACCGCACACCCACCTTCACGGAGGATCTCAACAAAAATCTACCCAAACAGCAGAGACCTCCAAGGCAGAAACACACTCAACCACCACAACACAACACTAATCATGAGACACGTAACTCTCCTAAACAATGTGCCACTCAACCAAAGCCCCTAAGGCAAAACAGCATGCCTAACACACTAGTCATAGGTGACTCGATAGTGAGGCACACTGATGTCCCACTCACTGGGTTGAATAAGGAGAAAGTAACAGTCAGCTGCCTGTCAGGTGCCAGGATCAACCAAATAATGCATGCACTCAGGTCCCTCAACAACAGGTTCAAATACAACTCTCATTGTACATGTGGGTGTGAATGACCTGAGATGTACCTCCCTGGACTACATGAAGAGGAACATGGAGGAGATCTTGGATTATGTAGCCCAGGTGGATATGACCCTAGCCCTGAGCAGCATCCTACCATCACCCAGAATGATACCACAGTACAAGCAGAAAATGATTGATTTCAACAACTGGCTAAGTCCCTGGTGTCATTCCAAAAGGATCCAGTATCTGTCTGGGATGACATGATTGACGGACCTTGATGCTTTGCCAGCGATGGCCTGCATCTGTCACCCCTGGGCTTCTGGATACTGGCCAAGGCTCTCGCCACTCCTATAGTGCCTTTTTAGGCTGTGTTCCAATGACCAAATTACCACTGTAACAGCTACAAACAAATGCAATCTGAAGGTCATGCTGCTCAATGCTAGAAGTCTAAATCTCAAAATGCACTCACTCGAAGCAATCCTTAAAATGGAGAACATCGACATTTGTGCTGTAACAGAGACCTGGTTCAAAGCAGCAGAAAGCACCCATGCACTACCAGGCTATAACTCCTTCCATACCTTTTGGCCCCAGAACTTGGACCGAAGCTCCAAAGACAGTGGTGTTTCCATATTCATAAAGGATGCGCATACCTCCAGACTGGTAGCCCAATATAACGCATCAGAGATACTTCAGGTGCAGTTAACATTGGGTAAGATGGCGATTCAGGTTGTAACCAGCTATAGGTCCCCAACCATGTCCCAAGACTCGCACTCCACGTTCCTAAGCACCCTGGAGAATATTAGGGTCCAACATAACACTCTCATACTGGGTGATTTCAACTACTCCCTCCATTAACTGGGAAAACTACTCATGTACCAATACACTTGCCCAATGTTTTCTGGAATTCATTAATTCCAGTTCCCTGGACCAGCTCGTTCTTACCCCCACTAGAGGCAGCAACATCCTTGACCTGGTCATTACTAACATGGGCGACTGTTGCTCTACACCAGTAGTCAACTCCTTCCTGGTTAGATCCGACCACAAACTAATCACCTTGGAAATCCACACTCCCCACCCCAGGCAAAGGTAACCACCATGAAAAACTTCTCCAAAGCTAACTTTGGGCTTCTAAACACAGAGGTGGCTAACTTCACGGCACCCATGCAAATGGAGAATAGTTGCATGACCACCAAAGCATACACCAATGCACTGTATGAACACGTACATAAATGCATGAATCTCGCCATACCCAACAGAACCAAGATGCTCTCCTCCAAAAAAGGAAGCCAATCTAGTGGCCCCATGCCATAAACAAACTCTACAACAGAAGGAAGAAACTGATGCAGAATAAAGTGAAGTCCCAAGACTGGGAAAACTCCCTCATCAGCCTCAACAAAAAGTTGAGATCCCTCATCAAATCCTCTAAAGCTAGCTATGAAAACAGAATTGCAGCAGATAGTAAAGACAACCACTAGGCATTCGACAGTTATGTAAAGAATCTCCACGACAATACCCAGATTTGCTCTGAGCTACTGCACAGTGGCACCTCCTATACCAAGCCAACAGATATTGCCAATGTACTGGCTGACAGATTTAGTGCCAACTTTACCCCTCTCCCACCCCACGGACCAATCACAATACAAGTAGATTGCCAGGCACCCAGTATTACTGCTGCACGGGTTAAAACAGTACTGTCCAAGGCCAATAATACAGCTTCTATGGGACCTGACAATATCCCTGGCTGTATTCTACATGAACTACAGAGTGAATTGGTGCCACAACTGTGTGCCCTGTTCAATCACAGCCTCCTCACAGGCTTTGCCCCTACCAAATGGTGCACTGCTACAATCATCCCTCTCCACAAAGGAGGAGCGACTATAGACCCTGGGAACTATTGCCCCATTAGCCTGATGAGTCTGATATGCAAAGCTATGGAAAGTATCATCATGGGCCTAATAAACAAGGATATAGGGAATCTCAAAACTCTAGATCCTACACAGTTTGTTTTTGTGAAGGGTAGATCATGCCTGCTCAACCTGGTCAACTTCTCTGAGTCAAGTCACCAGAGCTGTGGATGAAGGCAAGGTGGTTCATACAGCCTACCTTGATCTGGCCAAGGCCTTTGATACCACTCCCAACTCAGGAATCATAGAAAAACTCACTAAGCTAGGCATCAAATCGTATATCACTAGGTGGGTTGCAAACTGGTTCACAGATAGAACCCACTGTGTGAAAGTAGCTGACTAAGTCAGACTGCTGACCAGTCACAAGTTGAGTCCCACAGGGTACGGTCCTGGGTCCTTTCCTGTTTGGTATCTACTTCTCTGAAGTCCAGGCCAACATGAAGGGACTCTGGCTGACAAAGTTCACAAGTCATGTTAACATCCTGCAGAAAGGCTTCACTGAGACCAACGATTGGTGTCAGAACCATGGCCTTAAGCTCAATGCCAAAAAATGTGTTGTCACCTCCTTTGGGAAAAACTCAGTTCCCATGAATTACCACATCGATGGTAGTCCACAGAAGGCATTATAAGAGATCTAGGAACACAGGTGGACTGCAACCTCTCTCTTGACCACCACCATTGCCACTGTGGTCAGAAAGTCCTTCTATGTGGCACATCTCATTACTAAGGGTTTTGCATCCAGGAAGAAAGAGGTCATTGTCTCCCTATACTCTTCCCTCATTAGGCCAGTCATAGAGTACAATGCCCCATTTGGCATGTACCTTACTAGACACCTGCAACAACTGGAGAGGCCGCAAAAGTACTTCACAAAGAGGATCCTAGGCCTTAAACACTTGTCCTATATGGATAGACTCAAAAAACTCCAACTATTCTCCATCTCATATCGCCTACTTTGAGGCGATCACTGCTTGACATACAAAGCCATGTCTGATCCAGCTCTGTTAGAAATGCTACATCTAAAGAAATCCCAATCCCTTTGCACCACACGCTCCAGTGACCTCAACCTCATTACCACAATCAACAGAACATGCTGGAGGGACAGGTTCATAACCCAGAGACTGCCCTTGCTATGGAATAGACTTCCCATGCATGTCAAACAGAGCACCTCACTGACCCTCTTCAAGAGAAACCTTGATGAGTGGATGGGAAATAGAAAATTCACCCCGGGGATCACCCCAGTGGCTCTACTCGACATAGGCACTGGGAACTAAGGTCGGGTGGCATGATGCCAGGGTAATCCTATGGGCTAGGCTTGTAAAGGCTTCAGGGCCATTAGCCTAGTACACACCTATGAACCTTAGTAAGAATTTCACACAAACTTGCAGTGTGAGATCATGCTCTAAATGTTTCAAGTGTGTGAGTCGACTGAGACACCTTAGGATGTACCCTTCACAGTGGTTATCTGGGTTGAACCACCTGCACTCCTCTCATCACCGATTGATGAAAAATGCAATTCTCCGGGGGGGGACTCTGCATCATGAAGTTTTGACTGCATCTTGGCCTATAATTACCTTATCTTCTTCCACTGGTCTAGCACCAACAAGTGACTGTGTAGGGAATTCCACTGGCTGGCTCCTGAACTGAAAATAGTTCACAGCTGTCAACTTCTAACAGCTGTTCTAGGTCTCAAGCTTCTGTCTCATGAAGTGTCTGGGTTAAAGCACAGCGGTACTTGCAGAAATGTTTCATGCTGTGCTCCATTCATTGGCTACAAATGGCACGCCAGTGTGAGTCTTGGCTATTATGTGAAGAATGCAACACATGGAAGATTTGACATTTTAGGTAATGAAGGCAAAAACATTCCTATGATGAAAATTTGGTTTAAGATGTAACTAGCATACATGACAGAAAAGAACAGGCTTCAAGGGTCGACAGCTCCCTCCTAGGCCAGCATGTGACATCATGAAGTCCTACAGCAGGTGACTCATTCTAAAGGCAAGAAAAGAAAACTGAATTACATCAAGCTGAGGATAACACAAGAGGAAATCTTAAGAGCTACCCACTGCAAAAGGCATCCCAAAGTTAGAAAAGCGTAGTTCACAGAATGTTAGATCCCGTTACTGAAATAAACAAACAACTTGGGAGCTTAAAATCCACCAAAGCCAAGTTTGAGGCCAAAATAGCTACCCAAGCCATAAAATCACATGGCATTTTTAGTTATATTTGTAATCTGAAAGCACAACACAGCAATGAAAGGAGCTGACTGTGAACAATGTCCCCTACACTGAGGCTGAAGATATAGCTAACCTACTGATGGATAAACTTAGCTCTAACTTTATGTCCCCACTCTGTCTGTCCCTCAAGACATACCTGTAACTGGCTCACCTCCAGATGTCACACAAGACCAAGTTCTCACATTACTATCAAAATTGAACCAATTTCACTGAAAACTCATACAACTAAAAAGTGAAGAACTCTATAGAATTTTGCAGAATGGATGCAATGGTGTCATTTCTTATGATAGGAGTTACTAGGGAAGTAAGTCTAGCACAGTACGTCTGAATTGCAATGGTCAGCATCATGTTGTACCCCTCGATCTGTAGATGTCTGTATTTGCTCTTATGCACTGTTTCGCTGTGCAGGGTGGTTTTGTCTTTTTCTCCATGATTGTGCATTCATGAGTTAGTGTACATAAGTAAGTGGGGGGGGGGGACTTGCTTTTAGGATATATTTCTTGTGGAAAATGTTTTCAGTGTTATGAGTTTTCAGCAATATGGGTTCAACCTTGAGTTTCAGGGTTATCAGCTTTCACTGTTATGACATAGACCCACTAAAGACCCATACGTCTGATCAGCCTCATATGCAAAACCATGGAAAGACTTATTATGGAATTAATCAATTAGGACTCAGGAAGCCTCCAAATACTGGACCTGTCAATGTTTGATTTCGTCAAGGGCAGGTCCTGATGGATCTTTATTTATTTATTTATTTTTTGACAAGTTCATCAAAGCAATAGATGAAGGCAAAATGTTACACACCGCATACTTTGAACCGTCCAAACCTTTTGACACAATTCCTTACTCAGGCCTAGTAAAAAAGCTAAATAAACTCCTATGTCACCCACTGGTTTGACAACTGACTCACAGATAGGATACAGATAATCAAAATAATGGAAGTTACCTTCACAAACAAACCATTCATCTCACACACCAGAAACACAGACTAGTATCATGAAAGGACCCACAGGACAGACAATGGTACAAAACAATGAAATATGGCAACGTGCAATCAAATTTTCTGGTTTGGAAACACCAGGAGGTTCTTACACTAAAAACCTATACTACCACTGGGTACTTGATAAAAACACAAAAGGCCAGTCACAACAAATCAAAGAGAAAAGTCCTACAATCACAGATTCACAAACTATTAAGCTTTTAGTTAAGGAGACCACAGATAAGCTCAGCACTAATGGGAGACCGACAATGTTCCCTCATTAAGTAGATTTTCATCACATATCCTAGTTCATCCACACAGGTTCTTAAGGCTGATAAGGAAGTACCCTGCTTGTAATGGCATTGGGTTAGGTACCTGTTGCACCATCTGGTGATACTGACGTACGTTACAGCTTTAGGTCTCTGAAACATGTTTGGTGCTTTACCACTGTTTCTGCTTAGGTGAAAGAGTTCAACAATTGCTGGGTTACTCATACCACAGAAGGCTAAGAAAATAACATCCCTCAGGAATATATACGAAAGTGCTTTTAATCTATTAAGGCTGCAATGAGTACTGAGACTAGAGATCTTTTTAGTGGAGGAATGTTGAGGTTTGAGTGTTTAGGTTCTTGGCAAGGTACATGCCAAAGGGCATGTAGTTCTTTGGACCCTGAGAAGCTACCACAAAGTGTAAGTTGTGCAAGGTAGAATGCCTTTCTGCCTACAACTGGGACATGGTGGTCAAAGCACTCTATTGTAAACCAAAGGTCCAAAGTCGATGATGACTGTTGTCAGACTTAAACAGAACATTTTCTATATGGTTAGTGGAAGCAATACTAGATTTTCCAATAAAAAGTATATTACATATCTTGGCAGCGAGGGCAAGCCCATGATTAAAACGCCTAGCATTTGTTTGGTCTAGCTGGAGAACTGGGAGCATCAGAATGGAATTTGAAAACTGCCCCCAGTTTTATCATAAGCAACTTGTTTAGCCATAGTGCACTGACATCAACATTCATGACAGAGAAGTATACAACAAAGATGTGGGAGCCTATGGCACAGCCACTGGTGAAGCTTTTCTGTCTAAAGGAAAATAACTCTAACCTTAAAGGCACAGGTTCTGACAGTTATCTCTAGAGCAAACTATGTATGAGTTAATGTTGAGATAGGATACATAAACAAAGGCCTTGCCAATGGGAAAGCAGTGTAGACCACACATGTCTGCTATCAATGGCCTTGGTAACCTTTTCAAAAAATAAAAAAAACCTCAACCAGGATGTGCAGGCATGATCTGCTGGCCAAGCATACATGGATCCAGACATACAAGATCAGCTATACTGTTTATATCATCTATAATATATTCTGCAGCCTTGCAAATATAGTACAGGAACCATTTTAATGAAAAGCTCCATGACAGCTAATCTCCACACATGAAGGATGCAACCACTACAAAGACTCAGACTGAAGATATGATGGAAAGGATTTCGTTAGATGGGAGTTAGCGTGTCTCAACAGTTATCCAGAAATACTGCTATAACCTATAGAACTAAGTACCAAAATGATTTGGTCCAAAGTTAAATTCTTACATGGTACAGGTGACACTGACACCTAGGCTCATAGGTAGTTACTAGGGATGTGGCCCAGTAGATCACAGCGGAGCCGAGCCCAATTACTCAGAGTTGTACATTAATCAAATTAAAGCTGGAAGCAGCTTATTAACAGCTCATGGCCTTAATCTTCAGTACTAACTTCTTTTGGGTGTTTCATCAGTTTAAAATGATAAGACCTCCAAAAGAAATTTCATCTATAATAGACTCTGCTGTGTCACTAGGTATCCATAATGCCCACTGGGCACATCAAACAGCTCAGCAGCAACACAGGAATGGCATTTTGCATGGTGATCACTCAATCAGACAAAATACAACCAGCACTGAACTTTAGGATAGGCCAACAACCTCTTGTCCCACTGATGACTTAAAATTGGGCTTTTTGAAGACAAATTATGAAAGTTCCCTGTAAAACCTAAGTATGTGTGTTGCAGCCATATAAATCAGCATCATGCCAAGGAAAGTATGCACTGCAATATCTTGTGAAACTGGTTGTACCAAGTAGCAAAAATGTTAGATCAGCTGTGTAGAACTCAGGACAGGACAGGATTAATGAATACCTTCTCACAATGTGTTCATGCTAGTGTTACAATCTGATAGAGCTCTTTAGAGAAACAGGAATAAGTTAGCATAAGTCCTGGTAGCACACTGCATAAAGACTGGCAAACAGAAAGGACAACTACATCACTACAGGGACTATAAAGCCAAAGCGATTTACAGTTACAAAATGTAATGGAAAAGAACACTATCCCAGAAACCCAATGAACTAACCTTTGAGTGTTAACAGACTGCTTAACCTCCAAAAAATAACACACTATGTCAGCAACTGTGTACAACAGTAATCTCATGAAGACAAGAGCCTTGTAAGTAACAAATCATGACAAAAGAGTCAGAGCTTAATCAGCACAAGCACACAGAGATGAGTTTATGATTAATTTCCAGTAATTAAAGGTTTTCACAGAAGTGGACCAAACTGCCATATGTAAAACAAAATCAGCTTGATAACTACAACTGGTGGAACTGAAGAGCTAGCAGCAGGAAACAAGGCTCTCTGGGCCAAGACTGAGGACTTGCATGGCTGAGTTAACATGACAAAGTCTGAGGCAGCAGAATCAGTAAAGGGCCCAGGTAATGTGTCATTCCTTGAGCTTCACATTGTGGAATCAGTGGATGTGAAAACCCTTGTCTTAAAGTACTTGAAATGGCCTTCACATAGTTAGCCTCATCTTGTTATATCCAAGTCTAGCACATACAGATTATACTCAAATACTTAAAAAACTTTGCTTCATATAATTTACAGGAAAAGGGGCAGTGATAGTGCCATGGAGAACAGGGATAAACTCGGACTGTAACCCTGATGAGCAGAGTTCAACCTGCAATCTGGGTACTGTGTTCTATAGGGAGTCAGTCAGACCCTCTGCCTGACTGACTGACAAGCATGTTAAAGCATAATGCAAGTGGGCATGCCCTCCATAATGTGTGTGCACCCACATGAAGCACAAGAGGTACTACAGCAAATGTTACAGAACACACTCTCATGTCAGGATAGTGCTCTGGACAGTCAGGATAGGATTCTCTGCTGCAGGAGATGAATTCCCAAGTATGACCTAAGCAATCAGTTGTCAATTAGTCGTCTTGGCACTAGAGGAGGAGGAGTGAATGGGAACGGCACACTCACCTCTCAGGGGCGTTTACATTCAACTGGAGACACATTGGGTGGGGATAATGTCCTGATGGAAACCAGAGAACTTGTTGTTCATACTTCAGGGGTGGGGTAGGGCTGCCTGGCAGAGAAAGTCCCTTGGGGAAGGACTACCTCTGCTGTCAGCTAAATGTATGCCCCTTACACTACACTGCCACGTATGTGCATTATGGCTGGGGGAACAATACAGAATACCTTAAAATCACCCTAGGGGGCGCTATTTGAATTACTATCCCTCCTGGCTGACTTTCAAGTTGGTGATGTGGAATGAATGGGATGACTGATCACGGAAGGAGGATGATAATAGACAAAGGGGGAAAAGACTGCAAAAAAAAAGGATATGTCTAAGCTGTAGTCTGCCGGAAAACTTCTTTCTATGACCGCCTCCCACTCAAGGGAAACAAGTTGGTTGTTCAGGTAACTAGAAAGTTGACTGCCTGCAGTTTTGGGTGTAGGAACTTGCACAAGAAGTGAATTACTACTACAGTACTCTAGGTAGGTAATGGATAAAATGAAAATTTACACCTATGAAACATACCAGCACAAAACAGGATTCTAATATTCATTTCCAAAGTCATCTCAACTACATGACAATAACCTTTCACAGCCTGTAAACAGTAATTAAAGAACTGCAACTTAGGAAGCTCCATGGTGAAAAGGAAAAATTCTTACAGAAACTGAAATAAACAAAATGAAACTTTGGCGGATCAAAGATTCAAGAAATGTGGTTATTTTATCTTTTCCCCCCAAAATGAAGAAGCCCACTATGCACAACAGTCTTATGGCAATCCAGGGGCATTGGTCTTCACTAACATGCTCTGGTCTCACAGTATCAGAGAGGAAAGAGAGATGAAGCTAACCACTAGGATGTAGTTTCAACCTCTGCTGCTAAAGCAGTATTGACCAAACATGAAAACCTTGAGATATTATGGACCTTTTGAGACACTATTAAAGACTTGAGAATGAAGAAAATTTGACAATGAGATGATCAGAATTTGCACTCTGAAACAATATCTTGGCTGGCACAGGAATTGCCCAACATCCACAATGAAAACTTTATAGGGATGTCTGCAACTACAGTATAAGAAATAGCAAAGGAGGAAATGGAATTTACTAGAGGAAATTAGTAAAGAAACCAAGGGTACTGGAACCAAATAACTCTGGAGGATAAAATAAGAGTCGGATGAGACTAAACAGTAGCTTGGCCTGCAGGTTATTTATTCATTTATTCTTTGTTGATTGGGTTAGTCCAACTAGGCCAGTGTCCTCTTTTCACAGGTGACCAGAACTGGTATTCATATTGAGTAGGGGATATTTTGGCAAGGCATTAGGAAACATCCCCTACTCTTTTTCAACAAGTCCCATAGGAATTTTTACATCTAAGCTACCATCATTTCAAGCAGATGGGACATTAGCTTAACATTTCATCTGAAGGACAGCACTCCCAGGACTGCAGCATCCCCCCTTATGCTGCACTACAGTATCACTATTATAAAAATTAATCCAAGTAGCGGGTGTGGAAACAGAACTCACAGCTCTGTGATATTCCAGCACCAAAGGAGTGTGCACTACTGGGTGAGCCACAGGAACTACCATTAGAGACTGCTCTCTCTATTACATCTTGACAAAGTATAGGCAGAGAGAAAAGGGTATGGCAACACTAAATGAAATACCATTCTCTGGTACAGTTTTCAGTTTAGTCCAGAAAAAAAAGTTGCTTTAAAAAAAAGGGTGTATGAAACATTACATAACTAGCAATTTACACAGGAACAATGAGAAAAAACTGTAACCCCCCCCCTCCCAATTATGTAACATCCAGGTGGTTTACGACTTCTGCATGAAGTATTTGCATAGGTGTTTGTATACCCCAAGTGGACTTCAGATGATTTTTTCTCAGTTAGATAGCAAATGCAGGAGGTCTGATGGAAAACAGACAACTGGGAACATGATTTTTGGGAATGTAAAGATCAGCAGATGATCCAAATTCTCTGCAGAGTAATTTGATGGGCAATTTGGGGGAAAAATGGTCATGGCTAAAGAAATGATTCTTTTGAGCTGGGTTACTCTAAAGGAGCCCAAGAACTTCAGTTTTAGGGAAACAGATACACTTACATCTCAGAGAAAGGCTGTTCAAATACATAATAGGAACAAGAACATTAAGAGCTGAGACCTCTAGTGTCTGTACATATAATTACAACAGAGTTTACTACAAGACAGATAAAGCACAGTTGTGTACACTTACCATAAATGTAGATGTTCGAGTGTATTCACTGTTGCAGTCATCACACTCTGATTATCTGGCTGCAGGTAACCCTCAGTCGGCCCAAATACCAGAAACTTAGTATTTCTACGTTGGATGCTGTCACTTCTTCCATGACGTCAGGTCGTCAGGGGGTATAAAAACAGGCAGCCGACGCCATTACATCAGTTTTTCTTGCCCCAAATGTCAGGAGCTCCCAAATAGGGAGCTAGTATATGGTGGGTAAAACACCACCAGTTAAAAGTAAATACCAATACCAGTGGGAAAAGCCACAGAGAGGAGAGAGAAAGAGATAGAGAAAACCAGCAGGCTGGAGGGAGGGAAACCAGGACTGCAACAGTGAATGCACTCGAACATCTACATTTATGGTAAGTGTACACAACTGTACTATGTTCTTCGTGTTTCACTGTTGCAGTCATCACACTTGGATTGATTCCCAAAGCTGAGGAAGGGTGGAGCCAATCAAGAATAGTTAGGGCTGGCTAGTAGGCCTTGCAAGACTGCTGTAGCAAATCCTGCCCTGGATTTGGAAAAGATAGGCAGGTGGTAATGCTTGGTGAAGGTGTGCACAGAACTCCAGGTAGCAGCTTCCAGGATGTCCCTTGTAAAGACTCCCCTGAGAAATGCTGTAGAGGTAGATGTAGCTCTAGTGGAATGTGTTCTGACCCCGAGGGGTTGGTTTTCTATGGTGCTTTTAGCAGAAATAGATGCAGTGTGCTATCCATTTGGAAATTGTTTGTTTTGTAATGGCCTTGCCCTCTGCCCCTGTTGCAAAGCTGACGAGCAGCTGGTCAGATTTTCTGAAAGGCTTAGCCCTATCAAGGTAGAACCTGAGCTGTCTGTGCACGTCCAAAGAGTGCAGGATCCTTTCCCCTTTATTTTGAGGATTAGGGAAGAAGGTTGGCAAATAGATGGAATGGTTGAGAGCCACACTGGACACCACTTTAGGCATAAAGGAAGGGTTAGTTCTGAGGGAAACCCTGTCAGCATGGAAAATAATGAAGGGTTCCACAGCCATCAGTGCTTGTGACTCAGACACTATTCTAGCTGAAGAGATGGCTAGAAGCAAGGCTGTTTTCCAAGAGAGGAATTTTAACTCTGCTGAAGCAGCAGGTTCAAAAGGGTGAAGCGTGAGCTTTTCCAGAACAAAGTTAAGGTCCCAAGCGGGTGTGGGAGCTCTCCTTGGTGGCCTTAAGTCGTCTGCCCCTCTCAGGAACTGTTTGATGAGAGGGTGAGAGAATGGAGATGGCTCAGTATTGTAATGAACCGAAATGGCAGCAGAGCCATGGATCTTAATGGAGGAGAAGGATAGGCCTCTGTGTAGCAGTTCTGCTAGGTAATCCAGGATTAGAGGTAAGGAGGGCAGTGCTGTGTCCTTTCCTTTAGACTAAATCCAAGAACAATACCTTTTCCGCTTTTCAGCATAGGATTTCCTAGTACTGGGCCTTCTGGCTTCAAGGATGATGTCCAGCACCTGCTTGCTTAGGGTTGCTGGTGGGGTATTTAAGGAATAAGCCAGGCTGAAGATTTAGGGTTTGCAATTGTGGATGCAAAATCTGTCCCTCCTGCTGAGAAAGCAGGGTTGGGATCTGGTGTAGGTGCCAGGGTGGCACCATTGTCAGGCTGCACAGGAGTGGGTACCAGTGCTGGTGTGGCCAATCCGGACCAATCAGAATTATTCTTGGCCTGTATTGTTTTATCTTGAGTAATACTCTTGAGATAAGGGGCAGAGGGGGAAAGGCATAAATTGAGAAATTTTCCCATTGAAAGGAAAGGGTATCCACCTTCCAGGGCCTGCTGTGAGGGTTCCTGATGCAGAATTTGCTTAACTGGTGGTTGTCGGGGGAGGCAAAGAGATCCCACCTCTGGGGTCCCCCATTTCTGGATCAAAAGGTTGAAGGGAAAGTTTTCCTCCTGGGGCAAAAGCAATTGGGCAGGGCTGGGAAGCACAGCTGAGAAGTCATTGTGAGGTTTTTCCATAAGGAGGTGGCTTACCACTCCCTTCTCTAGGGGTGGGGGTGCTCCATTGCTTAGATCTCTGCATATCCTGAGACTGTAGTCTGGATGGTTTGTTTCCCCTGGGTCTTGTTTGGGAAGGCCTGGAGGGGGGCTGGAAAGGACCAGTGTTTTGAAGGGCAATGCCTACTGAATCTAGGTGGTTGCACTTGTAGGAATTCTTTAACAGTTTGCATAGATTTAGCCTTCTTTTCCTCCATCTTTTTAAGAACTTCTTCTGCTTTGTTGCCAAACAGTCCTTATTTAAAGGAGCATCTAATTAATTTAGATTTGACATGATCTGGCAAGGCCTTCTCCTTTAGCCAGGCATATCTCCTCAGTACAGAGCCAGTGACTGCTGCCCTGCAAGATGCTTCCAGGGCATCAAAGCCACGCTGCAAAGTATGCTTACTAACTTGGTTTGCAAAGTGCATAAGCTCCTGCAATTCTTTATTTTCTGCCAAATCTGGAAAAATGACCACTTTTTGTTTAATAAGTTCCATAATATGTCGCTGGTATTTCAGCATGTGAAACTGGCAATTCAATGTCCTGATAGCAAGAGTTGCAGAGGTATATACCTTCTTACCCCATCTGTCCAAAGCTCTGGAATCCCTGTCCGAAGGGACAAGATTCTTGGCTGTAGTAGCCTTAATACCTTTAGGTCCCTGGGAAATGATCTCTGGGTCAGCAGTGGGGATTCTTGAAAAGAAACTAGTGAGACTCAGGTACTCTGTAGTACCTGACTGGTTTCCTAGGGGCCAGAGGTAAAGTGTCTGGAGTAAGACTGGATTCCATGAAAACATCATCCACAACATCCAGGACAGGGGGTATAGCTAAAAGCCTGTGCTGAAGTAACTCTAAAAATTCTCTGAGTCTCTTTTTGGACTGAGTATAATCTTGGCATTCTCAATGGAAATGCTTCTTAAAATATGCAAGGTTTCACCAAAAGAGAAATCCTCTGGAAGGGAGGCAGAGGGACTGGATTCCTCTGCATCTGAATCCTCATAGGTGGATAAGGACATGTGTCTCCATAATCAGAAAGGTCAGAGTCATCGGACTCCTGGTCTGTAGAACCTGAAGGGGACTGGAGTCTTTGTCTCTTTGCTGGGAAAGGCTGGCTTCCCCAAATCAGCATAACAAGGTCTTCAGCTATTCTAAGCATTTGTTTTGTGGCATGGATGCCTAAGCATGTGCTTTGGTCATCAGTTTTCTAGGCGTAGTGCATACTCTGGACCTAAGAAACTATGTACTTTTGGTTAAAAAAGAAGTCGGTTTGATTCGAATATCGGTAAGATGAAAAACTCCCTCAGAAGCCGGTGCCTGCACAGCGGCTCTGGACCCATCTAAGGTAGAGACATCCGCTGGTTCCATAGACGAAGAAGCATCTCGCGGCATACCGGACTCTGAATGGGTCTGAGCAGAGGCCTGCGAATCCACAGAAGTGGGCTTCAGGCATTGCAAAGGCACTTCACTGAGTACCTGCGGACTGGTGACTAGCTTAACGGAAGCGTCGTTGGCAGTTTTAGACCTATGCAATCTGTCTATCTTTATGTTTTTTCAGAAGATCAGTAGTCGGATGGCTTATCAAAGCCATTTTAGAATACAGAGATCGAGAGTGAAAGAATTTAGCGACAAAGATAGCCCGATGACTAATGGTTCGGGCTTTAAACAAGGCACAAAACCTACAGCGAGGGACATCGTGGTCTGGGCCTAAACAGGTGACACAGTAAGAATGAAAATCTCTGTGAGGTATTTGCTTTCCACAGGCAAGACAAATGTTAACTTTTTCTGACATCGGTCAGAGCAAGAAAAAAGGATCCCCAACGAGGTACTTTGCTTTAGAAGACTTCAGGATTATTCAACTCGAAAACAAAAAATTCAGGTAGCAGCCGACCGGCACTTGCGAACTGCTTCTGCTTTGGGCTCCTCCTCGGCAAGAAAGACTGATGTAATTGCGTCGGCTGCCTGTTTTTATACCCCTGATGACCTGACATCATGGAAGAAGTGACAGCATCCAATGCAGAAATACTAAGTCTCTGGTATTTGGGCCGACTGAGGGCTACCTGCAGGCAGATAACCCAAGTGTGATGACTGCAACAGTAAAACACGAAGAACATCTGGAACACTGAAGAGAACATGCAGGCATTTTATTCACTTTCTTAATATTGCATGTCTGGCTTGATGTTATTAGGGGACCTGTCAGTCTCTCAACTTACAAAAGATGCCTTACAGCTAACATTTTGCAGGCTGTCTAGGATTTATCTATTACATTCTATATTGCTCTTTCCTTGCATGGAGGAAATTCTATTTGCCATTAATGCACTTCTGGGCAATTACACACAGCGTATATTTCGACTGAATGATGAACCAAAGAATGCAAAGCATTCCAACATTTTAAGACACTACACTCTTTGCCCAGGAGGTTGGCTTGAATCTGTACTGCCTACCACCTGGACTCCCTCTGTATGAACGGTATTATTACACAGATACATAGATTAGTACTAGGCTGACTGCTCTTGCGAGCCACTTTAAGCCTAGCCAATTATCCCTTGTGAGACTCAAACCCTGCACCTTGTGTTTATAAGGCAACCACCTTAACCATTACGCCACCCTCCTATTAAGACCTTCTTTTTTTAATTTCTCCAAGTCTTTTAGGTTTCTAATGCCATGATGGGAAAGGACCCCATTCTTAAGTCAAAGTATAATTAAAGTTCAAGAAATTAGTATTGTTTCAATCTTTGATGTTAGCCAGAAGTGCTCTTCGCAGCACCCACAATGTGCCCAGTACTGACTCCTGCTGCAATTCATATGTCGTTACATGTACTGGTAACATATCCAAGTATGATTGTAAATTCTTTTTTTGTAAGACCCATTGCTCCTACTACAATTGGAGCAGTCTGGGCATCATCCTTCTACACTGCCTCATTTCTGCTTGCACATCCTGGTACTTCATGACTCTGTCTCTCTGTACATAAGGCAGTGTAGTCTCTGGGTGTAGCAGTTTCAATGATCAATGCTACTTTTGTCTTCTTTCATAAACTACTACATCTGGTTTTCTTGTATCTATTTTTGAACTGTTGGTAATGGGTGATCCCATGTGATATAAACTTCATAATTTTCTACAGTGCTTTGTGGCCCATGTTTCCAGTGCTTCTCAGCTACTTCAATATTCTAATGTTTGCACAATCCCCACATGCAACAATCTTGCCACATTATTATGCCTTTCAGTATACAGTCCTTCTGCTATTAGTATATCACAACCAGCAAAAATATGTGCCATTGTTTCCAGTTCTGTTTGACAAAACCTACATTTGTCTGTTTCTCCCACATGTTCAATGGACTTTGTAAACCAATATTTCTGCAGTCCACTATCTTGGGCCACCAATATTAACCTTACGGCTATTGGTTTAAATTTGCCTCACCTTAACCGTTCCTGCATTTGATCCTCCAACATCAAGTTGTTCCAAGAGTTGCTTATACTTGCAACTATATTTATGCATTTTCCACATTTCTTGCCTTCTCATCTGATCCTTTACCTTATATTCTTTCTTTTGTTTTTGTCACATTCAGTTTCTGACTAATTTGTACCTGCTTCTGGTTTGATTCCATTCCTGCTTGACACTGATATGCTTCTGCTAAACTAAGCAGGGAAGTCAACTTAAACTTATTCTCCCTATGTTTTAAAACTTTCACTAAGTTTGGGTCTTGTGAGGTCAGCAGATATATATGCAGTCCTACAATTGCAGATCTGTATATGAAATCAGTTTCGAGGAGGCCCATACCTCCTGCAGAATGGGGATTTAATGAGCATGAAGCATCTTTCTTGTCTTCCTGTCTAACCAATCCAACACCTTTTTAGGGACAGTCAATCACGCCAAAACTGTAAGTTAGGACAGAAAGAGCAAACTGGTTTATAGCATGGACTTTCCTAGATGTCAGTGTTGTTTTCAGTATTAATTTTAGTCTTCTAACATAGTGGTGGTGCTGCAGTAGCGTTGCCGCCTCACAGACGTCACCCGTTCGATTCTCAGATAGAGTGTCTTCTGTGTAGCGACATGCGTGAATGGGCGTTCCTTTGTTGAAGGTTGTGCGTTAGGCCCGGCAAGCCAGTACGTAAAAATCTACTGCCAATCATTAGTGGACCGGAGTTCCGCTGTGGCGACCCCTAACCAGGAAAAGCCGAAAGACACAAACAAACAAACATATTTCTTAAGTTTTATTCCCATTTGCTCATGTTTTATTGTTGGTCCTTCAACAATTCCCACATATATATATATATATATATATATATATATATATATATATATACACTCCCTCTTGCTCAAGTTCTTTTATATCACAGTCCTGTCCCAGGCTGATGTTTTCTTGGCGCTGCATTTTTCCTGCTTTAAAGGTTGTTTCTGCACATTTATCAAGACCAAATTACATTCTTATATCATCTGAAAAAGTTTGGAACACTTGCAATTGTGCTTTCAGTTCCTTATCTGATGAACTATACAGTTTTAAATTATTCACAAAAAAAGAAGTTGAGAGATCTTTACACTTTGTTGGTTTCTGGGAGCCAAATTGTAGCCATGACCTAATATGTTAAGTGGACAACTTAATCAGTTAAGCGCAAGATAAAAGAGCAGTGGTGACAGAGTCACACTGGAATATCCCCCTTTGAATTTTTATCCCTGGAACAATAATTTGTCCTTTATCATGGCTTACCTGTAGAGTGGTTTGCCACTGTTTCATGGTCACTGTATTGTAATCAATCAGTGTAGGGTGTATCTTATACATTTTTAAGTACTCTTATCCATGAAATGTGGGATACTGTCAAATGCTTTTTTGCAGTCTACCCATACCATACTTAGATTCTTCCCCTTTTTACAGTTCTCCATTATGATTTTATTTAACAACAAATGATCTTTTGTTCCATGTGACTTTGTTTTGTTACCCTTTTGTTCTACTGCCATGATTGAGTTTTCTTCTAAATGACTATGAACTCTGTTGGCATGTACAGTTTATACGTTGTCGGAAGGCAAGTTATTGGTCTATAGATTTAGGATGACTTGCAGGTTCGCTTTTAAGTAGGAGTTTCTTTTTTCCTGTTTTTAACCAGGTTGGTGTCTGTTTAGGGTGTTCATGTAAGAATTTCTTACTCATGGCTAAATCTTCATGTAAATGTTAATATTTTTAGTCAGAAGTTAGGTACTGCATCTGGGCCTTGGGTTTTCCAGTTAGGAGGTTTTCTTAACTTTGTTTCAATCACTCTGGCTGTTACTTCATTCCATTCCATATCCTGCATCTGTGAGTCTTGGTGAGTACCTTCACCAGGTAGACCCTGTTATTCACAAAAGCTCACCAAGGCAACACTGATATATAGACTGTATTTTATATAGCATATATCATGGACAGAAGTAGGTTAAAAAAATAAAAAAGATAGCTGGGTGCACAAGACTCAGGATAAAAAAGTGCCCAATCCTGGTAGGTGTACTGGTGCCAGGACTGGAAAAAAATGACAGGGTAGAATCCTCAAGACACGGAAACATTCCCACAATGGAGCTAGATCAGGCTCAAGGGAAGGATGGCCCCCTGTTGTAGAAGGTAGTAGCAGTCCACAAAAAAAATCACAAAAACTGATAGGCCACAAAAAGAGCCATAAAAATGGCACAGTAGACTACTTCGGATAAGAAAGAAATTATGCATTGTTACTATTACGCAATAAGCCCAGAATTTCAAGACCTTCCCCATTAGGTAGAGATGCTGATGCCATAAATTCCTTGTGTAACATATGTTTTTATATGCATTGTGATTAAGAGGATTACAGTGATGAAGGCTGACATGTATCCCTGGACTTTTGAAGAGTCATCTTGGTGTTTGCATAAAGAAAGTGTGTTACTTTTTTTTCTAGTGAAAGCAGCAGTTTACCTAGCTTGTTGGCCAACACTGCTCCCAAAACAGGTTTTCTGTGGGAATGATCTAGACTTTATGTAATTAAGGGTGAAGTTCATGCTGGTCAGGTATGCGATACTGTATTCCACTGTCCTCATCAAATCCTCACAGGAAGTGGCCTTATGAAAGATAGTCATCCAGATATGGGAAGATATAAACGCTCATTGATGTGAGGTGGGTGAACACCAGAGTTAAGCTTTCAGTGAACACCACTGTAGCAATGGACATCCAAAAAAGGCTAGATGATTAAATAAAAGCTCTCCAACCTTGCAAACAATCTGTGGCTTCTCCCATATTTTCTGGAAACAGAAACAAGACCACCAGCATTCTTCATGATTGAAGTGAACTTGAGGGCAGTCTACAGGAGAAGTAAAAGAAGGGAATTACAGCATTAGTATCCAGATTTTTCTCATATTGAGAAGCTTGTTTAATATGAGAAGGTCTAATGCCTTGAGTATTGCAGGAATTGCCATGGACTTTGGTGCTTCATTGCCTAGAAGTTCTAGCAAGAGACTGATAATTCATTAGCCCACTATTTAAAATGCTCCTAAATTAAGCTGATGGTCTCTCCAAATGAAACATCTTCAGAGAAGGACATGGAGGAAATGAACTATTCCTCATTTGTGTCAAAACCCAGGAGGAGAACAAAGCTTCCTGGAAGAGACACGGCCTTTGCCTCCCTCAACGTCCAAGTCATACAACCATTCCACAGCACATTCCCTTGTCCTTTTAGCAGGAGGTGACATTCCCTACAGCTGAAGGGGTACTAGAACATGCACATACTGCCATACTACTACATAATCTTCCATGTACTGTCAGATGAAACTTGAAGGGCTGGGAATACCTGAGAATGGGGTTCTGCCCATGAGGTACAAGGCCAAAAAGCCTGGCCATATTGGACCTGTTGCAAATGCTGAAACTGTCATCTCCTTAAAAGTACCACCAAATCTATAGATTAGAAAAGTGAGAATATCAAGGACAGAACATTCTCCGGTGGTAAGCACTTTTTGTTGAAGGTCTGTAAGTGCTCAGAAGTGGTAGTGTGCTCTGTTGCAACAGGGACTACCAAGGAGGAATGGCTTGGCTACTTAAGAAAAAGTGTACTGGCTATTTTTAAACTAAATTGAAAACTGTTCTATTAAATGCATTAAAGTATTAAGACTGGTAGGGAAGCTGCTATCTCTTATTCACTTACCATAATTTCAAACTGTTTTTTGTTCTCAGAACCACTTGCCATTGTACCTTCAGATTCTGAATTTGCCTCAGTAAAGAATGCTCAGAACTCAAGTTTAATTGCTTGCACCTGCAGACAGCTAATTTCCATGAAAAAGATTCAGCAATGAATCTTTGTAATTTTCCCACACAACAGAATATACAGCTGCCTTCAGCTGTAGACTTCTTGGCTCACTCCAAACATTTGCTAATGGAAATTAATAAGCTAATATCTTTGCAGTCATAAGAAACTTAGCATTTTCATGGCTTTCATCATTTTGCCTAATTTTTAAAGCATACTTGCTTAAAACTTAAGCCAAAGGCATTAATCTAGGCATTCACCCTTGTAATATCTCAAAATTCTACATAATCAGTGCACTTTTACACCCCACCCCAGCATCCCAAGATCACAGCACATTAACATTAAATTGCTTTTGTCCAGTCTTTCTTCTCTTGTCATACTGGAAAGCCTATACTTCTTACAACTAAAAATGTACTTGCTTACGTTAACATCTTTCACACACACAAATACACACACATGCACGTCACTGAAAAGCCCCCTATATTTACAACACCCCTGACTACACAGTATACAAAACTGCTTTACTATGCATAGCATGCAGTTATATCAAGAAATGTTTTATACAAATACTAATAACAAGGAAAATTGTTTTATTTACAGTTAATTTTCTCTCCTTTTAGTGCCCTTCTAAACATCAGTGACATAAAGGTGGGTATACGCTTTACATTCCACCCACAAGTTTAACAAAGTCAACAAATGTCCAGTCGTCTTCAGTCACTTTTTCTTGCAAAGCCATATTTCACAAATGTGAATAATGTTTTACAGTCTCCCATTTATTCACCAGTTTCAGTTTTGCTGGTATACTTTCTATTCCTATCCATATTACAACATCAGATTCTGGTTCAAGAATGATACACTCCTGATTCTTCAAGTCAACACCTCTGCTTTTTTTCATCTCTCTCAAGCATTTTACTTTGGAAAGCTGGAAAATGTTTCACTAGCAAAGTCTGTCTATGAACCTTACTGTCATAAGAATGATAAGCAAAATCTCCTACAGCTTGCTGGCTCACTTTTTGATTGACAGACTTTTTTTTTCCTCCTTAGCTCTTCTGCATCAAAAATACTTTGATCCTCCAGGAAAAAATACAGAAAAAGACAGCTGGGTACAGCAGCTTGAATCTCACACCTGCCTCTCAACATCCCCGGATAACTAGGACATATTTTCTTCTCTTCTGCCTGGTATACGTTGAATATTCATTTTCTACAAACACTCTGCTGTCTCCAATTTTTAACACTTTAACCTTCTGCCACAGTTTTGCCAGGATCAAAACCTTTTGCTGGTATGATTTCATATTTACTAATATAGGTCTTGGTTGCTTTCTCATGGCCAGTTTGGAGCAAACACTTGATATGCCCTTTTAGTTAAATCATGCTGTGGAACACCACTCCAGTTGCTTATTTGTGCTTCTTTCATAAAATTAATATAGTCTGTTCCTTCCACCTTCTCTGTTACAGAAAATTTCAGGTTTTATGCACATGCTGTCTTCTATTTTTTTTTTTAAACAGCTCTTCTTGAGAAGCCTCACAGTCGGCTAACTTTTGCTTTTTTAGCCTCTGATTTTTACAGTTTTATCAGTTCAACCGAACAGCTAGTTAGAGTTTTTCTATTTTTTCCAGCCTTTTGTTATGTGAGTCAATATATTCCTTAAATGTTATATTTATTTTAATCGCCTCTGAGTACATTTGATTTTTTTCCTGTCTAAATTACTGAAAGCCATGCCTTGATCCAAAGCTGAAGCTTGAACTGCTTTTTCTGAACTGCCATAGAATCTTTCCCAGGCAGTGTTTTATCTTCAGCTTTCCTGATTGATTTTTTTTCAAGCTTTTGCATTTTCTTCATGTCTGGCATTCAAGCAGTGTACCTATGGCCAGTAACTGAATTTTACCCCAAAACAGTTTCAATGGCACTCTTTACTCTCAGTTTCTGTTTTCACACAGAGCGCTTAAGTTAAACGGTTAATCAGTGTGCACCCATCTTGAAAGGCTTTGCAATGAGCTCTTGAGCAATACAGACTCAGTTTCCTGTTTTTATTGATGCAACTCAGTCTATCTGAGGAACTCCAAATGGAAGGAAGAACACTGATGAGGGTCTATTCTGGACATGCTCATAGAATCTGCCACTGTGTTTAGGTGAGAGGGAAAGCAGACTGCTTGAATAGAGAGATTGTATTGAATTAGCCACTTCCCAAGCTGTCATGGTCAATCTGCCACAGGGGATGTGGGTAAGACTTTACCCCTCCTTGCTTCTGTACCATACAACTGTGGCATGTCTATCACTACCTTTTAGAGTACTGCAGTCCAAAGTTATTGAACAGTTTTGAGACCATTGATATGAGTGCTATCATCTTCTTGATAATGATGAGATTTTACTTGTGCAAAGGGCTCTATACACTTTGAACTTTTGTTTCATAGGTTGGTACTAGGCTATCGGCCCTAGGGCCTATACAAGCCTAGCCATAAAAATTCCCTGGATATTTCTTCCCACAATATTTACTTCTCTGGACCCTTGTCTAGCAGGGCAACTCACGTGATCCCCGGGGTGAATATCCTATCTCCCATCCAGTCATCAAGGTTCCTTTTGAATAGGACCAAAGAGGCACTCTGCTTGACATGTATGGGCAGTCTATTCCAGAGTCTGGGGAGTCTCTGAGTCAGGAACCTATCCTTCCAGCATGTTTTGTTCATTGTGATGACAAGGTTTAGATCGCTGGAACATGTGGCTCTGAGGGATTGGGATTTCTTTAATTTAGCATGTCCAACAGCTTTGGGTTTGACATGGCCATGTATGTTAAGTACAGATCGCCTCTGAATAGACGATATGTGACAGAGTTTAGCTGGAGTTTTCTTTAATCGTTCAGCATAGGGCATCTGGTTTAGGCCTGTGATTCTTTTAGTGAGTTATATCTGCAGCCTTTCCAGTTGTTGCAGATATCTTGGGAGGTACATACCAAATGGGGCGTTGTATTCTATAATGGGTCTAATGAGGGATGAGTACAGTGGGACAATAACCTCCTTTTTTCTGGATGAAAAGCCCTTAGTGGTGAAGTGTGCCACACAGGATTTCCTGACTGTTGTGGCGATGTGGTTATCGAAGGTGAGACCACGGTCCATCTGTGTCCCTAAGTCTCTTAACACACTTTCAGTGTTTAGTGTATTGCCACCTATGCGGTAATTCACAGGTACATGTTTTTTTCCCAAAGGGGATAACTATACATTTCTTGGCATTGAGCTTGAGCCCATGACTCTGGCACCAAGCATCTGTTTCTGTAAGGCCCTTTTGTAGAATATCCACATCATTTGGGGATTCAATAATGGCTCCCAGTTTGCAGTCATCTGTGAACTTTGTTAGCCAGAGTCCCTTAGTGTTGGCCTGTACTTCAGAGAAGTAGATGCCAAACAAGAGCAGTCCCAGGACTGAACCCTGAGGTATTCCACTTGTCTGGAGATGGATTTGGAGTCAGCTACCTTTACAGTGTGGGTTCTGTCAATAAGCCAATTAGCAACCCATCGAGTGATGTAAGGATTAATGCCCAGCGTAGTACGTTTATCTACGATTCCAGAGTCAGGGATGGTGTTGAAGGCCTTGGTGAGGTCCAGGTTGGCTGTGTGGACCACCTTTCCCTCGTCCACAGCTCTGGAGACTGATTCAAAGATATCAATCAGGTTCAGGAGAAAAGATCGGCCCTTCACAAACTCAAACTGGGTGGGGTCCAGCGTTTGAAGATTGCCAATGTCTTTGTTTATAAGTTCCATGATAATACGTTCCATTACCTTGCAGTTCAGGCTCATCAGACTGATGGCGTGGTAGTTCTTAGGATCCAAGGTGGATCCCCCCTTGTGGAGTAGGATAACTGCAGCTGTGTGCCACTCAATGGGGAACAAAGCCTGAGGTGAGGCTATGATTAAAGATGACACTTAGGTGAGGTGCCAGTTCATTTTGTAGTTCATGTAGTACACAGTCCGGGATGTCGTCTGGTCCCATGGATGCTGTATTCTTAGCTTTGGAGAGTGTGGTTTTTACCTGTGTGGCAGTTATTAGAATTTGGCAATCGTTTGGTATCGAGATGGGCCCTTTAGGGGGTGAGAGGGTGGTGAAGTTGGCACTGAATCGATCTGCCAGGATACTGGCAATATCCTTAGGATCAGTATATTTAATGCCATTCTGTTGTAGCTCAGAGCAGATCTGAGCATTGCTATTTAGATTCTTGACATAGCTATAGAATGTCTTGTGGTTGTCTTTGGAATCTTTGGCAACTTTATTTTTGTAACTAGCTTTGGAGGATTTTATGAGGGATCTCAGCTTCTTACTGAGGCTGGTAAGGGAGTTATTTTACATCCTGGGATTTTCTTCTTTTCTACAACACTTTCTTCCTTTTGTTGTAAAGTTTATGGCAGGGGACCACCAGATTGGCTTCCTTTTTTTGGAGGACAGCGTCTTGGTTCTATTTGGGATGGCACAATTCATGCATGAGTGGATGTGCTTGACAGTGCCTTAGTGTAGGATTCAGTAGTTGAACTTTCAGTTCCCGTCTGCATGGGTGGGATCAAGTTCCCTTTTTCAAAGTCTGAGACGTCTGTTGCAATGCTCTGCATTGGCGGTGGTTGTACAAAGGGGACTCCCAGACTGCAGCTGGTTTGGCCCATCACATCAAGTTCTCAACTAGACAAGAAATTAAAAGAATTTGTTGATTCAGAGAATTCTGTTTCTGGGTCAAGAATGATCCAGTATATTACTGTCACTCCTGATTTATTTAGAGGTGATTATAAAAATGTTTTAGAATGCAAGGAAAGCAAATGGCAAATTTTATTGAAGGCTGATCACTTTCCTGGACTCAATGAGACCATTAGCATGAAGTGTTTTTTTTTTTTTTACAAATGCAAAGATTTTAAGGGACATTTGTCCTTCGAATTGTATGTATATGTCTTTAAATTTCTTTGACTATTGGATATATTTATTTATTTTACACATTATTGGAGAAATCTGTCACTTGATTCTTTTACATTTGCATTAATTGGGTGGTTTTTCAATGTGTTTTGTATTTTCTGATGAAGTTCATAGTGAATTAAAGCGAACAAAAGTGCTAACTTTTTTTGAGTCCGGCTCTTTCCTAGTTGCTTGCTGGTGAATCTTTGACTGTTACTTAGGATTTTTGTTAACATGCATTTTCTAGAGAATTTGAAGTCTGAAATACAAATGTATGTCATTATTTGGTGACTTCAGTCCTCAGATTATCCCAGTGACTTGCCAGAAAACCCCAAATTGTATGATGAAGACACCAAATCTGGACGTTCTGCAAAAACCTGGACAGTTGAGAGGTGTCTGTAGTCCTACTGAGGCTTGTAACTTCTTATGATGCTTAACATCCAGGAATCTGAAGTGATCATTTCCCATACTGGAAGGCAGAGAAAGTTTACCATCAATTCTGGGGGTGGAGGATTACTGGTGGGGTGGGGAACAGGAAAGAAAAGGGGGCTGGCTGAACAGGTATAGTCAAGGCTAATCTCTACTGTTGTTGGTGCTGTGATGCCCACTCTTCTTGGACTTTGAGTCACCTTGACATTATTCTTAAATTGTACTTTGACTGATTATTATTGTATAGATTTGGATTACTTTCTAAATGAAGTACAAGGTTTTGCAGGATAATGTTTATCATATCTCAGTACTGCAGAAAGAAAGAGCTGTTTTATCCTCTGCATCCAATTTTCTTCTGTCTTCCACCTTTTCAGACTTAATAGCTCTGTAGCCTAAAACAGCAAATCTTTATCCAGAGGAGCATTTGGTAACCAAGCCGTTACACACTTTGGTAAAGGTCTGAACCCTAACCATGAGTGCCTATAGATGGTAGAGCCAGTATATTTTGTCTGGATGCTGCATCAATTACATCATATCTATATTTTATGGAATGTTTAACTTGAGAAGAGAAATGAAGCATTTCTTGAAGTTTTAATCTTACATGTAGATTAGGAATTTCAGAAATCTCTCCATAATAAATTCAATTGTGTGTTTAACAATTAATAGCCCTAAAATACAGGGTTGCATATGGAGACTTTTTTTAAATCAAACTTATGAAGGGCTCTGCTATACTGGTCATTATGCGAGAACTGGAAGCAGGGACTAATTTAGCTCCCTCCTAAAATGAGAGAGATAATACTAGCAAGGGAAGCAACCAGGTTTTTACAAAAGGTTATATAACCACAGTTAGTAAAACAAAGCAAATATTCTCCTCCACAAAATTGATCCAATTCCGTAAAGTGCAAAGGATTTATTCTAAAACACTGCTATTGACATAAAGAACAGAATATAATCTCTAGCGCCTCGGCAAACTTGCCTTTAACAGAGTAAAATTTTATAACCATTCAAACTCGCACTTTTATACTAAGATAAAACACACCCACTCAGTTACATAATTAATTAAATAAAGAAACAGTGTTATATATAAAAAACACTAAATACTATAAACACATTATTAAACACAAAACTATTTACAATAAACTTTTCCATGCACATTCATGATTTAGCCATATAGGGCTCAACGTTTTAAATTTTAAAATCAAACAAGTTTCTTTTTTCCTTATTATGTATTTAATGTGTTGTTCATTCAAATATTCTCTTTCTTTTACACTATCTAACACTGTCACTTTCAATCCCTCTGGATTACCATTATGATATTTATTAAAATGCAACTCTATGGGACTAGTTTGTTTATTATTTTTTATATCTCTAATGTGCTCTTTTATTCTACAGGCAAATGTTCTCTTAGTTTCTCCCACATAAAATTTATTACACAGGCATTTCAAACCATACATAACTCTCTCCGTTTTATAATTAAAGGTTCCATTTGTATAAAATGGAACCCCATTAAGTTTACTAAATTCTTTTACTATATACTTACAAATACTGCATTTACCACAGGCTATAGTTCCCAATTTCTCAACTTGTTTCACCATTTGTACTTTGGGCATATTAAATTTACTGTGGACTATAAAATCTTTTATACTTCTTCCTTTTTGATAAGAGAAACACATTCTCCTATCGCATAAAAAATCCACCTCTCTTTTTACCACATTCCAACTGTATTTTACTTGTTCCACAATTATTTCCGATAATACGGAATAAGTGGAGACAAATAAATACATTCGCTTTCCTTTACGGTACCTTTAACTTTCCCATGTCTTATATTTTTCTTAACCTTATCCAGGCTAGCTTTCAAATCCACTTCCTTATACCCCCCTTGAACTCAATTTATTAAAACTTTGATTTAATTCCCTTTCTACTTGTACTGGATCATTACACAATCTTTTAATTCTATTAAATTCCGTATATGGTATAGATTTGATAGTATGTGGAGGGTGAAAACTTTCTCCATGCAAAATGGATCCTATACCTTTAAATTGTCTGTATATACGAGAATTAATATATTCCCCCACTTGTCCTTGTAACACCACATCTAAATAATTTACTTCTCGTCCTATTTGTAAACCATCAAATCTAACACCCATATTATTTTCTTGTATTTGATCTAAAAACATTTTAACTTGTTCTTGCCCTCCTTTACAAATAAATAATAGATCAATAAAACGAAAATATTTACACACATATTTCTTAAAGAATTCATTGGTATATATACACACATTTTCATAATAACCCATGAAGATGTTCGCATAACTAGGGGCAAACGCTGCCCCCATTGCTGTACCTTGACGCTGTCTATACAAGTAGCCATTAAATTCAAACATATTTTTTAAGCACATTCTAATCAAATCCACTATAAATTCTACTACTGGACTCTCTCACATGTAATATTTTATTGCATGTATTCCATCTTGATGTTTAATTTAAAGAATTTTTACAAAAGGTGTTTATCAGAATCCTGCACCCTGTAAAATTCTGTTTGGTCTTTTAGTAGAATAACCACAAGTTTAGGAACATCCATATGGAGGAGGCCAAAATCTCTTCTGCATGTCAGGTACGTCCCTTCCCACTTAAAATCATTCATCTTAGAAACAGCTTCTCCAAAATAAATTTCCTAAATTGAAGAGTTTGTGAAAGACTGCTTTCTACATTTGATTCAGTCAGAACAAGAAGGGATATGAAAGCATAATCCAAGCGCTCTTCATTAAAAGTATCCCTTTTTCTTTTAGTAGGAACTGGAGGAGGAGTTTGCCCCGGCTGTAACGTATGAAGTCTGACTTTTGTGGCTTAAGGAAGAGATTTTCCAGAGGAAATTTGCTTAGGAGTAGGAGTGGAAATTCTGTCCTACACATGGGGCATCCACCTGCAGCTTGGGTCCTGAAAAACAGACCTGTTAAATGAGGAGAGCTTGGTAAACACATCCTGCCTTCTGCTATTATAACCCTAGGTTCAAGAGGACTTGTTTTCTGGCAGCCAACATTAGAAGAATCTGACAGCTGGTTTGAAGCAGTGCATATGCCTTTATCCTTAGTCATAATGACCTCCACAGGAGCACCACTATTGGGCCTGGGAGATGCCAACAGACTGTCAGTGGACTGTAAAAGCACCTCAATGGGTTTTACTGTTTCCAATCTACAACAGGCAGTGGAGGTGCATTTCATATTATCTGCTTTTTGGTGCCTTATCCCTTTGCTTCTTTTTAGCTGATGTCAAACACTAAAGCTGAAAAAGTGGATGATACAGCTGCACAAGCCAAATGTATAACTTCTTGTTTTCAAGATATTGGTCAAGGGTGCTAAGGAGAATTCGTAAGAGTTTTAGTTTCAATGTTGTGTCAAACCTGACAGGACTTATGTTCTGCCCCAAGATAAAATAAACAAGCCAGTGCAGTAGTCACAGTAAGGTATGTCTATCACAGTCGAATTTTTCTTTTAACATAAACTTAAGAGAAAAAAAAAATTCTATAATAAATGAAGAATCTCCAGTGGAGTACTTATCTCCCCGAGACACACAGCCCTTAACCAACAGTATGGAAATACTATCCATAATGTTTATAAATGTCTACATATACAAACGTGGCAAGAAAGCTCTAAAAACAGCACAGATTATGCACCTCTTATATCAGCATGCTGGTGTGTTCCTAGGGCAGATGTACAGTTCACAGTGGCAGGATCCTCAGCTTTAGAAGGCTAGCTGGCTGTATGCAACCTTTTGCAGGCAAGTCCTAGATGTTAAGAATACTGCAACAAGACCATCTACTATATCTTTTTTGCTTTAACACTGCCACTTTTAACTACAAAAATAGAAACGCTTTGAAAAGTAATTGAACATTTTATTGCTGTAGGTGTGTGATGCATTCTAACATACTCACAAGAAGTGGAAAACTGCATGACATACTAGTCCTTTTCAGAGCAAGTCAATTACACCACAGAAAAGGACAGAGTACTTTGACTATACATTTTTAATTAGTCTTTCAGTAACAAAAATGCATATGTACTTATCTTGGATTTTCTGCCTGCCCTGAGATCAGTTTCAGTGAAATCATACAAATTTAATTGTGGAGTATCAGCCAGTCCAGTTTTGCCAGGCTAAAAATGTAGTAATTTTATTTACTATGTATTAGCCAGGTAGGTACACTGTTCCAAGGATAATTTTAAGTCACAACCCAGGCACTGCAGAAAAAGGTACTCAACAACTATTTTAAAATATAACATAAGAAAATACAAAACAGTCACAACAACATGTATAAAGCAACATAACAATTAGATATTCTATGCAACTTTGCTAATTCTATTATGTGCCTAAAATAGGTAGATTTATGTAACATGGGTTCTATTAGAAGGAAATTACTATAAACAGAGACAGATAAATAATAAACACAGGCCAAAAGTTATACAGACAGGTAAGTGTCGCACACTGACTACATGAGGATTCAACCACAATGCATAATCTGTATAGAATAGTTCCTGCCTCTCTCTGCTACTGCAAAGCATTGTGAAAGAAGCCAGAGGTTACTGTGGTGTAACAAAACAGTATTCATTTAAATCTTATGTACACACTTGGCTGTATAAAGGAAAATTGCAGTACATTTCATTTACTTTGTCTCCTGTCACTATTACCGCCAACACAGAATCAAGATAATCATGCGCTACAGTGCATTAATTTACTAGTATAGTAGAGCTATAAACAGCGATGTGCTGCAAGCACATTTATGACAAAAAGTAATTCTTCTAATACTGTAAACAGCAGGATCCCCGACAACTCATAAGTAGATCAGGGGCAAGGAAAAGACAGGAATGTACCACACTGATCCTGTCTAGACTTCAAATGAAGACCACTGTAGCCAGTCAGACAAAAATGTCCAGCAATGAGGAATCTGTTTCAACACTTCTACATAATCATTGGAAAAGCACTTTAATACCCATGGACAATACGCATTTCACAACATGGTACTAAGAGCAGTGGTTTCACCTGGTAGATAGCGAGACTTCACTGCTACATTCTTTATGAAGCTGAACAATGTCAGCTGTCTGTAGTACACAGCCCCAGTACAGACAGAATGAGAGAGCGAGAGAAACAGCACATGCTGCTCTGAATATTTCAGCTGTAACAAAGTCACTTACTGTGAAGGAGCTGCAAAGCTACTAATAGAAAAGGGACGAGGGGCAGCTGTATGGAAAACAAAGAGGGTATATAAGACAGATCCACCTTCCACTCTCTTAAAGAGAGAGAGAGACATCCATCTGTTTGTATTCATTTCTTTAGACAAAAACAGGATCTGTGTTAAGTACCATCTGCAATTACATTGCTAGGCTAAGGCACTATTTTATTAAATGGGTAAGACTGACACAAAAGTCTCTTTTCATGGTCGACCTTTAGGCACTGTCCTATTTAAGTGAGCGGCATGGAGATGCATTGTGTACAAATATAGACATGTTAACAGACACAGATGTAAGTATAAAAACACTAGATGCATAACAAATTTGAATAAGTGGAATCAGGAGTGGCCCTAGGTCAACTGGTGCCCTAGGCAAAAGGGCTCCATGGCGCCCCCCACCATGGCGCCCCCCACCACATTACCTGGTGCCCCCATCCTGGTCTACCTATACCAAATAAATACTGGAAAAGAGCCCCTGCTAGACTGGCGCCCTAGGCGGCCGCCTAGTTGGCCTATGCCTAAGGCCGGCTATGAGTGGAATGAATGGGACACTAGACTTTACTACACAGGATTACCCCTCCCCTACACACACACAAACACACACCAATAATACAGTAACATGTGATGTGACCATTTCTTCCTATCCCATCACAGAAGGTAATGGACTCAACAAACATCTGAAGTATTAAGAAAGGTGAGAGGTCAAAGTGAAAGGAAGAAAATTATGTAGGTGAAGAAAATTACCTGAAGTAACTTTGACAAGAGTTCTAGGCCATCGTTTTCTAACCTGTGGATGACAAATGGTGTTTCATTTACATATCTCATTTTCAATGTCAAAGTACATTACTACAGCTTTTTTTCTGCAATTCTGTATTGAAAGGTTCATCAAGACAGCAATTAAAAATAATTTACTGCAAGAAATGTATTCAACATATTTAATTTCAAAGGAAGCTTTCTGGATTGGCTAACTGTTGGGACTTCCCCTCTTGACATTTGATATTCAACAAGATTTCTGTTTGTCTCATCCATGCTCTGTATATGTAGGTTGTTCTGCTGCATATATCATTGCATCACAAGTCTGCTCCCCTCAAGCTAATCTTACTTCACTGAGCAAGTATAACTACAAGAAATGAAACAATCAAGGACTTAATACATCCAAGACAAAAAATATAGCGTATGCATTAGCCAAACTTAAAAGAAAAATTCACCTGTAGGACAGATAGGCCATCCCAACAGAGGGGGGCAACAGGAGTGTAACAGTCTCCTCATAGATCAACTGATATGGTACATACACATCTGTTATATCAAACAAAGCCAGCCTTCTGCAGCGGGCAAGTGTTGATAAAAATCTTAAGCACTGAACACTAAACTGCCCAAGAGGATAGAGCTAGATGAAAGCATAAACCTGAAGTTTTGAAGGCGAAGTCCTGATGCTGTGAAGTACCAAAAAGGGGGACAAGTCTTGGAACTGTGATCCACAAAATGATGTATAATAAACATATGAACCAGGCTGCAATGCAAATGTCTGCAATGATGACATTTTTACATCAAGCACTGGATGCAGCCATGCCTCTAGTGGACTGGCCTTTGACTTGACTGTAACCCTTTTGCAAGAGTGGCTCACTGGTGAGGGAAAAAAAAAATAACAAAGCAGTTAGCAATTCACTTGGAAAGGTCTGTTTAGCAGCATCATGCTCCGCCTTTCCAAGTAAAGGAGATGAACAACTGTTTTTCTTTTCAAAACTCATTTCCCTTCTTCAGCTAAAGCCTGAGATGGTAAAACTTATTTAAGGTATGAACAGCTACCCCTCCCCTGGATTCTACCCTCAAAAGAAAACGGGCAGACAAATGCACTTAAAGACAATTCTGAAATCTCTTTTGGAAAGAGATATGGACTGTTCCTAAGGAGAAGAGACATCCAACTACTGCAAAATACAACAGAGATTTCCCCTGCAAATATGGGCCTATGTCTAAAAGGTCCCACCATTAGAGCTGATTGGCCACCAATAACAGCATCTTTTAAAAGTTCAACTTCATACGACACTCACATCGATGCTGGTTTTTGATACTTTGACTCATTCAAACTAAGAGTTTCCTTAGTTAGATGTCACACACCAGATCCCCAGGGCCTTAATAAAGAAGTTATGTGCTCACCATAATGTTCCATCTGAGTAGTTGTACTTCATTTTTCTGCAACCTGTGGGTATTCGGATCCAAGCCGGCAACTTTTCAAGCATCTGCTCTGAGCTCCAAGCTCATCCCCCTTACCCATAACCCATCACCATCTCCTACCTTCCCTCAGATCGAGTTTGCCACTACTCAACCAATCAGCAACTCAATTTATAACCAACCTTGAACAGGTTCGGGGGAAGGAGGGTGGGATGGTTGCAGAAAAATGTGTTAACTACTCAGATGGAACGTTATGGTAAGTACATAATTTCTTTATTTGAAGTAGTTAACTTCATTTTATTTGCAACCTGTTGGACAGAGTCCCCAGCTACTAAAACTCCTGGGAGGCCCTCATGGAAGGATATTCCTGAGCACCGCAGAGCCGAAGGATGCTCTCCCTTTGGAGATCAAATCCAACTTATAATGAGAAATGAAGGTATGCGACCTTGCCCAAGTTGCTGCCGCACAAATGTCATCCAGTGAAACCCTAGACCAAAAAGAAGAAGTTGCCATAGATCTGGTAGAATTAGCTTTAACAGGACCAGGCGGGGACAGACCTTTGTCTTTATAAATTTGCAAAATACATTGTGTAATCCATCTAGCTAAGGAAACTTTGGAGATGGCTTTGCCCAGAAAGGGTTTAGAGAAGGACACGAATAACTGGTCAGACTTACGAAAGGGCTTTGTTCTGTGTAAATAAAAATGAAGCTGTCTATGAACATCTAGCAAATGCATCTTATATTCACCCTAGTTCTGAAAATTTGGAAAGAAAACAGGCAGGTTAATTGTTTGACTAATGTTTGATTCAGAAGCTACTTTTGGTAAGAAGGAAGGGTTCGTGCGGAGCGAGACGCTATCCTTTTGGAAGATCAAGTAAGGGGGCACGGCAGACAAAGCTTGAATCTCAGAAACCCTCCTAGCCGACGTAATGGCCACTAGGAAGGCTGTCTTCCAGGATAAGAACTTCAAATCTACTGATGCTGCATGTTCAAAGGGAGGAACAACTAAAGCCTGCAGAACCAAGGTACGGAGTCCTTAACTGGAGGGTGAAAAAGAAAGGTGCCTTTAAGAAAAGCCTTGCACAGTCTCGAAGAGGCCAGGGCATTCATGTTTTCGCCAGCATGGAAATTAGAGATAGCTGCCAGTTGCACTTTCACTGTAGAGGAACTAGCCCTTTGCTTGAAAAATACTGGCTAAAAAATCCAACACTGCAGGAACAGGGGCTGTAAAGGGATCTTGGTTCCTCTGAGAAGCCCAAATGGAGAATCATTTCCATTTGCTGCAGTAAATTTTCCTAGTGGAGGCCTTATGGGACGCCACCAGAATAGTTTTTACTGAAGATGAAAGACCGAGAGTCTTGGCAATCAAGGGAACTGGAGCAACCAAAACATCAGCTTGAGGCTGTCCAGGTTGGGCGGACAAGAGACCAAGGGGTGAGAGATGAGATCTAGGCAAAGATCCAGAATCCAAGGAGGAACTAGAACATGAGACCAGAGGAAGAGGAACCACACCTGACGAGGCCAGAATGGGGCAATCAGGATCACTTTGCACCCCAGTCAGCAAGCTTTCTGAAGAAACTTCGGAATGAGAGGTAACGGGGGATAAGCATACAGTAACCTGGGAGGCTGAGCATGGACTAGAGCGTCTCTGGGGGGATCCTATGGTGACTGAATAAGAGCAAAGAACTAGTTGCACTTCGCGCTGGAAGGAGATGCAAAGAGATCGCAGCATGGCTGACCCCATGGAGGAAAGATCTCTTCTGCTATCGTTGTTTCAGAGACCACTCTTATGGCATTAGAATAGCCTGACTCAATCTGTCCACTAAAATGTTGGAGCATCCCGGGATGTGCGCTGCAATCAGAAATCAACTGGTGGAGATTGCCCACTCCCACACTCTCATGGCCTCGTGACACAGAGGGTAAGATCTGGTTCCCCTCTGTTGCTGTACCAGACAACCAACATGTTGTCTGACTGAACTGCAATAGTCCCCAAAGGAAGAACAGTGTGAAAGGCTTGCAACGCTAAAAGCACTGCTCTCATCTCCAGAACATTAATATGCAATCTGGTCTCGGTCTGGGACCATGTGCCTTGGACCGTCCTCCCCAAACAATGCCCCCCCCCCACACCTGAGCTGGGAGGCATCCATGGTCACTGTGGCTTGGGCTGTGGGTGAAACAAATGGCTGTCCTGCTAAGATCTCCGGCGATTGGAGCCAACAGAGAAGTGACGCCCTGCAGGCTTAGTTGATTTGAATTGGATATTCCATGGGAGATCTAGCCAAGACCACTGTACGGCCAGAGTCCACTGAAGAACACGCATGTGAAGAAGCACATAGGGGAGGATCGAGATTGCTGCGGCCATACAGCCTAGGGCTTGGAGAATGTCGCCCACCTTTGGTAGCCTGGGGCCAAGGATCACTGATATATGGGCCCCTTAAGCTCTGGACCCTGTCTGGAGTTAAGAAGACTTTCAATTGGAGGGTGTCCAGCCGTGCTCCGATAAAGTCCAAGATCTGCACCGGGTCAAAGAGGGACTTGGAAACATTGATAGTAATCCCTAGTCAGATTGCAAGATGAAGGAAGGAGTCGCTGGCTATGCAAAGAAGATGCTTGTTGGAAGCAGCGAGGAGCCAATCATCTAGGTAAGGAAATACCTGAATTCCCTGAAGCCTCACGTGAGCCACTACTACTGCCATTACCTTGGTAAACACCCTGGGGGCTGTGGTCAGACTGAAGGGTAGGGCTCTGAACTGGAAATGATTGGCTCCCAGCCACAAGCGAAGGAATCTCCTGGAGCTTCTGAGAATCTTGATGTGGTAGTAAACATCCTGGAGGTCTATCAAGCACATCCAGTCGCGTTCACGAAGATAAGGTAGAATGGACTGTGGATGACCATCTGGAATTTACGCTTGGCTACAACCAGGTTCAAGGTTGACAGGTCCAAAATGGGCCTGAGATCCCCCATTTTTTTTGGCACTAAAAAGAACTTGGAGTAAACACCTGATCCGGACTGATCTGGGGAGACCGGTTCGATGGCTCGCTTGCGAAGCAGCTTTGAAATCTCTAGTGGTGCCACCTCCCTTTGAGTGGGTAGGACATCTGGGAGGTGCTTTGGCTGGATAGGAGGGGTAACAAACGGGATGGTGTAGCCTCTGGATATTATTTGAAGCACCCATTCCGCAGTTATGGACTCCCAAGCTGTTGGGTGCAATGATAATCTTCCCCAACTGTCTCCGGAGTAAGACAGTCGGGCAACCCCTCAAGACTGCTGCGTGGGCCTGTCTGAGAAAGTCTCCCTAGACCCAAAGTTCCTCGGCTCCCCTCTGCCTCTGGGGCAGCTTCTGTCCTGTCCCCCTCTGCCTCTAGGGGACAAATTGTCCTGAGTTCTGGGAAAACTGATTTTTGGAACCACATCTTCTTTTGCCCTCTCTGATTCCTAGAAAAGGATCTTTGAGGGCTAGAGAAGCAGACTCCAATGGCAGACAAAGTCTTCCTGTCCTTTTCGCTCTGGACCAGAGTGTCACGTACTGTCTTCCCAAAAAGAGAAAAACCATCGAAGAGATCATTTGTGAAAGATGCCTTGAAGGTGTCAGCGAATTGACACAGCCAGAGCCAAGCGTGTCGCCTCATAGCTACGCCAGTCCCAGCCGCCCTAGCCGCTCCTACAGTGGCATGGGAAAAGAGATGCATGGACGTGTTCAAAATTGATTTGAGAGTAGACATTTTCGCAGAAAACAGCCACTTGTCCTCTGGTGACAAAGACTCTGGGAGTGACTCAGCAAACTCTGTGACTAGGTCTCACTGCAGTCATATAACGTGTGCCAAATAGTTCAGCGCTCGGATGGAAAAAGTCACTGAAGAAAACACTTGCTTCCCAAATCAATCCACCACCCTAGACTCCTTGTCCGGAGGATGGACAGGGGAACACTCCTGTGCCACTTCCCTCTTGGTGGCTGCTACAACCACCAAAGCATCCACCGGGGATCCTTTGTACCAGGCCTGTCTGTCTGAGGGTGGAGAGAGAATCCTGTCCAGGTATTTTGGTATCGGCATAATGGTGTCAGGCTCCTTCCATGCCCGTGTGGTGATAAGATCCACTAAGGGATCCACAGGAGGGGAAACCCAAGACATAGATGGGCCCATGCCAAAAGCCTCCAGGAACACTGACTCATCCGTAGAAAGTTTGGGGGCTGACGGAGGATCTCCATGATGTCTCCAAAGGAGACATCCTCGGGAGGTGACCTAGGGGAACCTTCTCCTTCATCTAAATCAGTGTCTTCTGTCAAGGACTCGGGGGAGTTCAGGTGCGTCCTTTTACACATATGCTTATGGGGACCCTCGTCAGTGGAAAACTCTGAAGAGGGCTCGTGAGTCACGGGGGGGGGGGTTCCTCCAGGGGAATCACCTGGGGGTCCTCTAGCAGAGGCTGTCCATGGGACAAGCTGAAGGGAGGCGTAACCAAATCCAAGGGAGTCTGGGCAGAATCCAAGGAAATAGGCTGGGGTCTCGATCCTTGGGAGAAAACCCACTCCACCACGTGGAATGTCAATGGAGAGCACACCTCCTTAGCACTCAACAAGGAGGAAGCTCTCCCCGGGTCCGTTGTGAGGATCAGGACCAAGGCAGGAGTAGCTGGAGGTCCGAAGGAATGGCTCGGATCTGACAAAGTCAGAGCTGAAGAAACCTCCATCCTCTCGGATCCGACTCCCTGTCCTCAGCCCCAACAGTTGCTCGGATCCAAACTGGTCTGATCCAAGGAATTCAACGTAATCACCGGAGTCGAGGTTGGGGGAAACGTCGGCGCCAAACACCCAGCTCCGAGTATCCTTGGAGCCATAAACCCCGAAACCGCAGGCCGGATAGGGGAAGGAGAAACTGGATGAAAGAAGAGCATTGAGGCCCTCCCTCCAGAGAGAGAGAGGGGCCTGGCAAGACTCCCATTTGGATTTGGGTCCGAATGAATCTCCTCATCATCCTGTCCATATCGAACTCAGACAGACTCCGAGTCGAGTGCGAGGAGGTGACCAACTCAGATCTGGCTGGTTGTTGCGACGACCTAGATGAAGGCCTCAGATCCAAGGGCACCCTTGGCTCTGGTGAGAACCTCGGGAGTGGAGCCGAGGAGATGTAGGCCTAGATACGTAAGGCAGGCTAGGGAAGGGCTTCCACTCTGGAGAGCATTTGCAAGGTCTATCCCCCCTCTTGTATCTGTCCTTGTTCTTCCTGTCCTTTCCTTTGGCCTCCCCTTCAACAGGTCTAGTGGGAGGGTGAGTCCCAGCCTGAAGGGGGATGTTGAGCAATTGCTGGGGGAGCCGAGGCTGATGAATCCAAGGAGGAAACAGGTAGAAGGCCTTTTGCAACCAGTTTGGCCTTCCGTTCTTTTAAGGCCCTGGGATTAAACCCGGCACACACGCTGTACTCAACAGAAAGATGGGGGAACACCCAGGCAAATAACACACAGAGTGTGGCCATCGGCCGGTAAAAGCTTATGGCCACACACTGTGCATATTTTGAAGGTAGGCTTTGGCAGAGCAGCCATAATACTAACACACACAGACAACCTACTTAAAACTAACACTTTAGCACACACACCTAAGGGGGAGGGAGGGCCTTACTAGACTACTTTACAACAGACTTTTTTTTTTTTTTTAACGTTTAAACCGACAAACAGCGAATGGGGAAGGAAAGGGAACTAAACAACAACACACACTCACTAAATAGAGCAAAAAAGCCACCAAAAATCACTTACTAACAACCTAACACTTGGAGCTACAGAGATCACGATGCTGATGCACGAAGCGGCAGACAAGATATGAGGGAAGGTAGGAGATGGTGATGGGTTATGGGTAAGGGGGAGGAGCTTGGAGCTCGGAGCAGATGCTTGAAAAGTTGCCGGCTTGGATCCAATATGGATCCGAATACCCACAGGTTGCAGATAAAATGAAGTTAACTACTTCAGATGTTTTACTTTTAACATTTTTCACTGTATTTTCACCTTAGCAATTACAGCTATGGTTTTCAGCCTACTTAGGTGTTCACGTGTAGATTTATACACATGTTCATTAATATTATGATTTTTTTTACACACAGACCTGATGAAGTATTTCTTTGGTATGAAAGTGATCTTTGTTAAAAGTGTTTCAGTTTACAAGTTACTAATAATTCTGATAGAAATCTAGTGGTAGATCTTCTTGTTAGTTAGTCATTTTGTTAGTGAGTTGGTTTCTTAATAAAGTTTGGATTAGTAGGTTAGCCTTAAAGGAAAATTCCACCTTAGAACTCAAAAAAGCATGTTTTCATTGTATCTTTGTTTTCAAGCTATTTTAATGCCTCAAAATCACTCCAAGTGCTTCATTTGCAATTTTAATGCGTTTTCCTCAATATGGCGGATGATAGGGCCTGCCTTGGTAAAGTGATCTTGTTTTCTTGCTTTTATTTCTTCTTCCCAGAATACACTTCAAGTCCTCTTTATACGAGTCATGCTACACATAAGGAAGTGGTGGTGTTTTCTCATGCCATTAAGATAGAATGGCAGAACTGTGAAGCACTATCATCTAAACATGTCTTCTGTAACAAAGCTACTTCTACGTTTTCCTTACTGAGCCTCATTTGTGTGTCTGTCGGAGCTTGTTCTATGCAATAATAAAAGTTATGTACTCACCATAACGTTCCATCTGAGTTGTTGCCTTTCATTTGTATTCAAGAAGATCATCAAATGAAAACAACTTCAGATTAGCTGTTAGCTACTTCCATCAAAAGAAAGTAGGTAAATAACAGGTTTTTGTAAAGGCAGTCTTTTGTGGTCCTAAAAGAATTGACAGACCTTCCCCCACACACTCATGCTGAGGTGTGAAAACTCTCACTGCAGTAAATGATACTTGTATAATGATAAGTAGTAAGTAGGACTCCAGACTAAGTCTGTCCACTACTTCCCAGTGCCTTCGGTGGAAGTTTTTGCTCTCTCGTGAATGATGCAGAATTAAAACGTGCTTTACTAGTTCTTTAATTATTTCTGTCATGTTCACCCTCCTTTATTTCTATTTCATATTTACTTATACTATGTTAACCAGGGAAGTGAACTGGTCCCAGGATATTTTTCAGCCACAACTTGGGCTACATTGGCAAAGATAATAACAGGTATTAAATGCACTTAGCAATACAAAGAAAAAAAATACTAACATAAAGACATTGACCAAGACTGCATGTGCAACACAAAGCCAATGTGCAACAGTGACCAAGTAAAACATTAAGCAACATTTACTAGAATGTATACATCAATAATGCTTAACTCTACTATGTTGCTTAATATAAATAACGAACTGTATGCACCCATATTGCACACGCACATACATGTGTGTGTGTGTGTATATATATATATACATATATATATATATATATATATATATATGTGTGTGTGTGTGTGTGTGTGTTTTTATAAAGTACATGTGTGCAAAAACATATGAGTGTGTGTGTATAACGGAAAAGTAGATTATATACCTGTGTGTACCATATCCTTTTAAGAAAAGCAAATCAAACTGAAAATTGTGTAACTGTATGTGCGTGTCTACAGATAAACACACACACATTTACATATATATATATATATATATATATATATATATATATGTGTGTGTGTGTGTGTGTGTGCGTATGTATATAAAAAAAAAAATATATATATACACATATGCAAATGTATGTAGCTTGTACAATACTACATGTGGGATGCAGCACTTTGTTTAAATGCACACGTCTGTGTGTGTGTGTGTGTGTGTGTGTGTGTGTGTGCGCGCACGCATGCATTTCAACACAGTTATGTAAGGGAACTTAATAAAATATGTACAAGTAAATTTAGCTGTATATTACTGTTGCCATCAATAGTCACATTTCCTTTGTAGACTACAAAATGTTCATGCACTAACAACTGAGGACTGACTCAAAGTCTGTAGGAATTTCTTACCATGCATCTGCTTGTACCAAACATGCATTCCCCTCTGGAATGATGTCACAAAAAAGCATAAAACACATTTTTGAACAGTATCAGTGCACCTAGTTGCTAGGGGTGACACCTGTCTCTCTTTCTGCAGTTCTGGCCTGGTGGAGGGGGGGGGGTTGGGCTTGAAAAAGGTAAATGTGTTGGCACTTTACAAGAAAAAATATTTTTTATATTTTCTGACTTTTCTCTAAATGTTATAGAAATCTTTGCTACTACATTTAAGATATCTTAACATAAAAACTATTACAAATAATCAACATTTAAAGCTGAGCATTTCAATACTGTGTTGCTGCTTATGTAAATTTGTCAAAAGAGGTGAGAACTGCCTTTAAACCCCAGACTAATCTTAATTGCTTTGATTTGCTATGAAAGGGGAGTGTTAAGTAAATAAAACTGGAACTTATGCCTGCCATTTTTGTCATGCCTGTTCAACCATAACTAAAAAATAGGAATTTGAACATCCCAAATACAGTTTTAAATTTATACTGAAAATATATGCCAAATACAGAACAAAATGTGTGGTCTACTTTGTGACTTGTGACTTCTGTAAATGTTTTTATGTTGGGAAAACCAATAAGATGCTCAAAGACAGATTTATCAGGCATTTGTATGACATTAAAATTATGAATGACAAGAATGCACTTGCAAAACATATAACAGACCACAAAGGACATTTCTTTTCTTTTAGGGTACTACAACATGTCCATCTAGGTGACAGGGGTGGAGATATCGTTAACTGAACTGAAAGATTAGAACTTGACTGGATACTAAAACTACAAGCAGATAAATACCCAGGTTTGAATTGGTGTATACCCTTAAAACCAGCCCTAAGTGGGCGTAGAGTGAAATGATGATTTTATTGGTCTATTTCTTTAATGAAAGTTTGAACAACATATACTTACTTAGATTTAATGGGTCCAGTTTAAAATTTGGCGAAATGTTATATGAAAGCACTTCATTTTATTAATTTTAGTATGTAATTAAGTTTATGAAAACAACGTTGGCTTATTTTACTTCGTAATTTTAGTTTTGTAGCGTTTACATTTGATTGCCACTTCAGAGTCATTATTTATAAAAATGTGCATCTTTTGGTCATCGGATATTTTTGTGAAGTTCTGATGATCTTTCGATTTCTGTATGGTTTTTATTAATTATGGAATTGTTTGTTCTAACCGACTTTGTGAAGTTTCGATAATCTCTAGATATTTTGATCACAGAACGGTCAGTTTTGATTATTATGAGTATGATAAAATTTGACTAGGAAGTTTGTTATTATTGGCTGTGGATAATATAAAGCTGTAATGATTTTTGAATTCCCTTTAGTAATAATATGGTCTTTACAAATAGGAATACGACTACATTTGACTAGGAACTTTGCTATTATTGGTCATGGATAATGTGAAGATCTAATAATAGGTCCAGTTTAAAATTTGGCGATATGAGTTTTTAAGTGACGCACACTTGTTATGAACAATTTACCTTGACCAGTGACAAGGAAACTGCAACCATTGGTTATGAGAATTAGTAATTTGATCAATGCTGTTTCCATTGATTTTATGATTAATTTACATAAAACGTGATTGGTTAATACATATTTTTAACAAATTTCACTATTATTGAAAGGCTAGATCTGATGAAGGGTTAATAACTGAAAACACTTCTCTCGTACAGTTTTGTTTTTTTCTCTTTATAGAGGTAAGTAATGGGCCCTCTCTTAAAATTCTTAAAAGGAGTGAACAGAATAGGCAAGTTGACCTTTCTGTAATTGGTAACTGTTTCAGACTCAAAGAGAACAGTGGTGAAAACAGTATAAGCAAGGAGAGCAAATCTACAGCAGTATGTAGTCTGCATACTGTAAGCTAAGTAAAAAGGGAAGAGGGGCAGGTCATATTCAAAGACTAGTGAGGAGAACATTTTGACTAAGCTTGTATGTGCTACTGGACAGAGGTGATACAACATCTGATAAGAGTTTTAGTTGTGATAGGACTTTATTAATGAAGTATTTGCTTTGTTTGAGTAGAAAAGGTAAGGGATTGCACCAGAGTGAGACCTAGATATTTGTATTCTGTAATGTAGGGAATGTAGTTATTTTGGTTGCCAGTGATGAAAATGTTAGGCAATTTAGGGTGGTGGATAGGAGCATAACATTGGTCTTTTTGTAGTTAATTAGGAAGACATCAGACACGGCTAAGTGACAGACTGGAAAAGGAGTTCTGAGGCTGATTTTTTTTTCAAATTAAAGGAGCATTTATTGGCTTAAATTGCGTTATCTGTGTAAATATGAGGTTTAGTGATGAATTGTCTTCGCCAATGTCATTTATGAAAAATTACAATAGGAGGAGCCCCAAAACAGTGCCTTGGGGACCCTTGTATTCAGGGTGCCATTAAAAAAGTATGTTGGTGTAGAACTGAAAATAAAATTATTTTCAACATAACCGAGCTTGTTCAATAAGAAGTTGTGATTTACAGTTTTGAATGTCCTAGACATGAACTGATTAACCCATTATTAATGTTATTATACACAGAATCAGTATACATGAGCAGTGCTGTTGTAGTACTGAAGGATTTCAGAAACCATGTTGTATACTCATCAAGAGGCCTGTCGGGTGCTCGAATCCGCCACATAACACAGGCACTTAGGTCACTCCAGAACAAGTACAAGTATGACGCTGTCATTGCATATGTTGGTATGAATGATCTAAGACGTACCTCCCTGGACTACATGAAGAGAGACATTGAGGAGCTCTCTGATCATGTAGCCCAAGCTGGTAAGACCCTGACCTTGAGCAGCATACTACCTTCACCTAGAATGATACCACAATACAAAGACAAAATGATCAATTTCAACAATTGGCTAAGCTTCTGGTGTCATCTAAGGGGATCCAGTGTCTGTCTGCCTGGGATGACATGACAGACAAGTCTTGCTGTTTTTCCAGAGATGGGTTGCACCTGTCACCCCTAGGTTTTCGAATACTGGCCAAGGTTTTTGCCGTCCCCATAGTGCCTTTTTTAGGCAAGGCTCAAAGGACAAACCAACCACCGTAACCAGCACAGGTAACCAAAAACTAAGGGTAATGCTACTCAACGCCAGAAGTCTCAACCTCAAAATGCACACACTCGAGGCTCTCCTCAGCACAGAGAAAATCGATGTTTGTGCAGTGACGGAAACCTGGTTCAAGGCTCAAGATAGCACCCCAGCACTGCCAGGTTACAATTCATATCATACCTTCCGGCCTCAGTTACCAGATCACAGTACAAAGGGCAGAGGTGTACCCATATTCATCAAGGATACCCATATCTCCAGGTTAGTAGCGCAGCATGATGCCCCAGAGATCATCCATGCGCAACTATCAGCAGGCAAAACCACAATTCAAGTCATAGCCGGTTATAGATCGCCCATCATGTCCTAAGATGCTCACTCTGCATTCCTTGAGACATTGGAAAATATAAAGGTCCTACCCAACACCATAATTTTGGATGATTTCAACTACCCTGGTATAGACTGGGCGAACTACCAATGTTCCAACTCATATGCTCAGCGGTTCATAGAATTTATAAATTCAAATGCCCTTGAACAACTAGTATGTTCCCCCACTAGAGGGGACAGCATATTGGATTTAATCATCACAAATATGGGCTTCCATTGTACCACACCTGTTATCGCTCCCTCCTTGGTCAGATCTGACCACAAACTGATAACCCTGGGCATCCTCACCCCTCCACCTCTCCCAGTCAAAGAAACCATAGTCAAAAACCTTTCCAAAGCAAACTTCAAACTACTTGCATCCGAAGTGAAAAGCTTCACTATTCCCTTGCAGAAGGATAATGATATCCAGGATGCGGAATCCTACACCAAGGCACTCTATATGCATCTTCAGGATTGCATGGACCATGCTATCCCAAATAAAACCAAGACTCCTTCCTAAAGCAAGAAGAAACCAGTCTGGTGGACTCCGGCCATAAGCAAACTTTACAATAAAAGGAGGAGGACTTACACAAGAAAAGGCCAAATCTCAAGTAGAAAAATCATCCCTGATCAGCATTAGTAAGAAATTGAGGGCCCTCATCAAGTCAACTAAAGCTAATTTTGAAAAGAAAGTTGCCAAGGATAACCATAAGGCCTTCTATGGCTACGTCTAAAACCTAAATGGCAATGTTCACGTCTGTTCTGAGCTAGTACAAAATGGAACAAAATACACTGACCCTTCTAACATTGCCAACATCATGGCTGACAGGTTCAGTGCAAATCCCCCCCCCCCCACTCACCACCTACAGGGCCTATTACCATTCCAGGGGATTGTGTAAGTCCAATTATTACTGATACGTTGGTTAACAAGGCTCTATCTAAAGCTAAAAACACTGCCTCCATGGGACCAGATGGTGCCCCAGGCTGTGTCATACGCGAGCTCCAAAAGGAATTAACCCCGCACATTAATACCCTGTTCAGTCTCAGCCTCTCCACAGGATATGTGCCCATAGAATGGCGCACGGCAACGGTGGTGCCGCTACACAAGGGTGGGGCCACAAATGACCCTGAGAACTACTGACCAATAAGCCTGACCAGTCTGATCTGTAAGGCAATGGAGCGAATCATTTTGGAACTTATAAATGGAGAGATTGGGAACCTCCAGTCACTGGACCCCACAGAGTTCGGCTTCGTCAAGGGCAGATCATGCCTCCTGAACCTGGTGGATTTCTTTAAGACAGTTACTCAGGTTATAGATAAGGGAAAGAAGGTACACACAGCTTACCTTGACCTTGCTAAAGCATTTGACACCATTCCCCATTCAGGTATTATTGATAAGCTCACCAGCCTGGGCATAAACCCTTATGTCACAAGATGGATGACAAACTGGCTCTCAGCAGATCCCATAAAGTAAGAGTAGCGGGATCTATGTCCGAGTTCAGACCAGTAACGAGTGGTGTGCCTCAGGGCTCTGTCCTGGGGCCCCTCCTGTTTGGCATATACTTCTCAGAAGTACAGGCAAGCACGGAAGGGCTGTGGCTGACTAAGTTTGCGGACGACTGCAAACTGGGTGCTATAACAGAGTCTCCGGCCGACATGGAGATCCTCCAGAAGGGCCTAAATGAGACTGATGCATGATGCCAAAGCCATGGTCTCAAGCTAAATGCAAAAAAAAAAATGCGTAGTAATCCCCTCTGGAAAAAAATGAATACCCGCAAACTACAACATAGGAGGTAATCCCCTGAAATCTGAAGAAGAAATAAGGGATCTAAGGACCCAAGTAGATAGTCAGCTTTCCTTTGATAACCATGTTGCCAAAGTGGTTAGAAAATCCTTCTATGTGACCCATCTGATCATGAAAGGGTTCGCATCAAGATCCAAGGATGTAATGGTGCCCCTCTACTCTTCCCTCATCAGACCCATTATTGAGTACAATGCACCAATTGGAATGTACCTAGCTAGACATCTCCAGCAGCTGGAGAGACCACAGAGGTACCTAACCAAGAGGATTACTGGCCTCAAACAGTTGCCCTATGCAGCACGTTTGAAAAAGCTAAGACTGTTCTCTGTTGCATACCGCTTTTTCAGAGGTGATCTCTGTCTAACGTACAGAGCCATGTCCAACCCAGAATTGTTGAACATGCTCCATTATAGCAAAACCAAATCTACTCGAGCTACACACTCTAGGGATATAAACCTCAACACAACAATGAATAGAACATGCTGGAGGGATAGATTCCCTTCACAGAGACTTCCCTTACTATGGAACAGGGTCCCGATCTACATAAAACAGAGCCCCTCACTATCACTCTTCAAGAGGAACCTTGATGAGTGGATGGGTAACAGAAAGTTCACACCGGGGATCACACCAACAGCACTACTAGATTGGGGGCAAGGGTACTAGCTGCTAGTACAAGGGTCTAGGGAACTACTAAAGGGGCGGTGAACACCGCAAAACATGGCTGGGCTAATATATGCCTTCGGGCAGATAGCCCAGTACCAACCTATGAACCTTATTGTCGGCAATGGATTTTTCTTTCAAACGGTTTAAAGACATGACATAGGTTGGAAATAGGTTGAAAGTCACTTTAGTAAGACACTGAAGGTGTGCAGATTAGGTGAAACCAGGGTGCCCCTTAAATGGGATTTTACGAGCTCTGGTGATGAATACTGCCGTACAGACTACTTCAAGCAGGTCAAGACAGGGATATTGAGAATGATGTGTTTCTTCCAATTGCATTTGTACATGCACCTTATTTGGTGTTGGTGAAAAAAAAGAACTAGAATGAATGAGATAGTATGCGAGATAGAAACGAACTTAAGTTTTGAGGGATTGTAGTAAGGGGACCAAGCGTGGTGTAAAACCAGTGGCTATATAACTTCTCAACAATTTAAGATTTGAAGTATTGGGTGATAAACAGATAATTCAAGAAACAGAAATGTTTTGAAAAAGTTTTAAGCTAACTCATGAAAATATGCTTATTTAATTCAGTGATTTTAAGAAAATTTATTTTTTTTTGGGCAGGAGTTAATATTGCTCAGAAATAATCTTGGTTATGAAACAATGTTTCCTATAATTTGAGGTTCTAGCCTGAATACAGTGACAGGAGGGGTCCTGTATAATTCAAAGGATAATGGTGGTTTAGAGTTTTGACACCAATTCTTTTCTTGGCATCATTAAATTAGTATCGCGTTCGAAGAAGAATTAAGTATGACAGTATGGCACACTGGTTAACAGCTTAACGAAAAAGAAATACAACATAACCTTGAATCTATGCGAAACACAAGAAGAATGGTATTGGAAAGGGACTGTAAACAAAACTGGTATAGGATTCATTAAAGGAAATTGTATAGTATTGTTAATACGCATCAAGACAGAAAAACATGTATAACAGATTTCCAGTACCACTTAATGCTAAATAAATTACCAGTTACAGACTCCAGGAAGTATATATGTGAGGAAGAAAGAAAATACGACATATGCAAGCTGAGGAGATGACAAGACATTTACTTGTAGAATTAAGAAGCTTTTTTGTTAGAAGCTAGTTAAACTTGGAAAAAAGATTTCTTGAATTAAGTTGGTATGGAGATGATACTGTATGGAGATTTTAAAAAATGTAATAAGTTGAACTGAATGATAAAATACTAATGTCTTGTTTGCTGCATACGTGGAAAGGAAGGGTAGGACAAAATTATATAACAAAGTGAGAGATACAAGATTAAAATGACTATGGGGAAAAGGGTAGGGGGATACATTTCTACAGATTTTTTCTTTACATATAAATATGTGAATATGCATATAGCCTACTGATTTTATTTAGCTGTATACAAGTGTTGTGATGATTTTAATAAAGTACCTCTACTCTTTTTAAGTGCTATAGGACCTTTTACATCCACGTGAGCCACCAAACAACTTAGGAAGATAGTATCTCAATGTTACTGTCTCATCTGAAAGACAGCACAGTCTGGAGTGCTGCACCCCTGCTTATTCTATACTGCAATGTCAAAAAATGGGAAATTAATTCAACTGCCTGAGATGGGAATAAAACTCTCAAACTGTCTGATCTTTCAGCAATGCTGAATCTGCTACCTACTGAGCCACTGACACTGAATTATACACCTGACTTTCTAGGGAAAGGAAATGGTATAGAGCCTAAAGGGCAGCTGCAACCTGCAGCTCTATCCCTAGTATCCACAGGATAAGTATCATGCATTGCAAATCAAAAGAGTAAATTCCTTCTTGTCATATGAAACCACTTTTCTTATGTGTATGCCAGAATTGTTCAACTGGAAAAAAGCAGCCTGCTAGTCTGGCAAAACAGCAATATGGCACATGGCCTGGTGGATCTCATAAGACTTGACACCTTTACAGATGGGCTCATATGGGGCTTGGGAGCTACATAGGAGTCATTATCCCAATATGTCACAGGGAGAGGGGCCTTGGTCCTCTGAGATTCCTCTGCCAGGGAAGACTCTAGAAGGGAAACAGGTTACTGCTGGCTAGCCTCCTAATAGGGAAGACCTCAGTTCATCCTTCCCACACAAGACATTGATCCAGATGTTCAGAGTCACTCACCATACTCTAGTGTGCAGGAAAGCATACGCTAGAAGCAGTATTAGTGTACAAAAAGCCTGTACTATGTACTCGAGCACTGGTTAAACATTACTACTGGACCATTTTCTTTCACAATCAGATAGCCATCTCTTACAAAATCCTTCTAACACTGGCAGCAAACAAACAGAATGCCAGCTCCATTAGCTTCGAGGAGTAAAGCCCTGATTATGACACAGACTATGCAGATGTGACCAGCAGCTTCAGTGCTTAATAGTGTTGGCAGCTGGGGAGAGAAGTCAAGTTTCAAACCTGCTTATCTTTCTTCTGGGGAAAGAGCATGTGCTCATGACCATACTCTTCATGGTAGAATCCCTGGTAGAGGCCATGGAACACACACAGGTGCTTATCTAAAAGGGAGGGGCAGGGCCAACCAATGACTTTACATACAAGTGTGACATGCATTGCAAAAGCCCACTGCACACCAAGCCTTTGGACGTGATTGAGCATGTGAGGGATTCAAGGCTCAAACAGAAAAACCACAATGACTGCTTTAGTGATGGCTCCTCTTGCTTCAGGAAAATGGGGAAAAAGGAGTCAACTGCCCAAGGAGGGAAAGAATAGTCATGAGGCCAAGGGCCCAAAAATAATGATACAAGCAACCCAATACCAAGACCAGCAGAAAACTCAATGGCAAGCTAGTCACAGCTTAGTGAGGAGACAAAGGAAATGGATCCCCTTGGCATCAGTCAAACACTGGAAGTGTGCTCCTAGATTTACAGACACATGCTGCATTAGAGAGCAGAACTGTCTTGTGCTCGAGCATGGCAACAATGGGAAATGAGGGAGTACCTGTCGGAACTCAACGTTGGCCATTAAATGTTAAGCAGGACATGAATCCTTACTGAGTAACAGGTTACCATGTCAAAAGGTCTAAAGATCAGTGCTGTTGTGCTGAATCTGGTTAAGGATCCAAAATTTGCAATAGCTTGGCCTAAGACTCTCAATGTACTCTTCAATGGTTCTGCTGACCTCAAAAAGAGTGTTCTTCTCAAATGCTGGAACTCCTACTGTCACCAACCTGTGTATGGTAATTTAGGCCCTTCAAGTTCTTCCCTGTGATACATGTTGAAGAATTAAACAGCCTCTCCAACATTGTTCACTGGCCAGAGGCAAGACAGCTATCTCTCCCATGGCAAGTCTGTTTAGTGATTTGATAATAGTAGGAAAACTCAGGGTACTAACAGAGAAACAAGAACCAATTCTTCTTAGGATGATATCCAAACCCAAGCTGCACAAATGTCTGGAAAAATAGGAATATATGGATGGAGAATGACCTTCACAAGGACTTCCCAGCATGCACTATCAGCTGTATGTGTGTTCTGTACATGTGAAATGCTAAAAAAATTCTACCGACAGATATCTAGAGAGAAAGTACAGTTGTGTAAGAACTTACCCTAAGAGTAGATGTCCTAATGATCACTGTTGCAGTATTCCTGACATATGGGGTTGTTACTACTGATGTCAGGCTAGGATATCAAAGCTTTACCTTCCCTAGATGGTACATCCCACACATGACCTCAGCTGATATGTGTTAGGGTATAAAGACAGATGTATGATTGTGGATCTTAAGACTATCTACAAGCCAGCTGCTCAAGACTACTGATATAGGAGACTGGTCAGCTAGGAGGAATGTAGCTCAAACAGGTAAAAAAAAACTTCTCCATAACTATGAAAGAGAGAAAAGGTTAGAGGAAATGGGGAGAGGCAACTAAAGACTTATGTGAGACAGAGAAGACGGAATGAAGGGTGGGATGGAATACTGCAACAGTGATCAGTAGGACCTCTATTGTTATAGTAAGTTCTTACATAACTGTACTATGTCACAACTGAAATGACTGTTGCAGTATTCTTGACATGGGCGATTCCCACAACTGAAAGAGGAAGGAAAGGTGGTTGGCTTTTGAGTACAAGAGATGTCCACCAGTCCACATAGTACTGACCTAGGAAATGTTGCCATGGACCTGGAGAAACCATCAATTTTGTAGTATTTGGTAAAGATGTGTACAGAGGAATAAGCAGCTGCCTCCAAGAGAGGCCTGGAGTCCATTCCTTTCTGGAAAGCCCCTGAGGAAGTGACTTCCCTAGTAGAAAGTGCTTTAGGCAGGAAGGCAAGGTCTTAGACTTTGAAATCCAGGTTGCCATAGTTTGTTTGGAGACTGGCTGTCCCAGTGTAAAGGACATAAAAGATACAAACAGCTAGTAAGTCTTTCTGAATGATTTGTTTTGAATTGCCTGTGAATGTCTAGAGAATGTAAGTCGTCACCCACCCCCTGTTTTGTGATTGGGAAGGAAAGTGAGGAAATGAAAACCTTGATTGGAAGACAGCTCATTCATTAACTTGCACATGAAAGATGGGTTGCCCTGAGAGTCACCTCTGTCTTTATGAAAAATAGGAAAAGGGAGAACGGCCATGAGAGCTTGTAGCTCAGAAACCCTCCTGGCAGAGGTGACAGCCAAGAGGAGGGTGGTTTTTCAAGTACAGAACTTTAGAGAAGCAGATGAAGCTTGTTCAAAGGGAGGTAGAGTAAGGTTTTCCAACACAAAATTAAGATCCCAAAGGGGGAGAGGATGGGTTTCCTTGGTGGGTTAAGATTCAGAACTCCCGAGAGGAAAAGCTCAACTCCGGCCTAGCCAAAGTGGAAGGCTAAGATGGAGGCAGGCATTGACAGCAGACAAGTGAGCTTTTATAAAAGAGAAGGCCAAGCCTGACTGGATAAGCTCACAGAAGTACTGCAGTACTGTGGACCTGTGCTTAGAGTGGATCCTGATCATGTTTGCAGCACTAGCAGGGAAACTTTTTCCACTTTGCAGTGTAACATTTTTTAGTAGTGGGTCTCTCAGTCTCTTGTAAGACGTGTATAGCCGCCTCAAAGAGACGTCTTTGGGGTATTTAAAATCCTCTCACTGATAGGTTCAGGCTGAAAAATGGAAGATTTGGGTGGAGGAGTAATCCTTTTTGCAGAGTTATCAGGTCTGACTGCAGAAGAATTCTATTGTGATTTCCCTTTGCTAGGTGAAACAGAATGGGAACTAAAGCTGTCTTGGCCAAAATGGGGTCAGTAAAAGGAGTTTGGCTGTTTTCTTTTGTGCCTTTGAGAAGAATTTTTTTGAAGAAGCGGTACATGAAGGAATGCATAGAGGAACTTCCCTGTCCAGTGGAAAGAGAAGGCATCTGCCCTCCAAGCTGTGAGGCAAGGGTCCATGGTGCAGAAAGTACAGTTTTGTACCTACCATAAATGTAGATGGTCAAGTGTATACACTGCTGCAGTCATTACACTTGGGTTATCCTGCCGTCAGGTGGTTCCCCATTCGGCCTGAGTTCCAAAGTCTTGGTCTGGCGTCGGTTGCTGTCGCCTCCTCCCTGACGTCAGTGCGACAGGGGTATATAAGATGCAGCCGACGCTATTTTCTTCAGTTTTTCTTGCCCCAGATGTCAGGTGCCCCCAAAAGGTAGGCAATACAAATTGCTAATAAAACATCCATAAGAAAAGCAAACAACAGCTTTCAGTTACCAGCTAATACTCCCCATAGGTAGTAAAGGGTAGAAGACATAGGTACGTACCAGCAAGTAAGAGGGGAAGGAGGGAGGGTAACCTGGACTGCAGCAGGGTATACACTCGAACATCTACATTTATGGTAGGTACAAAACTGTACTATGTTCATCGTGTTACACTGCTGCAGTCATCACACTTGGGAAGAATCCCAAAGCTGAGGTAGGGTGGCTGGTTCTATAAGGCATTAGGTGTGGCTATAAGGCCCTGCAGCACAGCAGTGGCGAAGCCAGCTCTGGACTTAGAGTATAAAGGCAGATGGTAATGCTTGGTGAAGGTATGCACAGAACTCCATGTTGCTGCTACCAAAATGTCCTTGGGTAGGCACTCCTCTGAGGTAGGCAGTTGAAGTGGCTGTTGCCCTAGTGGAGTGAGATCTAATGCTGCTAGGTATAGGTTTCCCATGGTGTGTGTAGCAGAAATGTATGCAATGTCTTATCCATTTTGAAATAGTCTGTTTTGAAATGGCTTTTTCCTGTGCTCCTGCAGCATATGCTACCAGTAATTGCTCAGATTTTCTGAAAGCTTTGGTTTTGTCCAAGTAGAAACGTAACTGCCTGTGAATGTCCAAAGAATGCAATAGTCTCTCTCCTTTATTCTGTGGTTTTGGATAAAAAGTTGGCAAGTGAATAGTTTGGTTTAGAGCCACACTTGAAACCACCTTTGGCATAAATGTAGGGTTAGTTCTTAAGGACACTGTGTCCTGGTGGAAAATGAGGAAAGGTTCCACTGCCATTAGTGCCTGTAATTCTGAAACTCTTTGAGCTGATGTTATTGCCAGGAGCAGAGCAGTCTTCCAAGAAATATATTTTAATTCTGCTGTGTTAGCTGGCTCAAAGGGAGGTAAAGTTAATTTTTCCAAAACAAAGTTGAGGTCCCAAGTTGGAGTAGGTGCTCTACAGGCTGGTCTTATGTTTTTAGCCCCTCTGAGGTACAGTTTTAGCACCGGATTAGAGAAAATTGGTGGATCTGTGTTGTAATGAGCAGAGATGGCAGAGGCGTGGATCTTGATGGATGAAAAAGAGAGACCTTTGTCCAGCATCTCGGTTAAATATTGTAGAATCTGAGGAATGTTTGGGACAAGAGGGTCAAGGCTGTGAGCCTGGTTCCAGGCACAGAATCTCTTCCATTTATTCGAATAGGCTTTCCTGGTACTAGGCCTTCTGGCCTCCTGAATGACATCCATAACAGCTTTGGAGAGAGGCACTGATTGCTTGACTAAGGAATTTTCCATGCAGCTAGGTTTAAGGTCTTTAGCTGACTGCGAAGTATCTGATTGTTGTGCTGAGTCAGCAGATGTGGAATTTGAGGCAATATCCAGGGTGGTTTCTTGTGCTAAATTCTTTAGGATTGGGTACCAGTGCTGGCGTGGCCAGTCTGAAGCAATCAGGATCATCTTTGGCTCTTCTTGCCTGGCTTTTATGAGAACCTTTGGGAGGAGAGGTAGTGGAGGGAAAGCGTATACTTGTAGGTTTTTCCAGCTGAATGAGAGGGCATCCACTTTCCATGCTTGTGGATGATAACTCCTTGTGCAGAATTTCTGTAGCTGGCAGTTCATTGTGGATGCAAACAGATCTATGTCCGGGCTCCACCATTTTTGTGTTATCATTCTGAATATTTGTGCATTCAATTCCCATTTGTGGGGATCCATGATGTTTCTGCTTAAGTCGTCTGCCAGTGTGTTTTTCTCTCCTGGCAGGAATTGTGCTTGAAGATGAACTTGACAGTTTAGAGCTGGGTTCCACATGGTCATGGCTTGTCTGCAGAGGGGGTAGGAGTGAGTGCTCCCTTGCTTGTTTATGTACCACATAACTGTGGTGTTGTCTGTTTTTAGTAATAGTTGTCCTGGATCCTGGATGCAGCATGTCCTTGAAAGCTATAAGGGCATTTTGTACAGCTAACATCTCTTTTTGATTGATGTGAAGATGCCTTTGTTCTGCGCGCCACTTGCCCTGAATACATTTTCCTGCCATGTGTGCTCCCCAGGCGTAATCCAATGCATATGTTGTCAATGTTTGCCTGGCTGTGGGCTGAGTAAAAGGCTGTCCCTTGTTGAGGTGACAAGCTTGAGCCCACCATCGAAACTCCTGTTGAAGGCAAGGAATTAGTGGTATAACTGTTTCCAAACTTTGACAGTGCTGACACCATACACTCTTTAGGTACCATTGTAGTTTCCTCATATGCAGTCTGGCATATGGAATTAGTAGTATGCAAGATGCCATGTAACCCAAGGCCTGCAGAATTTTTCTTGCAGGGAGTTGGGTTTTTGTTGCCATCAATTGAAAGTATTGAGTCAGTTGTCCTTGCTTGTCTGGCATGAGATAAGCCATCTGGGCCGTTGTGTTCAAGCTGGCACCCAGGAATATTATCTCTTGTGAGGGCACTAGTTTTGATTTCTTTTCCTGTGTACCCCAGGCAACTTAATAACTGTTTTACAAACGCCAGATGCTCTAGAAGATTGTCGTTGCTCTCTGCTTGAATCAGGTAGTCGTCCAGGTATGGATAAATTTGAATACCTTTCTGTCTGCAAAATGCAATTACTGGTGCCAGGCACTTTGTAAAGACCCTGGGCGCAGTAGATAAGCCAAAGGGCAGTGCAGAGAATTGATAGTGCATTGAACCTGCTATGAATCTGAGGTATCTTCTGCAGTTTTGTCTGATAGGGACATGAAGGTATGCCTCCTTGAGGTCCAAAGTCACGAGCCAAGCTTTCTTGCCCAGCATGGGAAGAAGCTGCTGTAGTGTTAACATTTTGAATTTCGGAACATCCAGGTAAGTGTTTAGAGAAGAAAGATCCAGAATGGGCCTCCAGGCATTGTCCTTTCTGGGAACCAGAAAGTCCTGAATAAAATCCTTGTCCTTGCTCTTGTGGTGGTGCCTCTTGAATAGCTCTCATTTCCATAAGTGCTGTAATTTGTTTTTGAGCCTCTGCCCATTGATTTGGTGGCAGATTTGGCATTCCTTTTAACCTTGGCAGAGTGTGAAAGTGGAAACTGTAACCTTGAGATACAATGTTGAGAACCCATTTGTCTTTGGTGATCCAATGCCAACTGTGATAGAAAAGTGCTAGTTTTCCTCCCAAGGGGGCTGCCAAGAGAGAATTGTTTGGCAGCTGTAATGGGAAGTCATTGAGGCTGCTTTTTATATGGTTGGGGTCTGTCTTCCCCTTCTTTCTGGCCTGGTGCACCCCATTGTTGAGGCCTGTAAGAACCTTGTGGTTGACCTCTACCTCTCGGACATCTGTATCTGCCTCTTTTTGGTCTGTCTGTAGCCGGAAAGGACCAATTCTTTGTTGGCCAATTTCTGCTAAATCTTGGTGGCTGAACCTGTAAGAAATCCTTTACCGTTTGCATAGATTTTGCCTCATCCTCCATTTTCTTTAATACCTCTTCTGCCTTAACTCCAAATAACACATCCTGCTGTAAAGGTGCATCTAATAATTTTGCTTTAACATGATCTGGTAACGTATGTTCTTTTAACCAAGCATGCCTTCTAATGACAGAGCCTGTAACTGCTGCTCTACAGGAGGCCTCTAAAGAATCAAAACCACATTGCAAAGTATGCTTTCCCACATGTTCAGCTGCATGCAATAAATCCTGCATTTCTTTAAAATTAGGAGGATTTGAATCTGGAAGCATTTTTTGTTTTAACTCAGACATCAAAAATTGCTGATATTTTAGCATGTGAAACTGGCAATTTAAGGCTCTCATTGCTAAGGATGCAGACGTATATACTTTCTTTCCCCATCTGTCTAATGCTCTGGAATCTCTGTCAGAGGAAACTGGGTTTTTTGCTGATGAGGCCTTAATACCTTTGGATCCCTGAGAAATAGTTTCAGGGTCAGCAACACAGCTTTTATACAGAAATTTGTGAGAGTCAGGGTCCCTGTAATATCTATCGGGTTTAACAGGGGCTGGAGGTAAGGAGTCAGGGTTTAAGCTGGATTGAGTGTAGACATCATCCACAATATCTAACACTGGCAGAATAGCAAGGGGTCTGTGTTGAGGCAATAAAAGGAAGTCTCTGAGCCTTTTCTTGGATTCTGAGTAATCCTGGCCTTCTCAATGGAAGTGCTCCCTCATGGTATGTAATGTCTCCCCAAAGGAGTAGTCCTCAGGCGGAGAGGCTGATGGAATTGATTCCTCAGCATCAGAATCCTCATAAGGGGGTAAGGAATATACTAGGTCTGAGGATGAATCTGAAGAAATGGACACGTGGTCGGAAGATTCAAAGTCTGCATCCTGTCTGGGCCTTTTATCAGGAGGGGGATGGGCCCCCCTGATCAGGGTGATTAGGTCTTCGGCCATTTTGAGCATTTGTTTCTTAGGCATAGAAGCCTGTCCTGGAGAATGCTGAATCTGTTTCTTTGTTTTTAAGGGGGCCTTAGACTTAGTAGAGGGTTTAATGGTTAACTGGGTAGGTCTGAAGACACCCTCTGAGGCTGTGAATTGCTCAGCTACTTCGGTACCCTCAGATGGGTTAGTTTCGGTAGGCTGAAAACATGTAGCGTCCGAAGGCCCAGCCAGCTCCACGTGGGAGTCGGATGCGGTCTGTGGTTCTGTGGAAATGGTCGTCAGGGGCTGCGTAGGCACCTCGCTGAAAACCGGTGACCGGCCTAGAAGAGGCCTCGTCATCAGTTTTGGGCCTCGGATGCCTGTCCTTGTCTTTGCGCTTTTTATGTAATCCTGTCGTCGGGAGTTCCAACGGCATGGTGTAATTGAATATTCTGCCAAAATAATGTCGGGCAAAATCAAACCGACGTTTAATAGTGCGCTTGTTAAACCTAGCACAAAACCGACAACCATGTCGTGGTCTGGGCCTAGGCATGGAATACAATAGGAGTGGAAATCCTTATGAGGTATTTGCTTCCCACATGAAATACAGTTATTTACTTTTACTGACATTGGTCTGAGGCAAGAAAAAGTTTCCCCGACGGGGTACTTAGCTTTCTAGAAGACTTTGGTTCTGGATTCTAAATGAAAATCTCAGGAGTCGGCCGACCGGCACTTGCGAACTGCTTCTGCTTTGGGCACGGCACGGCAAGAAAGACTGAAGAAAATGGCGTCGGCTGCATCTTATATTCCCCTGTCGCACTGACGTCAGGGAGGAGGCGACAGCAACCGACGCCGGACCAAGACTTTGGAACTCAGGCCGACTGGGGAACCGCCTGATGGCAGGATAATCCAAGTGTAATGACTGCAGCAGTGTAACACGAACATCTGGGGAAGCTGATGGCTGTCTGGTAAAGTAAAGAGGTCCGAGTGCCACTCTGAACTGTGATGTTGTGGAAGACCTCTCTGTTCAAAGTCAACTAGTGGTGGTCCTCCAGGGAGCAGCTTAAGCAGTCTACTAGCACTTTGTTCTGAGAAGGGATGTATATGGTTGTGCGCATCATGTTCATTTGTGTTGCCAAGTTCCATGCCTCCTGTGCTAACCTGCAAAGTTGGTAAGACCTGGTACCTCCTTGCTTATGTGCCACATGACTGTGGTATTGTCTGTGTGCACCTGGAGTGGTCTGAGTTTACAAAGGTGGGTGAAAATCATTAAAGCTTGCAAAAGCCCTCATTTCTTTCAGTTTAATTTCCCTCAGGAAGTTGGGTTACCATTTCCCATGCATTCAGTGCGATCCTGTCCACGTCCCCCCAAAACTTGTCCAAGCCGTCCATATGAGCTTGTTGAAGAGGAGAAGGTGGCATGAAATGTAATACTGGGTTGAGGATGACCTGACCCTTCCATCAAAGTAACGCCTTCTCAAGACAAGGAAGAAAGGGAAGCAGGGTGTCTAAGGGCTGGCAGTGCTGGGACCACACAGATATCAGGTACTACTGGATTTTCCTCATGTGAAGTTTGGCTAGGCGCAGTATAGGAATGGTGGCTGCCATGAACCCCAAAGTCCCTAGCATCCATATTGCAAATCAGTGGGTTGGGGAGGAGAGGCTTTGGAAGTGATAGGGCAAACGGAGAACTTTCTCCTGGAGAAAGAAACCTGCATTTTCTGTGTGTCCAGTCTGCATCCCAGAAAAAATAGGTCCAGTGTAGAAGCTGGGTGTAATTTTTTTGTTGTTTACAGTAGAACCCAGACTTGTCAGAAGATGGAGACTTAAGTGAAGATGGTCAAAAATTTCTGGGGAGACAGCCTGGATCAGAAGGTCACCCAGGTGGGGAAAATATGAATTTCTTTAGTAAAACAGAAAGCTACTTTAGGAGCTATACACTTTGTGAACACACTTGGGTTGTGGAAAGACCAAAAGGTAGAGCAGTAAACTGAAAATGCGAGGAGCCAAAGAAAACCTGAGGAATTTCCTACAAGAAGGTTGAATGGGAATGTGTATACAGGCGTTCTTCAAATCTAATGAAACTAAGAAATCCTGTGGAAGTATGAAAGGTAGATCAATCTGGAGAGAGAGCATTTTGAAAGACGTAGTCTTCAGGTAAGTGTTCAGGGATAGACAGGCCTAGGATGGGTCTCTGATTTTTTTTTTCTTGGGACTAGAAAAATCCTAGTGTAAAACCCCTTTCCCATGAATTCTTTTGAGACTTGCTCGATGGTACCCTGATTCAAGAGGTTTTGAATAAGGGGGACCGGCAGAGATATTTGGTTTTGAGGAGGATGTAGCATGCCTGTCAGAAGGGGAATGTTTCCCCAAGACATGGCACAGCTATCCCTGATGATCAGAGAGACCCACATGTTTGTGGTATTAGCTTCCCACCTGGCCAAGGAGAGTGACAGTAGAGAAAGAGGGGTAATAGGGCTGAAGACAGAAGAGGAGCATTGCGGAGGGAGTCATAGGTTTTTGCCTCCAAAGGGAGGCTCCCAGCTTGGGGTTCCCTTTGGAGCTTTTCAGCGTATCCCTTTCTAGAGGGGCTTCTGTGTTTCTGAAATGTTCTAGGATCTCTTCTAATGAAGGCGGTAGATTTAGATGGGTAGTTTCTGTGATATGTAGGGACTAAGGAGTGTAGAAATTGTCTGCAGTCTTTCGTGGTCTTACTTCGGTCTTTGACAATTTTGAACAGACTGGCCACCTGAGGGCGAAACAGCAAGTCTTCTTCCATTGGTGACACTAGAATTTTAAATTTAAAATCCTCAGGTTTAGGCTGAGTGTGAAGACATACATATCTGGGGATAACAGACGGCGCAGTGGTACAGCGGCAGCGTTGTCGCCTCACAGCAAGAGGTTCTTCGGTTCGATTCTCGGGTGGGGTGCCTTCTGTGTGGAGTCTGCATGTCCTCCCTCCATTCTTGTGGGCTTCTTCTGGGTGCTCCGGTTTCCTCCCACGTTACAAAGACATACATCTGGAGCGTTTCTCCCCGGGCCTCCACTGAAAATTGGCTCATTCCAAGTCAGAATTTCCCGGTTAACAAATGTAAAATAAAATAAATAAACAAACAGATCCAGTGGTAGCTGCCCTAGAAGAAGCATCCACAGCATCATCACTGCACTTAACGCTGTGTCTGGTAATCTGAGTGGCCTGCGAAAGTAAGCTTTGCATTTAATGCTTAGACTATGCTTTACAAAGGTCCACTATAACCTTGAGTAAGAAGTTAAGGACAGATCTCAAATACTTTGTCATTTCAGTCTGGTAATTAACTGCCATAAAGGCAAGGGTAACAGAGATGTAAAACTTCTTTCCTCATCTGTCCATAACCTAACTATCTTTGTCAGTAGGTAGGGCATTAGCACTGGGCAGAAGCTTACAGGGCTTTTTTGAAGAAACAGATACTGCAGAAGGGTCTGCCACTGGGTTTTTATGGAGATAATTAAGGACCTTGTAAAAACCTGTCTCATCTATTAGGAGCTGGTGGTTGAAAATCGGGTCTAGAATTGGTGGAGTGAAAGGTATCCTGGAAAGCCTCAAGAACAGGGGTACTGGAGGAGGGGAATGAATACCATCTCCAAGAGGCCATTCATCGGATGTACGACCTAAGGGAAGTAAATATTTGCCACCCTGGCCATACATTGTATGTCAGGAATACTACATCAGTGATTTCAGTCAGGACATCCGTATACACATGGCAGAGTTGCCCCCCCTGCCCCCCCCCCCCAAAAAAAAAAAAAAAAAAAAAAAAAAACAGACTACCACTTCCACAAACTCTCATAGCATTTACTACAGAATAACATTTTATTGGGCTTACTGTAAAGGCTAATTTGCTGACATTTAACTACAAAAAAAAGGGAAAGGATTACAAACTTGTAATTTCTGCATATAGCTGTGGGAGGATAACAGCATTAGGACCAACAAATCTTAAAGTGCTGAAAGACTGCTCACTCTCAGTACAGTACAGCCTTACCTGGGGGCATTATTGATGAGGGGCTCAGGTTTATATCTCGGAAAATTATAGGCTTTGAATTCTTCATTTAGGAAAACAGCTGGCCAGGTCTCTTCTGTAGGTGTTCCTAGCAATACCAAACAAAATATATTATTATTTGGCTTAAACATACAAATATACACAGTATGTATGTGACAAGCAAAATTATACAGCTTACTGAAGCTCAATTAGAAAAGCCCTAATCCACTACACAACCAATCACGTCCATAGTTTTGAGTTGTATCATCACATAGAGAACATATTTCATGATCTATTAACATCCCTGTACTTAACTAGACAGTTTCTTCCCCAATAAAAAACACCCCTTTGCTGTGCATACTGCACATCTACATCAGACTTCAGAGAGGTAGTCAATATCCAAACATACCAAGGACTACAAGGAATCAAGGCTGAAATCTCAGAATCTTGGCAATGATGTTGTGTGCAGCACAGATATACCCACATCCAGAGAAGAGGTCTACCACGTGAGTCTCTTTGTGGCCTTGTCCATTGGTGACGACTAGGCTAATGACGCAAGGGGACCTTTTTAAGCCTAGTCATGCTTCTCAAAGTATGGTGTGGTGATTCGTAACTATGGACAGATCTACTACCTTTACTCAACTATAGAACAGAAATGAAAGTTTTAAAATCCTCACCGACAAATGAAGTTTAAAACCGAATACTAATTTTCAAAAGCTCCGATTACACGTACAACTCCCAGGGACATATGGAAGCATAATGTAGTACAGCATCAAGTTAAGCACACCAGCATTGTTAAAATATTTACATGCAAAACCAGCTCTCTGTCAGCACCACAGGCCAAAACAGAAGGACCTTGACTAAGGCCTATGTGACCCTAAATTCAAATACTATCTCAACCTCTTCTTATAGATGATTTGGGGAAAGTGAGATGTGACAAAGCTTTATAGCTAGCCTTTCTCTGGGGAGGGGGCACAGTACAAGTCTGAGGATTCAGTCCTGCTGTAGGATCTCTAGTAAAGATTAAAAATCCCACAAGAGTGCTGACTTTAAGGGGGTGCAAGACAGTTTAGAGGGGTTATGTCACATCCCAAGGGCAGATAAGTACATGATCAGTGGGATAAGTGCCTTAATGATACAATCCTTGGTCTCTGATTCATGAAGGCTCCTCTTTCTATTGTTTGGTGCTTGTTCCTAGGAGAAGCAAATGGGCCACAGGTTTCTCATTTCCTGGGAGAATACATGGGCCTATAATAGGGCAGTGGAGGAAGGGTAACTTGATGGCCATTATAGCAAGAAGGAAAAAGATAAAAGTATTCTGTTATTTTTGTTTTGTAATTAATTTTCTTAACTAGGAGTCTATACCCACTACACCTCTAAACCCCTAAGAGACAAGGAATAAAAAAATGTTTCTCTTCGTTTAGGTTGTCAGTCCATGATTTCATTAGGCATGCAAGAACAGGACTGTCACCGATTTACTACAGACTGCATCCTAACCTCCAAGATTAAAAGGGTGGTGTGGATTCTATCTTCTTACAAAACACAAGGATCCATATGTCAACACTTAACACTGCAGTAAAGTAAAATGAGAACACTGTACTTTTTAAGCGTTATCCTTTGAGCAAGATATCTAATCTGGATCCTGCATATTCCTTAACAGATATTTAAAATATAAATGTAGTACTTGTCAATTAAGACAAGGTTATCTTATTAGTGGTCTGGCTAAAATTCCCTATAATGTATAAATATCACCTTAGATCTCCAATGAGAAAGGAACAAAAGCTCAACAATACTCAAGTAAAGGTAGAGAAGATATATATGTATAGGACATATGACACAAAAATTATTGTAGCACACCTAAATGCCATCAGCACTAGTAGTTCTTTATGGAAATAGCTCCAGTACTTAGTAGTTATCACCACCCCTCCTGGCATGATTAAAGGGCAGTTCCCTATGCTTTCTCCTATTAACCTGGTGCACTTGGCCATTCTGAGGCAGTTTAGCAACTGCCTCTTGTACACAGACAACCCTCTCCTCTTACCTCCCAACACTCAGATTTGTGAGAGATGCACTTATATCACCAAATTGGATGCTATGCACTCTCCAGCCAACACCGAACTAGCTGGTCAAGAGGAGGTCAACACCTGTACCATACCACATGGAACACACAGCCCTGCAGAACACCCACTATCACAGCTCTCACATAACACAAACCAGACACCCACCTTTGTGGAGGCTCTCATTAGAAATGTACCCAAACAGCAGAGACCTGCAAGACAGAAACGCACTCGACTATTACAACACAACACAAACCGCAGGACACACAGCTCACCTCTACAGTGTGCCTCTCAACCTAAGCCCCTAAGGCTAAACACTTTGCCCAATACACTAATCATAGGTGACTCAATAGTGAGGCACACAGATGTCCCACTCACTAGGTTTAATAAGAAGGTAACAGTCAGCTGTCTATCTGGTGCCAGAATCGGACACATAACACGCGCAGTCAGGTCACTCCACAAGTACAAGTATGACTCTGTCATTATCCATGTGGGTGTGAATGACCTGAGATGCACCTCCCTGGACTACATGAAAAAAGACATAGTTGAGCTCTCGGATTATGTGGCCCAGGCAGGTATGATACTAGCCCTGAGCAGTACCCTACCATCATCCAGAATGATACTGCAGTAGAAAGAAAAAATGATTGACTTCAACAACTGGCTATGTTTCTGGAGTCATTCTAAGGGGATCCAGTATCTGTCTGCTTGGGATGACATGACTGACAGACCTAGATGCTTTTCCAGCGATGGCCTGCATCTGTTACCCCTGGGATTCTGAGTACTGGCTAAGGCTCCTGCCAACGCTATAGTGCCTTTTTTAGGCAATGTTCCAAAGACCAAATTATCAATGTAAAAGCTATAAACAAATGCAGTCTAAGGATCATGCTGCTCATTGCTAGAAGTCTAAATCTCAAGATGCACTTGCTTGAAGCACTCCTCAAAATGGAGAACACAGACATTTGTGCTGTAATGGAGACCTGGTTTAAAGCGGCAGAAAGCACCCCTGCGCCACCAGACTATAACTCATTCCACACCTTTCAGCCCCGAAACATGGACCGAAGCTCCAAGGCGGTGGTGTCTCCATATTCATAAAGGATACGCACACATCCAGATTAGTAGCCCTGCATAACACATCTGAGATACTTCAGGTACAACTAATATTGGGTAAGACAGCGATCCATGTCATAGCCTGCTACAGGTCCCCAACCATGTCCCTAGACTCTCACTCCACATTCCTAAGCACCCTAGAATCTATCAAGGTCCAACCCAACACTCTCTTACTAGGAGACTTCAACTACCCCTCCATCAACTGGAAAAACTACTCAAACACCAATACACTGGCCCAACGCTTCCTGGAATTCATCAATTCCAATACACTGGACCAGCTCATTCTGATTCCCACTAGAAGAAGCAACTTCCTTGACCTGGTTACTAACATGGGTGACCATTGCTCTACACTAATAGTCAGTCCCTCCCTGACAATAAACTAATCACCATGGAAATCCACATCTCACCCCCCCCCCCCCCGCAAAGGTAACCACCTTGAAAAACTTCTCCAGAGCTGACTTTGGACTCCTTAAAACAGAGGTGGCTAACTTCACGGCACCCATGCCAATGGAAAATAGCTGCATGACTGCTGAATCATACACCAATGCACTGTACGAACATGTACATAAATGCATGTTATTAGCCACACCCAACAGAACCAAGATGCTCTCTTCCAAAAAAAGGAAGCCAATCTGGTGTCCCCTGCCATTAAAAAACTCTACAACAGAAGGAAGAAACTGTTGCAGAAAAAGTCCCAAGACTGGAAAAACTCCCTTATTAGACTCAACAAAAAGTTGAGATCCCTCATCAAATCTTTTAAAGCCAGCTATGAAGGCAAAATTGCAGCAGAAACTAAAAACAATCACAAAGCCTTCTATAGCTATATCAAGAACCTCCATGGCAATACCCAGATTTGCTCTGAGTTACTGCACAATGGTATCTCCTATACTGAGCCAACAGATATTGCCAACATACTGGCTGACAGATTCAGTGCCAACTTTACCCCTTCTCTCCCCACAAAGGACCAATCACAATACTGGAAGAATGCCAGGCACTCAGCATTACTGGAGCACAGGTTAAAGCTGCATTGTCCAAGGCCAAGAATACAGCTTCTATGGGTCCCGATAATATCCCTGGCTGTGCTCTACATGAACTACAAAGTGAAATGGCACCACATCTGTGTGCCCTGTTCAGTCACAGCCTCACCCCAGGCTTTGTCCCTACAGAATGGCGCACTGCTACAGTCATCCCTCTCCATAAAGGGGGAGCAACAACAGACCCTGGGAATTATCACCCCATTAGCCTGACGAGTCTGATATGTAAAGCATCATCATGGACCTGATTAACAAAGATACAGGAAATTTCCAAACTCTAGACCCCACGCAATTTGGCTTTGTGAAAGGGAGATGATGCCTGCTCAACATGGTTGACTTCTTTGAGTCAGTCACCAAGGCTATGGATGAAAGTAAGGCAGTGCATACAGCCTACCTCAGTCTGGCCAAGGCCTTTCATACCATTCCTCACTTGGGAATTATTGATAAACTCACCAAACTAGGCATCAACCCCTATATCACTAGGTGAGCTGCAAACTGGCTCACAGATAGAACACACAGTGTGAAAGTAGCAGACTCCAAGTCAGACTGCCAACCAGTCACAAGTGGAGTCTCAGAGGGATCAGTCCCGGGTCCTCTCTTGTTCGGCATCTACTTCTCAGAAGTCCAGGCCAACACAAAGCGACTCTGGCTGACCAGGTTTACAGATAACTGCAAGCTGGAATCCATTATTAACTCCACAAGTGATGCAGACATTGTACAGAAAGGCCTCATTGAGACCAATGACTGGTGTTGAAACCATGGCCTTAAGCTTAATGCCAAAAAAATGCATCATCATCCCCTTTGGTAAAGGCTCTGTTCCCACTAATTACCACATCAATGGAAGCCCACTGAAGGCGTTATAAGAGATCTGGGGACACAGGTTGACAGCAACCTCTCCTTCGACCACCACATTGCCACTGTGGTCAGAAAGTCCTTGTGTGTGGCACATCTCATTACCAAGGGTTTGGCATCCAGGAAGAAGGAGGTCATAGTCTCTCTCTACTCTTCCCTCATAATACCAGTCGAGTATAATGCCCCATATGGCATGTACCTCACTAGACACCTGCAACAGCTGGAGAGGCCAAAAGAGTACCTCGCAAAGAGGATCCTAGGCATTATACACATGTCCTACATGGACAGACTCAAAATACTTCAGCTATTCTCTGTCTCATATCACCTACTTAGAGGCGATCTCTGCTCGACTTACAAAGCCATGTCTGACCCAGCTCTGTTAGAAATGCTACATCTAAAGAAATCCCAATCCCTCTGCACCACATGCTCCAGAGACCTCAACCTCATTACCACAATCAACAAAACACGCTGGAGGGACAGGTTCCTCACATAGAGACTGCCCATGCTCTGGAATAGACTTCCCATACATGTCAAGCAGAGCACCTTGTTGTCCCTCTTCCACAGAAATCTTGATGAGTGGATAAGTAATAGAAAGTTTACCCCAGGGATCACTCCAGTGGCTCTACATGATAGAGGCACTGCGAACTAACGTCAGGCAGCATGATGCCAGGGCATTTCAATGGGCTAGGCCTGTAAAGACTCCAGGGCCATTAGCCTAGTACATACATATGAACCAAACAGTATTTGTTTCTGTGCACACAAACTTCATCCTTTTTTGCACTCTCCATTCTTTTTTGAAGGAATGAAAAACAGTTGGTCTGTTCCAGGTTTCCTTTACTATCCACTGAGATCCTGCACTACTAAAGAACTGAAGTGGTGGTACTATAAATGAAGGAAATGGCTGCTAACCTTGCTAATGTAAGAGTTGAGATATGAAATGAAAAGGCTGCCACAGTTAGGGTCAGAATGCAGCTGAAAGGATCACAATTCCACACAATGAAAAGTTCAGATGAAGAGAACTGCTTAATGGCAATACATCTGAATCTTAACTACATCATGTTATTAACTATCCAGTGATCTTTACAGAAAAAGCCCGATTACAAACTTCTGTGTTAAAAGAAAACAGATTTCTTTATGCATTGCTCAGGCTCATGCAAAGCCATTTTCTCAAAGGTGTTATGACAAATCACTGAAGACTTCTTACTGCTTCTGTTGCTCACCTCTACAGGATTTTTTTCCTTATCTCAATGGTAAGTACCATTCCCTAGCCTGCCTTTGTGGTCTGCTTTTCTGGTAGATTACAGACATGGGGGCTGGATACTAAGCCCACTGGCACATTACAAACACATGCTCATTGTACTTTGTAACATTGGAAAATGTGGTTTCCAGGTGGATTACGCAAAAGCTTTTTTTTCCCCAATACACCTACATGGCCCTTTACTTTGCCAACAAATGAATCCACAAGATAGTCAGTGACAAAACCAGCGATACATAAAGTCTTAATGCTGGTACAGTCATTCCTATTGCTCTCACAGACTGGCTGGGTCCCAGAACTTGTAGTCTCCATCTTGAGGGCTGGGATACTTAAGGTCTCATTTAACCTTCCTTCCCTTCCACGAGAATAGAGCTGGGCTGTAGCTGCTCAGTGCACCCTTCTACAGCTGATCCACTGACATACCAAAACCATTAAAGAACCTGTACCCCACACCCCCAACCAGCTACAGTGCTTCTGCAGTGGTGCACAGGTAACTAGTGTGTGCATAAAGGATTGTAGGAAACTTAATATCACTGCAAAACTCAAACAGTCCTTACATTCCTTAAGACAGATGTAATGCCAGGAACAGTGAAACACTTTCTAAACCCCAAGCTAAAGAGAAGCAAGTCAAAGTACACACTCTGAAGAGCACATTTTATCTGCATAATGTGTGGCCAAGTGTATCATACAGGGCTTTATCAAACTGTACCCGGATTCACCTGTGGAAAAAAAATGGCTCTTTACCTGTTGTACCACAGACTAACAATATAACTCCGATTCTTTCTTGCCAAATTTATTCTAAAGTAGAAATATTATCCCTGGAAAACCCATAAGGTTAAACATAAATTGGCTCCATGGATAACTTGAGAGTTAAGTAATGTTTAACAAAGAAAGGCTATAAAGACATTCTACAATTGCACTAAGAGACAAGATACTTTGCTTGAGTAACAATGAAATGTAAAAGAATGACTAATCAGACTAAGGCCTCCTCCTTGAAAAGCAAGCATATAAACACAGGCAGCTTTGATGCCCAACACAGAAGGAATTTGGAAGAAAATAAAAACATCTAATTGGCAAGTTTAAGAACAGCCGTATATCTTCCTTAAATATTATCAGGAAGATTTCCACCAACAGGGTTCACTGGCTGATGCCTCTGATATGTTGATCACATCATTTGCTCTTCCACTGTGACAAATCACTTGCTAAAAGGACAGCATTTGGCTTCACACTTAATTTCACTATGGTGAAGTCACCCTTTCTAGGTCAAAAGATGACTGAGAGAGACCCTAGCAGCTAAGCTCAAGTAGGATCCAATGGCCTTTGCCTCAAACTTCTTCCAGCATGTGAGACTAATTTATATGACACTCCTTGTACTACTAACTCTACCATTAAACCGGGGGGGGGGGGTCCACAAAGAAATTTACAAACTCAGCCAGTATCTTTCCATTGCCCCCAACAAAGTGCAAAATCATACCTTGTGTCACTATCCACTATCAGCCCACCTTTTTTCTTGTAACATTTTCCAAAAATTCTGTAAATGGCTCAATCCACTTACAGGACTAGTTAGCTGAATGACCAGCAGCATGGCTTGCGGAAGGGACAAAATATCACTCACTCACCCAAAGAGAAAGGTGAGCTAAGAGGGCTGGTTTCTGCTGACCTTGCAAAGGCCTCTTACTGTGTTTTTTTAAACAAGAAAACATCTTTATTAAATGATCACTTATGACACAGGCAATTGTACATTTATATAAATGAAAACAAACCACACCGACAATTTTAGTTGCAAATATTACACATCACTTACAATCTGTCCAGTCACTGTCATTCAAACATTACATACTTCATTCAAATCCTGCCTTTTTAAACCTCATTCCTCGTCTGCATGTATTGTTCCTACAATTTCCATTTTTCCTATGTAATTTGCTCCTACCCTTTTCTAAAGATCCCATTTATAATTGTTTATCTCTGTTACCGTATTCACTACTTCTAGTACAGTTAGTTTAGACTTTGATTTCCATTTCCTAGTATCTGTGTTTTTGGCAACCACCATAATTAGACTCAGCAGGGCCTAGATTCTGTATCATAGCTCAAAAAATGAATTTCCTTAGTCATACCAATTTGCTCACCCAGTATTTCTGATAGAGTAGTTTGCGGGGAATTTTTGAAGTCAGCCAAATTATTACACTCCCAGAAAATATATTCCCAATTACCTCTTTCTTCCCCATCACACCTCCAACATTTGCTGTCTACATAAGGAAAACTTCTTTGGAATCTACTTGGGGTATAAAAATACCTATGTAAACACTTCCAAGCGAAGATCCTAAATCTTCTAGACTTTGTTGCATAGATCTCCCCATCATTTCTTTGTGAATTGCTTATACAATCTCTCTTCCCAATCATTTCTAACCACCTCTGATTTATTCTTATAGCTATCATGCAATATTTTATATGCTCCAATAATTATTCTTTTTGCAGATTTTGTTCTAGCTTCTACTACAGACTCTACTAGTGCTAGTCTTTTGCTTAGGATCCCCCTGTTTCTTTCTCTTTTTGCCTATACTCTGATATCAATCCTTGATAAGGAAGGCAATTTCTAGCCTGCAGTCCAAATATCTTCCCATTCTATTACCTTTCCCTATCTTTCTAGTACTTTCTATTACTAAGTGCTAAAATTCTCTTTCCTTTTTCTCCCTATTTACTGCCTCTGCTATGAATAAACAATAATACAAAGTTTAAAATATTTTAAATTTACTGTTTCTCTCCACTAGAACAGTACCTTACTATATTATGGTGACTTCACTTTCAAAAAACTTTTATCCCGCCTTGGAAAATCTTGCTGCAGTCTCCAGTTCACTGATGTCATCAAGGCCAATGAATACAGGTAGTTTTCTTGCCATTTCCCTCCCCAAACTGACATCACCATGACTGTCCTAAAAACCCAGCCATGCTGTGATGTCACAGCTCACTGGTCCTACCCCTACCCATACAGAAAATCAAGGCTAGAACAAGGAAATAGTACATGAGTCAAGTCTCCTGCTGTGTGAGCTGTCAATCACAGCAGGTAACAGCCCAAATTACCCTTAGCACTTTGACAGCTAGGGAAGTCAAATGTGAAGGGGGATGGGAGATGAGTCAAAGTAGTACAATTCAGGCTTCACAAAAGAATGCAATTTAGTAATTCTAAAAAGAAGCAGCAGTAAAAAGCACTCTGAACGTCTGTTCTGTGGCATTTGTACTGTTTGTGCTTTAAGTAGTTACTGAACGGCATGAAATGTTACTTAAAACTAACTGACTGAAAGATAGCAATGTATGCATGTAAAATCAATGCAGTGACAGGAGCTTTAGGAAGAAAGAGCCCTGCATAATGTATTTTTTACAGACAAGAACTGCATTGTGGGATACCTAGAGGCAGACTAAACAATCAGAATTACTCCAAGATAGCAAGACCCCATGGGGTCGGACTCCGACATTACGTATAAAAATATTTAAAAACCTGTAAATAGTCCCAGAGTGGTGTTAAAATGTAGGAAACACCAAACAATGATGAAATAAACATGTTTTTTTTGAGTCTATGGGTGCAGTTCTCCTTTAATAACTTGTTCTCAATACCTTGGTTGTTTTGCCAGTCTTCTGCAATAAATTCAGGATTTATTGCAGAAAACTGGCAAAAGAACCAAAGTATTGAAAACAAATTATTAAAGGAGAACCGCACCCACAGACTCAAAAAACATGTTTATTTCATCTTGGTTTGGTGTTTCCTACTGTCTGTATCCCTAATTACAGTCATCCCTATCGGCACAATCTCTTTTCTCCATTCCCATGTTGGCTTAGTTCTTAAAATTATATTAATAAAGTAGCAGAAAGTATTTTATGTACCGTTATTCTCCATAAGGATCCGCATCCAAAATCCTAGTCTCTCCTTGTTTCTTAAGCTTCCCCCATTTCAACATCATCCCTTTCCACTTTGAATTATAAGTTTATGCTTGTGCTATGTATATGAGCATTAACTTTGTAGCTCTGAAACACCTATTCAAATCAGGTAATCCCAGACAGCGTTGTTCTATTGGAAAAATCTGCTTGTTCCACTTGAATCTTGTTGTCTTCCCCTCCCAGATAAAATCCTTCAGCTCTTTATTAATTGCTATCCACCAACTTCTCTCTGGTTGATAAAAATATGCCTGACCTGAATATAAAAATAAAGGGACTAAAAACATTTTAACTGATTGCATTTTGCTAAGGTGCTCTTTGCAAATGATGAAGCTATTTGGATCCATAACCACTTTCATACGTTAATCTGTAAAAACTTATAGGCAATTTTACACAACTGCCTTAGCCTAAAGCAGATAACACTACATAAAACTAAAGCCATACTGTTTGGGAAACCAGCCTACCGCAGTAAAAGAAAACTGATACATTACATTTCATGTGACAGGATCCATGAAGCTTTAAATAGTTTAAAGTACACAGGAGTATGGATTAATTTGGCATTGAATAGGAAATATCTACTCATAAGGCACTACATAATACATGTACACTATCTGGTATCCGATACTTTTGAGGCAAGTAGGTACTTAGCAAAAGGCAACTGATTCTTACTTTAACACAGGCTCTTCCTATGACTACAACCTCTCCTACAAATGTACAACCACTGCAAGATACTTTAAATAAAACATGTATATTTCATACTGGTGCTCCAAGGATGGAATACAACTCTCTCCCTATGACTAGATGTCTGATGGTTATTCAGGCCAACCTATTAACAGGCAATTTACAAATTAAAAATCTTGCACCTACAGATCTCTGTGCAGGACAAGTACTTTATAAGCTAAATGCATTACTAAAACCACGCATGTCTTCAAAATTCTCCACAGCCATACACAACTACTTTTTTAATATACCTACCTTTCTTTCCACTCCACTAACTACCTTGATTATAGCAAGCTCAGATGCTCATAAGCCTAGTACTTATTATACAGCAGGAACTTCTTATTGTAACATTTGCTAATGTCCGTTATGTACTTCACAGATAAAGATTCGAGTTGTCTACTGATGTACTATGTTCTTCATCTGTAAATATGTTGTCAGTAATTGCTATGTAAATTGTTAATCGCTATGTAATCCAATGTAACTACTGTGTGTTTATTTTAACTGTGGAGCTTTTCTCCCCGGGCCTCCGCTACTCCCGGTCAACAAATATAAATAAATAAATAAACAATACATCTGTAAATCATTCTCAGTTATGATGACAAAACTCTGGAAATTTTTTGGGAGAATTTTTTATCCTTACAGCTTTCAGTCACAAAGTCTCATTACTTCCAGAGGAGGAAGCTACTTAAAAATGGCTGGGCAACATCACACAGCCTTAACCATGGTTTGTTTTGACAGTCCTTACTATGCAAGGTGCTGAATTTTACAATACTAGGCTGTTTGTGTACGTGTTTGTGTTTTAAATTTTCCCTTGTGCTATTTTTTTTGTTACTTATTGTCCTGGTACTCATTTACTATGACCAGGTAATAACTAAAAAGTGGACCATAGTGGCCCAATTTGCTTTCCTGTTAATAGGTACAGTGATCAGAGAAATTGGCACAATGATCACTGGGAAAAGTAACATACTCCGGTTACCTATACAATATTTTCTGGGACTTTCTCGAAGACAAAATAATGTCTGCCATATCTGCATCCAAGCTGATTGGCATGAACCTGCACAGCAGCAAAATTCAAAGGCAAGTTATCCTCAAATAAGCTTTTGCAGGAGAGCCCCCCCCCCCCAAAAGCATGAAGACTGCCCTTTCTACCTCACAGAGGGAGGGGGCTACACAAGGCATCTGTGAAAACAAAACTGGCTCAGAACTAAGAACCACTTGGTCTTAAACTTAGGGCCTTACTTTCTTCCAGGTGAAGAAGGTCAGAAACCAGGCAAGTACTCCCCAGACATAATGCTAAAAACCAAGACCGCATCAAAGTCTGATCTTGCTCAAAGTGATAAATCCTGTCAAAGGAAAAATCCAGCAGTAGCCTGTCTAAGCCATTTCCCAAGAGGAGAAGGGAAATTTAGCCAGGCCTACTGATTAGGGGGACACCTGTGTTCATCAGCGCACTCAGGACCTCTAATTCAGCCAAACACAAAGAGGTGGGGTGCATCATCATGACAAATTTCAGAGTGAAGAGAATATCATCCCTAATCTCAGACTGCAGGAAATATCTCTTCACTGGCCGTAGTCACCTTAGTCAGTATACTCTGGGACTTGGGTATGTAACATGCATAGATGAGTGTCCCAAACCTTAAACACAGCTAAAAAATATACCTTTCTGTTAGCTATCCCCGAAGACCTTATTTGCCAGTTGCACAGTGAATGGGCATAGACTAGGAGAATGCTGAGCTCCTCCCATTATCACAGAAAAATCAGCCAATGTTGGAAGGACAAGGCCTTAAATGTGTTGGAGGATGATACTATGCATCAGCCCTCATAAGAGGCAGCAGTGGCACAGGAGGGATATCTCCAGGCTGGTGTGATAACTGCTCCATGGAAAAGACAACCATGTCACATGAGGATGTCCCAACACCCACTCCAGGTTCTAGTATGGGCAACATCACAAATACTACAAATTCTTTAAAGGATGTTCCATTCCATAAGAAGTCAAAAGATCTTCTGGACTCCAAAGCTGTAGTTCTCAGAAACAAAGACCAGACTCCCACATGGAATCAACTAGGAAAGAAGGAAGCTGTTAGCACCCAAACCCTGGAAATACTAATAAGGCATGGGTCAGATGAGGCTTGAAGGAAGACATGTTTGTGCCATGGGCAGTATGCAAAAGGGAGCAGACTGCAATGGGTCAGGTACTGGCATCAATCCTCAATCCCCAGGAATAAAGTCCTAAACTGGGAAAACCAGATCCAACCAGAAGCAAACAAGCAGCGGATCTCATCTGTGAGTTGCAGACCCTGTTGAAACGGAACCCTAGGAAGTCTCATCCCCAGTATTCTCAATACACAGCAGGTATTTTAAAGGAATGCTCACTCTGAACTGGCTGGGTGGACAAAAACACCCCTGACTGCACCCCTAAAGATTACAGCTACAGTTGCATCGCTCCAAGGCCTCGAGTCCAATGAAAAAATGTAGGACCACATAGAAGCAAATCCAAACTAGGTGATAATCTATGCCTCTGGAAATCCAAAAAGCCATGAATTAAGAGAACCAATCCTCTGGGATAGCCTCTAGCCAATTCATCTTCCAGGCATTAACAAATCTACCATCAGTCTTGAGAGAAAGAATAGTTGTGTAAAATCTTACCATAACCATAGATGTCCTTCTCTTCCATGTTGCAGTATTCTCACATGTGGGATTCTCCACCTCAGGTGACCCAAACCTCTGGCTCATATACAAAAGCTTAGCTCCTGGCTGCTGTAAGGTGCGTGGGACTACACATGCAGGGACCATAAACTGTGGGCCATAAATGTGACGACTGCACACACAGAGTTCAGAACTGAATGCCCAGTTGGACAATAGTGCAAGGTCAGCCAAAAATATGCCATCCAGATGAGGGAAAAAGTCCTATAGGGGGTAGGAGGGAGGGATAGGAATACTGCAACATGGAAGAGAAGGAAATCTATGGTTATGGTAAGATTTTACATATCTAGTTCCTTCTGTTCTCATGTTGCAGTATTCTCACATGTGGGAGAGTACCAAAGCTCAACCTGTGATATGGGTGGAGGAAGAAGTTGCAGTCTCCAAGAATCCATGGAGGATGGCTTTGGCAAATCCTGCCCTAGCACTTGAGATGCAATCCAATCTATAGTGTTTGTGAAAGTGTGGACTGAGGACCATGTAGCTGCCCCTAGGAGGGTGGCTGTATCTAGGCCTTTTAGGAAAGCCCTTGAGGAGGCCACTGCTCTGGTACAGTGGGCTCTCACGGTGTGTGGTAACCATCTTCCATGGAAGAAGCAGCAGAAAGAAACAGTTTTGGATAGCCAAGAAGATATAGTCTGCTTGGATACCCAGGATGTTCGGGTCACCTGAGGTGGAGGATCCCACGTGAGAATACTACATCATGAGACTAGAAGGACGTGCTTTATTCCACCATTCTTCTTGAATCTGGAATTATCACCAAAGAAAAACATTTTTTTTTTGCAGGCAAAAGTAAGGATGCAGATCCAAACTGAAAAGAGAAAAAAGAAATAGAAGACATATAGGGACTAGTACAAATCCATTTTAGTGTAAGGCACACACCAGACTACCTGTGTTATCACAGGCAGAAATTCATCCTTGACAACAACAACATATTGAAAGAGATACTGTATACTGACTGCTACAGACAGTAAATAATCACGGAATCCATCACGGAGGGTCCTTCCCCATTACACATTAGCATTTCGTCATCCAAGAATTGTAAGACAGAGGGGATGTGACAGAAATAATTAAGTACTTTAAGGGAATTTAACTTTCAGGAGGGCAGACCTTTCAAAGGAAGACAGATCTCATCAGAGGTCATGCGTTAATGAAAAGAAGAGGATGTGATCTCAGGAAGTTTTTTACCCCCATATTGCACTGCAGAGGAAAGGAGAAGATTTCATGAAGTGCTGTGAAAACAATAAATAAAATAAATAAATAAAGAATCAGTACACAAAACAAGAAATTTTAACTTGGCCACTAAGCAAGAAAATAAGCAGAAGAGGAGACCATGTAGTATACCTGATGATAAACGATATTCCAAATTTGCTCAGGCTGCTGAGATCCTGAATCAGCATTTGAAAGGATCAAAAAGGAAAGTAAAACCTTTAGCACCTATTACTCTGAGGGAAAAATTAAATGCATCTTTCAGCAAGACGTTTATCTGTCCCAAATAGCCATGTATGCAAGCATGAGCAACATCCAACAAAGATTCACTGAGATATACTACAAGAACTCAATTAAATCTGATGTAGAGAGGGAGTATGCCACAGCAAGCAAGGATTCTTAAACAGTAAACCAGCTCAGTTCCATTCCATGTACCACGTCTACAGTGGGAATAAAAGTATGTTCACATTCTCCTTATTTTAAGGGGCTGCTCTTTCATGTAACAATGTATGCGTGTGACTGAGTAACAGTACACAACAGATTCTGTAATGCACCCTACAAGAAATATGACCACGTCTCATATAACCATGTGTACATGAAAAGCAGGTAACATATCTAGATTGGGAGTAAGTGCATATGATACAGTACAAGAGCTTTATCCTCACCAGTGACCGAACTTCACAATTACAGCATGAAATGCAAAAACAGCACTACTGAGCGACAACATACAACTTAGAAATGCCACTGATTAATGAAAGTCTGACTCGCCATAACCTGAAGACAAACTGCATTCTCAATGTCCCCTCCAGAGCCTCAGAGTATTTATGTAAGGGGGCAGTAACATTATAAAAGGAGGCAATAAAGTATCTTATATCCAACAACTGTTTTCCTTTAATCCAATGTTTGATTACCATCTTAAGCACTACCTGTCTTGATAGCAGGTAAAGAAATGTGAAACAGACCTTTGCTGTACGATGAACTCATGTTAAGCAGTGAGGACTTCCTTGCTCCTGGAAGACAGAAATGTCTTGAACATCTTCCAAGGACGCCAAAGTTCTTTTACAACAGTAGCATCTAACTCTTCAGCAAAGTCAAAATGAGTAAAGCTGCAAGCAATGAAAGTGATCTATAAAAGTACTTCACTTCCACAGGCATAACTTATGACAAAATGTCACTCTCTAGTATGTCCTCAATGCAGTCCCAAAACAGGATCTGGTCTTGTCTGACATCCTCCACAGTCATGCTGGCCGCACTTAACCAAGTACACCAAAAAATTTAAGCAAGTTAAGAGAAGTCTAAGATGAATAATGGATACCCCTCCATGTGGTGTCCGAATGACGAATTTTAACTCTTTGCAGTTTACCTTGATTGACCAGTCACAACATGGTTAAAAATCATGGCTGATGGCAAGTTTCCAAAAGTAGTTTCTTCCCAAGTTTGGTCAAAGCCCTTTTACTATAATCAAGTCTATCAAATCTGAGACTATGCCATCTTAGCAGAAAGGGGAAGAAAAAAATTAATGTTAGAACTGTGCTGAAATGTAGTTTCAGGCATCTTTAATCAGATGAACAATTCACTCTAAAATCAACTCAGCTGAACCTCAGTGTTTTACTGCTGAATGCCAGGAGCCCAAAAAAACTTCACTCCCTTCGAGCTCTCCTCACACTTGAGAATACAGACATCAGTGCAATTACAGAGACATGGTTTAAAGTGGCAGATAGTACCCCGGCAGTGCAAGGTTTCAGTGCCTTCCGCACTTTTAGACCAGTAGCTGCACAGACAAGGGCTAAAGGTGGAGGTGTCTCAATATACATCAATAACAAGCATACCTTAAAGGTATTCTAACAGGATGATGTTCTGGAGTCCCATGTGCAGATCGTCATAGACAAAATCACAGACTACATCCTAGCCAGCTGTAGGTGATGCTCAATGTCCCAAGAAGCTCACAATGCATACTAGGACCCACTGAAGACACTTACCATCCAACCTAACACCCTATTCATCAGAGCCTTTAATTACCCTCTATAGACTAAGAATCCTACACTGCCTCAAATCTACATGCAGAGATTCCTAGACTTCATAAATACAAACACCCTTGACCAGACAGTGTATGTACCCACAAGAGGCACCAACATAATGAACCTTATGCTGACAAATATAGGAGAATGCTGCCTCCCCCATACCTCATCCTCCCTGGCAAGGTCCGACCATAAAGCAATCTCCTTCAAAATTTAAATCAACTCTGTATTCTCTTTAAAACCACTAACAGGAACTATTCCAAGGTAAACTGCCTTTTATTAAGTGATGGTCTGTCAAAGTGCAGTGCCCCTCCAAACCCAGAGAACACAGCAGCCTATGCAAAACTGCTCTCAGAAACTCTGTACAACTATGTCAATGGCTGCACAGAGGCTGCTGTATATACCAGAATTAAGTCCAGGACTAAAACCAGAACAAATCACTCTGGTGGCATCCCAAATTAAACAGGCTATACAACAAAAGGAAAAAAATTATGGCAAAAATCACAAAGGATAATTCCCATAAAGATAAAAATTCTCTCATCAAACTAAATTGGCAACTAAAAAGGCTAGTTAGGTTGAGCAAAGCAAGTGCTGAGGTTAAGATGGTCTCCTAGGTGGAGAGTATATAAAATATTGCATGATAAATATAAGAAATCAATTAGTGGAGGTTAGAAAGGATTAGGAAGAGACTGGATAAGCAATTCACAAAGAAACAATGGGAAGATATGTATGTCTCCCAAGTATGCAACAAAATCTAGAAGCTTTAGGATTTTTGCCTGAAAATGTTTACACAGATATATTTATACCACGAGTAGACTCCAGAGAATTTTTCCTCAGGTAGATAGCAAGTGTTGGAGGTGTGATGGCGAAGGAAGAGGTAATTGGGAACATATTTTCTGGGAGTGCAGTGAGTTGGCAGACTTTAAGGATTCCCTGCAGGATGCACTGTCATAGATTCTGGGTAGGCAGACTGGTGTGATGAGGGAGATGATTTTTCTGAGCTATGATACAGAATCGGAATTGCCTAGACATGGTAAGACCTTGCTGTGTCTAATTATGGTGGCTGCCAAAAAAAGCATTTACTAGAAAATGGAAATCAAAATCTAAACCAACTACATTAGAAGTAGTGAATATAGTAACAGAGATAAAACTGGATTTGAGATCTTTAGGAAAAAGGTCAGAGCAAACTACATAAGAAAAACTGGGAATTGTGGGAACAATACATACAGGGGAGGAATGAGCTTTAAAAGAAGGCAGGACTTAAATAAGCTATGTAATGTTTGAGTGGAAACTATTGGGTAGATTATACGTGATGTACAGTTTGCAACTGGGAGTGCGTCAGTATGGTTTGTGAAGTAAAATACTTGCAACTAGGATTGTGTTGGTGTGGTTCATTTTCATTTATATAAATATGTGATTGCTTATGTCATGATGGTTTAATAAAGAGGTTTCTTGTTTAAAAAAAAAAAGGGTCAGGAATTGAATAATTTATGTAATGTTGCTTAAGTTATTTCACATATAGCAATACATGTGAAGCACATTGTTTGTTCATTTTAACTTAATACAGTTTGATTACTTTTATATAAATGTAAATGTGCCTAATGTGTGATAATTCAATAAAGGTGTGAAAGATAAGCGTAAGGCCTTCTTCAGCTAAATCAGAAATCTCAATGGCAACACACAGCAACATGCTGAACTGGTGGTTAATAGTGCCACATTCACCAAGCCTGATAATACAGTGAACCTGTTAGTGGACAAATTCAGTTCCAACTTTACCCCACTTTTATTACCAAATAGTAAAATAGAGAAACACCGACAGGGTAAAGTACCAAGCAAACAAAACAAAATCTAACAAAAAACGAAAGTTTGGTACACCAAGACAATCGAAGCCGACCAAAAATTCAAGTATAAAATCCTTTAATTTGCAAAATCAGTAAGCGCTTTCACGTTTATGTAAAACGTTTCATCAGACTGTCTGATTACTCTCCATTTGGTGGTATACACACTTCTGAGAGGAGAACTTTGCCTGTCATACAAACCATCCCTGGACCTTGCTTTGATGAACATTTTGCACACCCGCAAAACAAATATCAGAACTATTAGATTAAAAGACCCAAATTCGAAAAGGGACGGAATCTGAATGGCTAACTCAAAGCAGCAGTATTTTAGCGCTCCATATAACTAGTTAAATAAGACAGGAAAAAATATTCTTTTTTTTCTTCAAAGTATAAAATCTTATAGATAAAGGACTAATTTACATAATTAGAAACTTTGGTGAAGTTTTACAAAGAATTTCTTGTCAAAAAGCTTGAAGATATATTCACTTGTTAAAATGAGCAACTCAAAGAATTCTCATCAGGATGCTGCCTTAAAGAAGGAACTACAACAGATGGCATCTACCCTGCAAGAGTTGTCTTTGAAGATGAATGATTTTAAAGAGAACTTAGAAAATCTTAAAACAAGCAGTCAAAAACAGGCGGACTCCCTCAAGGAAATGCCACACAACCACCAGACAAGGATAACAGGAATAGAAGTTTCTCTAAATGACTTAGAAAGCAGACTTAAGGAAGTGGAAACACAGAAAGAACTGCTTCTTAAACAAAACACTTGGTTGATTAATAAAGTAGATGACTTGGAAAATAGGGGGAGGAGAAATAACATCAGGATTTTCGGATCACCTGAAAACACAGACGGTGAGGATATTATTTCCTTTTTATCAAGCTGGATCCCTGACGTTTTAAATTTAAAAGAAGGACTTTCCCTTGGCATTGAAAGGGCACACAGAGCTCTTGGGAAACCTGCCACTAACTCAAACCCTCCTCCTAGGTCAATAATTATCAAATTTCTTTCATACTTGGACAAAGAACTGATTTAAGATCTGCTTGGAGGAAAGCACCTCTAAAATATAAACAGAGCCTGATAAGATTTGATAACGACTATTCATCTAGAATAATGGAACAAAGGAAAAAAGTGTGGCCAATGCTAAAGTTTCTGAAACAAAATAACATCAAGGCACAACCTGCATATCCAGCTAAGATAAGAATATTGTATGCCAATGAGATGAGGACTTTTATTGACTTGGAGGAAGCCTCTTCATTTATTAACACTAATAATGTGATTACTTTACCAGAAGATATGGATTGGATGTCACCTTCTCTCAAGAGAACAAAAGAAACAAATGTCTGGACAGATGTCAAAAAGAAGAAGCAAAAGACTGATACTGTTACAACCAAATCTCTCAAAGCATCTACTATGCAGTGACGGCTCGTGATATAGGACTGCAGCCCCCCCCCCCCAGCTGTGACCACACAATGGTACATTCCTAGATTTCCTACATAACATAATCCGGACTGCTGCCTTCCCAGTCCGGATTCAGGAAAAAGGCAACAGACTGCTAATTTCCAGAAGTCTATGCGGTAGGACCGCACAGACTGGAAGGGGATCAGACTGCAAGGTCTGCAGTCTTAAATACTGAAACGAGCAACAGGAACCGGAAATTGGATCATTCAGGCAGGTTGCTGCCTTGGCTTGAAGTTAGCTGTCTGCTGCCTTGAAGGATTATTGCTGCCATGAAAGAAAGCTAATGGACTTTGCTGCATCTTGGACGGAGTTAAGTGGAAGTGAACAAAGCTACAGGTAGCTGCTGTGTCTGATTATTGCTGCTTTAACTGCCTTGCCATTGTGTCTGATATTGCTGCCATGAACAGAGTTGTAACTGCCTGAACGGAGCTTTGCTTTTGTAACTGCCTGAATGGCATGGAGCTTTGCTTTTGTAACTGCCTGAAAGGCACGGAGCTTTGCTTTTGTAACTGCCTGAACGGCACGGAGCTCTGCTTTTGTAAATACCTGAACGGCACGGAGCTTTGCTTTTGTAAATGCCTGAACGGCACGGAGCTTGGCTTTTGTAAATGCCTGAACGGCACGGAGCTTTGCTTTTGTAAATGCCTGAACGGCACGGAGCTTTGCTTTTGTAAATGCCTGAACGGCACGGAGCTTTGCTTTTGTAACTGCCTGAACGGCACGGAGCTTTGCTTTTGTAACTGCCTGAACGGCACGGAGCTTTGCTTTTGTAACTGCCTGAACGGCACGGAGCTTTGCTTTTGTAAATGCCTGAACGGCACGGAGCTTTGCTTTTGTAAATGCCTGAACGGCACGGAGCTTTGCTTTTGTAAATGGCTGAACGGCACGGAGCTTTGCTTTTGTAAATGCCTGAATGGCACGGAGCTTTGCTTTTGTAAATGCCTGAACGGCACGGAGGTGTGTGTGTGTGTGTGTGTGTGTGTGTGTGTGTGTGTAAAATGCCCCAGTTGCTTTATACTGGTGCCTACAGAGAACCTGTGTGTGGGTAGAGATCAGGCTTGAACCCTGTACCTTGAGTGCAGGTAACAACAGCCTGAATTCCCTACCCACCATCATTTCTGAACTTTTTGCAGATTTGTCTCATATTTTGTTCTCTTCTGTTCCTCATAACATTTCTGGTTTCTGACTGTTTAAATCCTTAGATATTTGATGGTGCAGTGGTAGCATTGTTGCCTCAGAGCTACAGGTTCTCTGGTTTGATTATTGGCTGGGGTGCCTTCTGTACAGAGTCTGCATGTCCTCCCTGTGTTTCTGTGGGTTTGCTGTTGTGTCCTCCCATGTTACAAAGACACGTGTCTGCATTTTTTCTCCCTGGGTCTCTGCTAATATTGTTTTTTGTTCCAAGTCAGACTTTCCTGGTTAACAAATGTCAAATAAATAAAATTGATAGGCATTTGAATTTCAGACTTCATATTCTTCAGAAAGTACATAGTAGCACACAACCTTTTATTCTAGCAATTTTCTAAGCTTATAAGATGAATATTTGAAATGTGTCCCTATTTTTGGGACTGTATTACCCCCATTATTGGCTTCGTCCAAGTTTTTTGTGCTAAGGTTGAGAGCTATGGCGAGAACTGAATTCACTGAATATGTTTGAGGGCTGTATTCCCCCATTGCTGGGTTTGTCCAGGTATTTTGTGCTAAGAGGTTGACAGCTACGGTGAGAACTGAATTCACTAAATGGAAGCCATTTAAGTTTCAGTCTTCCTCTCTTTCATAATCAGCTGATTTGGCATAGTGGTATGTTACTCTGAGTGTTTTGCACAAGGACCTGGGTTCAAAACTGGGCAGTAAAATGTATGGTGGCAACACAGCATATTTTTCTTTATTCTAGCAACTTTCCAAGAATATAAAAGCAATGTTTAATGTGTCCCTGGGTTTTGGGCTTTTGTCCCCCCCAATAAATTTTGGCTTTTTCCAGATTTCTTGTGCTGCGAAGCTGAGAGATACAGTTGAGTACTGAGTAGATTTTACAAGTAGCTGAGAGCTGCAGGGGAAGAGAAGTTTAATGCCGCTTATGCTGAGTCTGCTTGCATTGTTAATAGCACAACAGGTAGTTTACTTGCTTTTGATGCAGAAGACTGTGGGTTCTACTCCCACAGGGGGTGGATGCTGCTGTACTGAGACTGTCCTCTTTGGCGAAGATACCTAGTAACTATGAACCTGTTATCAGCTTGCCATCCATTTCCTATTGCAATATTACTAGCATATCTTTTTTTAATGTAATATAGGCAATTTATTCCTCAGGGGCAACAGGCACTTTATTTATAGATGAAACAATGAAATATAAAGTTGCTTACTAGCAGCAACTTCTTCATTAGTTACAGATCTCTTTAATGTGGAATTATTTAGATGACTTACTTCTGCACAGATTATGCATATATACTGATACTGGTGGATTTTTTATGATGGAAATGTTCTCAATTGGGCAGTTTTGTCATTATTGGTGCATGCATTTTGTCTCATTGTTTACTGGAAAAATGTTCAAAACAAATTTAAAACACTCTATAACAACTGTACTGTATTATACAAGGAATATAATTTAATACAATCAGGAAGGTGCATCACACAACACGTTTTGTGTGCAAGGGGCCTATCATTTGAAAACAGCTCAAAGTTAATCTTTATACTACTCAAATGTATTTTCTTTGAATGTGGATTTCAATGCTGTTTCAAGGGCAGAGTTTTAATGCTGAGTCTATTTTCATTGTGAGACTGCACAGCTTTGTTCGGCAGATGTCTTAGTGTTTGTGCTGTAAAATACAAAATAAAACTTTCAAATGAAATCCAAATCATTGTAGAAGTAAAGCAGTATGCACACTGCAGTGTTTATGATAAATGGGGCAAAATAGCCAAGTAATGGGACACTGGAGTGGCTGCAGGGGGGTGGCTCCATTCGACCATGATTTTGTGAGGGGGAAGGATGGCAAACTCAGACAGCCCACACTCGGCTGAACTATACCTCTCAACTGTCCAGATTTCCACAGAATTAATAGCTTTTTGCTTCTTATTTTTAGTTTGTCTGGCAAATCATTTACGAATTAAGTCACTAAATAATGACAGACATTGAGTTTCAGACTTCTTAACCTTCAGAAAAATGCATGCTAAAACAAAACCTGTTCTATCAACTAAGTTTATACAAGAGCAATTTTTGGTACTGTTTGTATGTTTTCCCAATATATTTGGCCATGTCCAGATGTCTTGTGTTAACAGGTTGACAGGTACGTGCAAATTGCTTTCTAGAATTGGGCATATCCAAACTTCTCAACTGTCCCCGATTTTGGCTCAAAATGTTTCTCTCCCTCTAATAATCCCTCCACAAAATGGCAATTTTGGAAGAAAACGTGGAGGGTTTACAATTAATAAATAACTGTAATTAATCAGAGTTATACATTACTTTTATTTCAGAAATGCATGTAGATTCATTTATTTTGTCAGCTGCTCAAGCTAACAGTACCAATACTAAAAGGTGTCCCTTTGACAGGTTCCCAGCTGTATTGTGTGGCTATTTTATATTTCTACATCACATTTTTGGTCCATTTTTCATAAAATTGTGGTTTTCTGGCAAATTAGTGGAAAACCATTAAAGACTGAAGTAAGAAAATGACAGACATTTGAGTTTCAGATTTCATAACCTTCAGAAAATTCATACTAATGCATGACAGTACAGTTGTGTACACTTACCATAAATGTAGATGTTCGAGTTTATTCACTGTTGCATCATTACATTTGGGTTATCTGCTTGCAGGTAGCCCTCAGTCGGCCTGATTAACAAAGTCTTGGGTCCTGTGTCAGTTGCTGTCCCTTCTTCCATGACGTCAGGTCGTCAGGGGTATAAAACATGCAGCCAATGCCATTACATCAGTTTTTCTTGCCCCAGATGTCAAGTGCCCCCCCCTAATGGGAATCAATTAAATATAAAAGTACAAAGATATACCTCCAACAAAAAAGCAAATACACCAAAAAGGCTTTTAAGCATAGTAAAGGAAAGTAGAGGTATAGCCAAAAGAAGTTAGGGGGCTGGAGGGAGGGTAACCAGGACTGCAACAGTGAATACACTTAACATCTACATTTATGGTAAGTGTACACAACTGTATTATGTTCTTCATGTTTCACTGTTGCAGTCATTACATTTGGGTAGATTCCCAAAGCTATGGTTGGGAGGAGGAATTTAGATAGCATTAGGGCCAGCTATAAGGCCCTGCAAGACTGCAGTGGCAAAGCCAGCTCTGGCATTAGAGAAAATTGGCAAATTATAATGCTTGGTGAAAGTATGTACAGAACTCCAGGTAGCAGCTTCTAGGATGTCCCTGGTAGGGACACCTCTGAGACAGGCTGTAGAGGTAGATGCAACCCTGGTGGAGTGAGGTCTGATCCCCTGGGGGATAGGTTTTCCATGGTGCTTATAGCAGAAATGAATGCAATGGCTTATCCATTTAGAAATGGTTTGCTTTGAAATAGCGTTCCCCTCTGCCCCTGCAGCAAATGCCACCAGCAGTTGTTCAGATTTCCTTTGAGGTTTAGTCCTGTCCAAGTAGAAACGGAGTTGTCTGTGCACATCTAAGGAATGCAACATCTATTCCCCTTTATTCTGTGGATTGGGAAAGAAGGTTGGCAAATGAATGGAATGAATAACAGCCACACCGGATACCACCTTGGGCATGAAGGATGGATTGGTTCTGAGGGACACCCTGTCTGCATGAAAGATGATGAAAGGCTCAGATACCCTTCTAGCTGAAGTGATCGCTAAAAGGAAAGCAGTTTTCCAATAAAGAAAATTTAAGTCTGCAGTAGCAGCTGGCTCGAAAGGAGGTAGAGCGAGTTTCTCCAAGACAAAGTTAAGGTCCCAGGCTGGGGTTGGAGCTCTCCTGGGTGGTCTCAAAATTTTGGCCCCTCTGAGGAACTGCTTGAGCAGTGGATGAGAGAAGAGGGGAGGTTCTGTGTTATAATGAGCTGAAATGGCTGAGGCGTGGATTTTAATGGAGGAAAAAGCCCTTGTAAAGCATCTCAGTTAAGTATTGTAAAATATGAGGTATATTTGGGCACTGCTGCGCTCATCCCTTGAGATTGGTTCCAGGCACAGAATCTTTTCCATTTTACAGCATAACATTTTCTAGTACTAGGCCTCCTTGCCTCTAAAATGATATCCATCACAGGTTTGCTGAGGGATGGTAAAGGAGCGATTAAGTAATTAGCCAGGCTGCAAGGTTCAGTGTTAGAAGCTGATGGTGCAGAATCTGGTTCTCCTGCTGAGACAGCAGGGAAGGAGTCTGAGGCAGGTGCCATGGAGGTAACTGTGACACACTGTGCAGAAGGGGGTACCAGTGCTGGTGCGGCCAGTCTGGAGCAATCAAAATCATCCTTGGTTTGTTCTGTTTGATTTTTAGTAGTACTTTGGAGAGCAGAGGCAGAGGGGTAAGGCATTGACTGATAGGTTTTTCCAGCTGAAGGACAGAGCAGCCACTTTCCAGGCTTGTTTGTGGGAGTCCTTGCGCAAAATGTGTCCAATTGGTAGTTCTGGGAGAGGCAAAAAGGTCTATATCTGGGCTCCCCCATTTGTTTGTCAACATGTTGAAAGTTCTTGGTTCCAGTTTCTACTCGTGTGGGTCCATGAGGTTTCTGCTTAGTCTGTCTGCCAGTGTATTTAATTTTCCTGGCAGGAATTGAGCTTGTAGGTGCACTTGGTAGCTCAAGGCTGTGTTCCACAATTCCATGGCTAGCCTGCAGAGGGGGTAAGAATGTGTACCCCCCCTGCTTGTTTATGTACCACATAACAATGGTGTTGTCCGTCTTTACCATTAGTTGCCTGGAAGAATGTGGTCCTTGAAGGCTGTCAGAGCATTCTGTACAGCTAACATTTCTTTTTGATTGATATGCAGGTGCATTTGACTTGGGTTCTATTTGCCTTGAATGCACTTCCCTGCCAGATGAGTCCCCCCATGCATAGTCTGATGCGTCTGTTAGGGTTTGGGTGGCAGGGGGTGGTGTAAAAGGTAGTCCCTTGTTTTGGTGGCAGGCCTCTGCCCACCAAAGGAACTCTAGGCGTAGGCAAGGAATGATAGGAATCATTGCTTCTAGGTCCTGGGAATGTTGACACCATAGGCTTTTTAGATACCACTGTAGTTTCCTCATATGCAGTCTTACAAATGGAATTAGAAGAATGCATGAGGCCATGAACCCCAAGGCCTGCAGTATTTGTCTTGCAGATAGCAGGGTTTTTGTGGCCACTTTTTTGAAGTAGGTTGTCAAATGAATTTGTTTCTCTGGCGAGAGGTAAGCCATCTGGGAAGTTGTATTCAAGCTTGCTCCCAGGAATATAATTTGTTGACAGGGTACCAGTTGCGATTTCTTTTTGTTTATGGTGTACCCCTGACAAGTTAGAACCCTCTGTACAAAGGCCAGATGATTCAAAAGTATGTCCTGGCTTTCTGCCTGAATTAGACAATCGTCCAGGTATGGATATATTTGAATATTTCTTTGCCTGCAAAATGCAACAACTGGAGTCAGGCACTTTGTGAATACCCTGGATGCAGTAGATAAGCCAAAGGGCAGTGCAGAGAACTTTGAAGCGTAGGTATCTTCTGCAAGATTCCCTGATTGGGATGTGCAGGTATGCCTTCTTTTAAATCTAGTGTTGCCAACCAGGCATCTTTGCCTAGTATAGGAAGTAATTGGTGAAGAGTCAGCATCTTGAATTTTGGAATCTCCAAAAAGGTGTTGAGAGTAGACAGGTCCAGGATAGGACGTCATGAATTGTCTTTTCTGGGTACCAGGAAGAGTCTTGAGTAGAAACCTTGTCCCTTTTCCTCTGTTGGTACCAGTTGAATAGTCCCCATGCTTAAGAGAGAAAGTACTTGTTTTTGGGCCTCTGCCCACTGATTTGGGGGTAGTTCTAGCCACCCACTTGGTGTTGGCAACGTGCGGAAGTGAAATCTGTATCCCTAGGACACTATTTAAAATCCATTTGTCCTGGGTAATGAGTTCCCAATTCTTTGCATGAAGAGCAATCTTTCTTGATAAGTGCCTGGAAATTTTAAAAGGAAGTCATTGAGACAGTTTACCATGGGGGGGGGGGGGTTATTATTCCCAGATTTGGAAGTGGAGGCCCCCCACTGCTTAGTTCTGTGTGCCCCATGGGACTGAAAACTGGGGTTTTTGCTGTGTCTGGGTTTGGCTTGAGAAGACCTGGAAGGGGCTGGAAAGGACCAATTCTTAGAGGGTCAGTGCAAACTAAATCTAGGAGGCTGAACTTGTAAAAAAATCTTTAACAGTTTGCATAGATTTAGCTTTATCTTCCATCTTTTTAAGAACTTCCTCAGCCTTGTTGCCAAACAGGCGGTCCTGATTTAAAGGAGCATCCAGCAATTTATCTTTAACATGATCAGGCAAAGATTGCTCCTTAAGCCAAGCATGCCTTCTGAGCACAGACCCAGTAACAGCAGCCCTGCAAGAGGCCACTAATGAATCATAACCACATTGCAAAGTATGTTTTCCAACTTGTTCAGCAGAATGCATTAAATCCTGTAATTCTTTATTTTCCACACAGTCAGGAATCAACATAATTTTCTGTTTAAGCAGTCCAATAACATGTTGCTGATACTTTAACATATGAAACTGGCAGTTTAAAGCCCTAATGGCCAAGGTTGCAGAAGTGTAAACCTTCTTACACCATCTATCCAGCTCCCTGGAGTCTCTATCAGAAGGGGTAGGATTTTTAGCAGTAGAAGCCTTAAAGCCCTTGCACCCCTGTGAAATAGTCTCTGGATCTGCAATAGGATTTTTAAAAAGGAACTTGTGGGACTCAGGGACCCTGTAGTATGTCAGGTTTTCTGGGAGCAGGAGGCAGGGAATCAGGGGCCAAACTAGATTCCAAAAAGGCATCATCAACAATGTTTAGTACAGGAGGAACAGCTAAAGGCCTATGCTGAGGTAGGAGAAGGAAATCCCTAAGCCTCTTTTTTGAATCAGAAATATCCTGGCTTTCCCAGTGGAAATGCTCCCTTAGAGTATGTAAGGTTTCCCCAAAAGAAAAATCCTCTGGAGGGGAAGCAGAGGGAATGGAGTCCTCTGCATCAGAATCTTCATAAGTAAATAAGGGCAAATCCAGATCATCAGAAGAATCAGAAAAAACAGAATCCTGATCAGAAGATTCATAATCAACTTCAGTCCTTGGCCTCTTAAAGGGGGGGGGGGGCTTGGCTACCCCTGATTAGAGTTATTAGAGCTTCAGCCATTCTTATCATTTGTTTTTTAGGCATAGAAGCCTGAGCAAGTGGCCTGGGCACCAGTTTTTTAGGCATGGTTCGAGATTTCGGCCTAAGTAAAGAAGGAGGCATTGATTTAAAATGCAAGTTTGCATGCCTGAATACACCCTCAGAAGCTGGTGCCTGCACAGCAGCTCTGGACCCATCCAAGGTAGAGACATCTGCGGGTTCCATAGTTGAAGCATCTCGCAGCATACCGGACTCCAAATGGGTCTCAGTAGAGGCCTGCGAATCAGAAGGAGCGGGTATTAGGGGCTGCAAAAGTGCCTCACTGAGTACCAGCAACTGGCGACTGGCTTAGGAAAAGCGTCGTCGGCAGTTTTGGACCTCGGTGGTCCGTCTCTGTCTTTATCTTTGCATTTTTTTGGAATCCCGGTAATCGGATGGCTAACTGATGACATTTCTGGATAATTAAACAGAGAATCGAAATATTTAGAGGCGAAAATATACAGATGACGGATAGTGCGCTGATTAAATAAAGCACAAAACTGACAGCAAGGTACCTCGTGGTCAGGGCCTAAGCAAGGAATACAGTACGAATTAAAATCTTTATGAGGTACTTGCTTTCCAAAAGTAATGCAGTTATTAACTTTTACTGACATCAGTAAGGAGCAAGTAAAAGTTTCCCCAACGGGGTACTTAGCTTTAGTTGAAGACTTCGGTTCTGAAACTCGAAAATGAAAATTTCAGGAGTCTGCCGACTGGCACTTGTGAACTGCTTCTGCTTCGGGCACCGCACGGCAAGAAAGACTGATGTAATGGCGTCAGCTGCATGTTTTATACCCCTGACGACCTGACGTCATGGAAGAAGGGACAGCAACCCACGCAGGACCCAAGACTTTGTTAATCAGACCGACTGAGGGCAACCTGCAAGCAGATAACCCAAATGTAATGACTGCAACAGTGAAACACAAAGAACATCTACTATTCTATTACAAAGTTTATAATAGCAATCTTTAAATACTGTCCTTATTTTTAGGCCTTTTATCCCGCTTCTGTGTATGGCTTTGTCCAGATTTCTTGCTCTGAGGTTGAGAGGTATGACAAATGTGTCAGGGCCATCGGAGTCAGAGACATTTCAAGTTGTGACATACTTGTTGCACCCCACTCCCCCATGTAGTGACTCTGGATGTGTCCAAGCAAGGCAAGGAGCAGTTATGTAGTTTAAGTGTGCAGAGTATCCCCCCAATCCAAGGTAGACACGCGTACTACAGTGGCTTTTCATCTGCCCTTGCTTGATTTTGCAGAATGTTCTTGTTTTCTTTCATATTTTTACTGCTAATTATGCTTCTTATTATTCAGAAAGTGCCCGTTGCTCTGTGTTTCACTAACAATGCTTTCATGACCATCAGGTAAACTTGTCTGAGATTGTAAGATGCGAGTATGCTTTAATAAGCCTACTGTTAAAGAATTACCAACATTGAAAGGCTTTTTGTTGTTGCCATGCAGAGAATATTTACATAACTAGTAACGTATAAGCCTCGGGTATTGAAATGCATATGACAGTATTTGTCATAAAGGACAGAATTACAGTACTTTAAGAAGCTCATTACCTTTGTTGGAGATTTGCAGTCATCTTTGCAGGCTTTACCCATAAACTAAACAGAATGCCAATCTATCATGTGTGGTCCATAACCTGTGCAGTAATCCTTTAAGCAATGTATCTTGAGCTTGTTTCTTGTTTGCTGTTCATTTTTTACTTTTATCATGTTTTCCCAATGAAACAAGTAGATAGTTGTTGTCAGGCAGCAGGTCTTTTTTGGATAAGAAACATTTTTACAAGTGGGGGTATCACAGAGATTGCTACTTTCAGCATGTTACTTGGTAGGTTTTATAAAGCTGAACATAAATTATAATTAGAACTGCAGTGCAAGGAAAAGTGGTTTGAGTTGAGTGCTGCTTGTTTTTCTTGTACTTGATTTTGACTGGCATTCCAGTAATGTATTTCAAAAGTAATTTATTTTTTCATGGATCACAGCCTTTTTGTTTCCATCTAGATATTAAGTAAGCGGTCATGCAGCTAATGCATTGAAATACTCTTCTACACTTCAAATTGTCTTGATTGGACTCGCATAATGACTGTTTGGCACCCAGGGCAGCGTATTTAATTAAAGTTCCAGTTTTTGTGGTTGTGAGCATAGCCCCTCCCCTTTCTAGTTGTCCACACGTCTTCCCATTGGCCCCACCCATTCAGCTGTCTCCTGCAGCCACCCTTCGATTTGAAGTCACCAGCCGCCACTGCCTATGATATGAATTGTTTTAACATTACTTTAAAGGATCAATTTTACTGCTTGGAATTTTAAAACAAAGGTAACTAACTACTGGAATCTTTATATTTTTTGAAAATAGATCACACATGAGAGTTTTCACATTACCTCAGGTATGTAAAATAGGGTACTTTTCTTTCACAGTAGGAGGGTTATATAGCACATAAAATATTTATACTGTAAATCAACACACATAGTATATGTGCATTTTCTCTTAATTTTCTCTTTTCTTTTTCTCTCCTTTCTTTTCTCATTACTTATTTTATCTGCATCTTGTCTCCCTTTCTAAATTCTCTCCTATTTACTATACTAATATAGTCTGTATATATTTAATAACTCACTATCTATACATAGATAAATAATAGTCTAAAATAATCTAGTTTTAAGGTAGACTAATTGGAACAGTGTGAACTTGTTATTACAATATTTATTAGATTAATGATAGTCACTGTTATGCTTACTGGGATTGGGGACATGTTTGTGATCAACTCTGAAATGTTTCATTCATGTACATATGTCCTTTGAATTATTTCATTTTAGTATTAACAAATGCATAAAAAAAGGAGGGAAAACTGTACTGTTGGTTAAGAGAAGTGAAGCTTTCTTCACATTCTATTTGCGTTGCCATAGCAACAGTAAACAATTGCTACAGATTCTAAGGACACTGTGAACCTGCAAAGTGCATTTAGACTCACAGATAACACATAATAAGAAAAAATAATGTTGTTTAATTAAAATGAAAAACAACCTAAGCAAGGTAAAATAAATACATAATAGGATTATTTGTAAATATTTTATGATTTATCCTCATAGGATTACACATTCCCGGAAACACAACTGAAATGTTCCCAAACTACATGTGCACTTAAATGTAGCTGCTTGATTAAAAAGTATTACTCAGTTTAACATGCTAATTTCACAAGCTTTCTGCACTGTAAAAGTTTCATTTTATATGTTACTTGAAATTGTCAGTCTCTAGAGCATATGAAAAGATGCACATTACTTTTTGCAACGTTATCTTTCCAGTTACCTCACACTGTACAAACTCACTTGGTAACTGATAGCTATTCATTTAAAATATCAGTTTAAATATTAAATGTGCCCTTGAAATGCTATTGACATTTTGACAAAATATAATCTGAACTGTAAAATGAATGACTTGAAAGAAGTGAAGTAATGCATAGATTTCAGACAGTTCTTGGCACTAAAGTAAAAGTAAAACTATATATTCACGAGGAAGTACTGAAATGTTTTAGTCTTCCAGTTAAAATAGCTTACTGTCAACATTTTGCGATATCAGAAAGTTTGAAGAGCTAGGAAATTACTATTCTTTGTCTTTATAAGGATTATTAGACAGATGTTAGACTCTGCTTAGTTTAATGAATTGTGACATATGTTTATGAGGAAAAGTGGACTCATTTACTCACATTGGACTACACATTCCTGAAAACTCAATTGAATTGTCCCCAAATTACTTGTGAATTTAAATGAAAATGCCTGATTAACAAGCATAACTTACTTTAACAAACTGAATCCATAAGATATCTGCTTTATATATGGTACATTATATATGTCACATGCATATGACAGGCTCTAGAGCACATGAAAAAATACATATTATTTTTGCAACATGCTATATTTGCACTAACCATACATTCTAAACTAACTCAATTGGCAACTGACAAGCTATTTACTTGAAACATCAGTCAAAATACTAATTGTGCCCTTGAAATGTTGATGTTTTGACAAAACAAAACCTGAATTGAAAAAGGAATGATTTGAAGAAGTGAAGTATTGTACAGATTTCAAAGACAGCTATTGACACTACAATATAAGTAGAAATGTATACATGCAAGGAAAAACTGAAATGCTTTATACTTTTAGCTAAAATAGCTTATTGTTAACTTTTTGCTTTATAAGAAAATATAAAGAGCTAAGAAATTATTTCTAATTTGTCTTTATAATATTTACTAAAGTGATGTTAGTCACCAACTTGTTTAATGGATTGCGAGTCATGTACAAGACAGACTACTGAATGTTATTTCTGTTTACCTATGTTTGCTGAATTTCTTTTATTAGTACTGATTTAAAACAAGGGAAAGAAAGGGAAGGGAAATCTCTGTTTTTGGTCAAGGGAGGAGAGGCTTAAAAGTATTCTAACTGCCCTGAGAACTCTCTAAGATGCGCTAAATACTATTTGATTAATACTTACCTAAGGTAAGTCTTGATTATCATATAGGTACCTTCACATTCATTCTAGACCTGATGTGATTACCCATTCTGGAAGCAGGAGGTGCCCTATGCAGGATGGGAATTGTCAGGGTGATCATAATTCATTCTTAGACTCTGCTTTGTAAATCTATACATATATGTAAAAGCACTGCACACTAGAATGTAGGGCGCCTCTACTCAGAGTCAGGATACCATTGATAAGCCATGTCTTTTCATAAGTGTAAGTTGAAGTTGGTGAGCTGAAGAGTGGGAAAGTACAGAAAGACAGTACACCTACAGTAAATTCATATTTCATTGGTAATCACTCATTGTCTCCTGTAGAGTCCTTTTAGTCAATTATTTTAGTAATAATCTATTTGTTGTTGGCTTATTTAGTGCTCCTCTGTTGCATTTAATTTATCCAAAATGACATATCCGACATATTTGGGATCTCTTAAGGGTAACTAAATACTGGATATTTTCTAAGTCAACTTAATTGTTTACACTACTAACATTCCATCCTGACATATAAAATACTATAGAACAATAATAGAATAATATAGAATTTCATATCTCTTTTAAGAAAATTCTCCATATAATAATTTAACATATGGAGCTCAGTTGACATTGTTGGTTAAAGGTATGAGTGATAATCCAATAGATCTCTCTTTATCTATTGGATTAGGAATGACTTTCATTCCATGTTTAATGGGAAATTCATATTTACTTGCATTTGATACTTTAGAATTAATGTTTTATAGAAGTACTTTTTTAAAACCTGATCAGAATTTTACCCTACTTGCATTTAAAGAAGAAAGAACATTACACTCCCAAGTTTACACACATAAAAATAACATTCAATGTTATCAGAGAATATGGTATAACTACTATAAACAAAATAAAAAAAAAAAAGAAGCAAAAAGTTTCTTCCAACAATAACTTGAAATGGATTTAACATTATCATTAAATACTAATGGCTTAAATAATGCAAATAAAAAATCAAACTTACTAAAATATTTAAATCTTAATAAGGCACAATTAGTATTTCTCCAGGAAACACATTTTAAGACTAATGATAGCTTTATTTGGAACCCTAAGGACTATACAGTTTTAGCTCAATCCTCCAAGAGAACAAAGACAAAAGGCATATCGATTCCCTGGAAGAAAAACAATCACTCCAAAAGTTATTTATAAATATGAAGACAAAGAAGGTCTACTAGCATTTGTTATAATTAAATTTAATAACAGAATATGGACCTTAGCTAATCTATATTTGTTCCCAGGAATTGGAGCAGGAATAGTTAAAAAAACACCTAGATTTTATTTCCAACAATTATAAAGAAAATCTTATACTGGGAAGAGACTAATTGTACCTTAGATGCTTCTGAAACCACCAAGAAGTATTTTTGCATAGCAGCCATTTCAAAATCCTTAAAAAGATGGACTGATTCATTTCATTTAATAGACACTTTTAAAGTAAAAGATAAATCCTTATTATTTTCCCATAAAGACCATAGATTTGGAACACAAACCAGAATAGACAAATTATTCGTAGTTCAAGATTTACACACAAAAATCCTCAACTTCTCAATAGTTCCATGCCCCTTCTCAGATCATGACTCTCTGATAATGAAGCTCCAAACAGAGTTTAAACCTTTAATCCTCTCAACTAGAATTCCATCATATATCACGAAAATTAAAGAATTCAGACCCTGGATGTCATCAGAACTACAATTATTTCTTGAAATTAATAATACAAGAGAAATCAGTAGAGTCGTGGTTTGGGACTCATTAAAAGCGTATTTGGTGAGACCCTTAGGTGGTACAAAAACAAAGTCAGAGAGTGGGAATCTGAATCATTAGACTTGCAAACCAGACTCTTGACAGCAAAATCTAAAAAAATCAGAATTGTCCAGACATCAAAAAAGAAATACAGGAATTAAATAAAAAATATAATGAAATTCCAACACACAAAACTTGTCTAACCTTGGAAAAATTAAAAATAAACTCATTAGCCACCTCCCCAGATATCTACATAACTTATCTACAAGAATTAAAATACAATCTAAAGCAAATAACATTGGTAGTATATATCATGAAAAGAAAGGGAAAAAAGTATCAGATATAGGAGACATCCTTGAAGCATTTCGGTTCCATTATATGGAACACTTCAAAAAAGAAGATTTAGATACCAACCAAATAAACTTAGATACAAACCTTATCGATATAAAACAAATCCCAAAAACTTAAAACTAAACCTACAAAAACCTATAGCCTACAAATAAATTGTTGACAAGATAAAAGAAAGTAAATATAACAAAGCTCCATGGATAGATGGTATAATTATGGAAATTTACAAACTCTTCCCTTCAACAGTAATCTCCCTTTTTCATAAAACTTTGCTAGAAGTCCAGTCAGAAGCAAACATACCACCCTCATGGAAATATTCTCTCATAACACCAATTCTAAAAGATAATAAACCATCAGACCTTTGCACCTCATACAGACCTATATCATTACTGAATAATGATTACAAAATATTCATGTTAATCCTAGCTAACAGAATGAAAATCCCACTTTCAAAGACAATTACTAATGATCAAACTGGATTTTTATATAATAGGTACACACATGATAATAAAAGGATACTTACTCTTACAGATTATGTGAATAAAGAAGATAAAGAAACACTTGTAATCGGATTAGACATAGAAAAAGCCTGTGATTCCCTCAACTGGGAATATCTATTTAAAACTTTAGCATTATTTGAATTTCCTCCTCCCTTCATCTTATTACTAAAAAACATATATATTAATAACTTAGCCTACATTAAATTAGGTCCTTTCACCTCAGAATGTATCCATATAACGAAAGGTACTAAACAAGGATGCCCCCTTTCTCCTATTTTATTTGCTTTGGCTATAGAAATACTTGCAGAAATAATATGTAATAATCCAAGAATAAAAGGAATAGAAATCTATGACCAGTACAAATCTAATATAATGCTTTTTGCTGATGATATTTTATTAACCCTATCAAATTCCAGAGAGTCATTAGGCGAGCTAGAAGAAGTAATGTAGACATTTTATAAGATTTCATGTCTAAACTTTAATAGATCAAAATCAAAATTTCTATTTTTAAATAAGAAAAAAGAACTACAAGTTACAGATAAATCCATCATAGGAAAACAAGAACTTATGCTAAATTATTTAGGAATAGTGTTATGCAAAAATATAAACGAAACAATATTAATAAATTATAAAAACATTACTGAAACAATAAATATATATATAGAAAAGTAGAACAAAATTATATTAACTTTTGAAGACAGATTGCAATTAAAAATGGTCTTATAGCCAAAAATACTATATGTAACATTAGCAATACAGTTAATTCCTGAAAGATGCATTCTTAAAGAAATAAACTCATGTTTAATAAAATTTTTATGGTATCCCAAAAAGAATAGAGTTGCTCTAACTCATCACATTAGACCCTGGAAACAAGGAGGATTGAACTTCTCAGAAATAGAAACATATATAAAAGCATCTGTGCTTAAAACTAAAATAGATTGGATAAACCCAAATTATTTTGCCAACTAGAAAGAATTAACAATGGCTAAATTAACAAATGAATTTAATCTGTTAAAAAATGTTTTAATAGTAGACAAATCAAACAAACCCTGGTACATACTATGCATAAGTATACAATATAATATAACAACACCTTCTAAAACAACACTGAATAATCATTACATCAATTCCTTTAGGAAACGTATTAATGCAAACATAGATCTAAAACTTTGGTTTGACCGTTTAACCCCATTTACCATCACTAAGAACTTTCCTTACAAAATATATAGGGAAACAATAACCTCATGGGAACAAAATGGATTCTTATGCTGGTTTCAATGTGTAAATAAATTAAATGTTTTAGATATACATATGATAAAAACTTACAGTATTCCAACACAGGACTGGTTAACCTTACAAAGCATTCTAATGTACACTGAAGATTTATGCAGATTAATTAATAATTCCTCATTTAAAGATATTCCAAATCTAATAAGTTTTCTGTATGAATTTATATATAATAGTTGTGAAGAGAAAAATTCCATTTCAAATCTATATAAAGAGTTAATAACATAAAAAAAACAATTCCCAAACCATCATACTGGCAGTTTTTAACAAAAGGTCAGTCTTTGCAGTTAACAGAAGAAATTAAAATTAACATCTTACTATCAGTTAATTACACCTCTAACACACAGTACTGGAAAATATTTAACTGGAAATACTTACATAGAGCATTTTTAACACCAGACTGAATTAAAAAGATCAGTACTACTACAAATGGTTTTTGCTGGAGGTGTGAAAAGTCAAATAAAGCAGACTGGATTCATATTTTTTTATGAATGTAATAAAATTAAATCATATTGGAATGGAATCAATCATTTTACAAGCTTTATTTAATGAATCCTTTACCTTAACTAAAGCATTGATTATACTAAATGTAAATGAAGGTCCCTACCTGAATAAGACAAATATGTATTTGTTAAGGACAATACTTGCTATATATCTAGGAAATGCGTAATCAGAAGGTGGAAATTCAAATACACCCCCGACCTTGGAAGAATTCTACACTTTACTGAAGACAACAGCATCGATGGAAATAAAAATCAAAGAACTATGAATCTATCCTCGGCTATTGGTAAATAATCCTTGGAAGAAAGTTATATCTTTGTTAGACACTCTGCAATAATCAATATTGTATCACTGATAACCGATCTGTTAATTCTATATTTAATAACATACAGTGTATATAACTGAAAGTAGGGCTATTGTAAATATTGTATATAGTTGTTTAAAATATTTTAAATTATGAAAATGTTGTTTTAATTGAAAATAAAAAAATATTTGAGGAAAAAAAAAACCCCTAAATTCTGCCTGTGATATAAATAGGACATGCTGGAGAGACTGATATGTTTCTCAAAGCTCCCAATCACTGGGGACAAACAAAGACAAGAATCAAGCCTTTGGCCATCACATGTGTCTATGGTAATGAGGAAATCATTCTATGCTGAACAACTTATAAACAAAGGTATGGCATCTAGGTCCAAGGAAGTCATTGTTTCACTGTATTTGGCATTCATCAGACCTATCATTGAGAACAATGCCCCCTTTGGTATATACCTAACCAGGCATATCCAACAACAGGAATACCCACAGAGGTTCCTCACTAAAATGTAACATGTCCTATACTGACTGCCTCAAGGCCCTATCCCTGTATTCTCTGTTTCCTAGAGGCTGTTGAGGGAAGATCTATGCCTGGCATACAAGGCATTGTCAGACCCCACTCTGATGAACCTCCTGCATATCCGCAAAACAAACAGCACCAGAATTACCTGCACTAAAGACTTAAACCTTGCCTGTGATATAAATAGGACATGCTGGAGAGACAGGTATTTATCCACAGGCTACCCCTTCTCTGGAACAGGCTCCCCATCCATGTGAAGCAGAGTTCCTCCCTAACCCAATTTAAATGCAACTTGGACAGTTGTATGGGGAACAGGAAATTCATCCCTGGTATGTCACCTGTGTTTCTAATGGACACAAGCAGCCTGTAAATGGTTCATTTCCCAGGACCCTGCTTGTAAACATTTCACCTCCTAAGGCCCTGCTTACACTTATCAAGAGTACCAAAACTTTTCAGAGATTTTGGATGCATGGCTAGACTTAAAAAGGCCCTTGTAGTCATTAGCCTAGTAAACATCTATGAACTTATAAAGAATTCCCATTCTCTGGAACAGGCTCCCCTCATCCATGTGAAAAAGCGTTCCTTTCTGGCCCTATTTAAGTGAAACTTGGACCAATGGATGGTTAATCAGAAATTCACCCTGGTCATGCACCTATGTCTGGATCCAAACATAACAGAGGGAGGAGGCAGAATTAGTAATAATGACCCGAGAACACTTCAGCAAGAACTTACAGTACCACTATATCCATTATTTACTAGGTCATATAAACACGGGGAGATTCCTCAAGATTGAAGACATGCACTTATTAAACCTGTCTTTATGGGAAAGGGGAACAGGACAAACCCAAAGTCATACAGACCCTTAAGTCTACTTTCATATTGTGGCAGAATAATGGAGAAGGTAATACTGGATAAGTTACTGTCAGAATTGGATAGGTTGGGACTTGAAACCATATACCATCACGCCTATGTTGAAAATAGATCTAGTACTACCTGCAACATGATGTTCTTTAACAATATAACAACTGTGAATGAAAAATTTACTGTGATGTAATTTATATAGATTTAACTGCAGTATTTGACAGAGTCATACACAAAACACTGATCAATAAATTAGAACTAGATATCAAAGCACTCTTGGTAAGATGAATAGATGTATGGCTTACAAATAGTATATGACGTAGTATACAGCAATTGGACTGGTAAAATTCTTGGTTATAGTGAGGGTGTTGCACAGGGCTCTGTCCTAGGCCCTTACTTGTTTAGATTATATCTTTCAGATCTATCTTTTTCATGTGAGGTGTTCTACGGGCAATATGCAGATGACCTGAAATTGGATAAACTGATTACATGTGTTATAGATATGGCATGTCTGCAAAAGAACTTGACTAAGATGGCCATTTGGGCACAGGAGAATAATATGCTGATAAATACATCAAAAACTAATCATATGAAATTTGGGAGACATAAACTAAAAGGTGAATATTTAATACAGTACACACTGATTGAAACTGTACATTAATTTATGGACCTGGGTATATGGGTAGATCCAACTTTAAGTTTTTCTAATCATATCAACCAATTGGTTAAGGATAGTTACGGAACTACAGGCTGTATAAAAAGATATGCAAAGTCTAAGAAATTAGAAATGAAGAAGTCACTGTTTGTTGCATTACACCCAAATTTGAGCATGGAATAACAATATGGAAACCTTACAAGAAAACAAGCATAAGTAAACTGGAAAGAGTACAGCGGAAATATACCAAGGGCATCATTGGATGTGAAAATTTAAGTTATTATGAAAGACTAAAATATCTGAACTTGTACAGTGTCTCTTATAGATATCTAAGAGATCTTATTCAGGTGTATAGGGCATTTAGAGACAACTACCTCTGGGAATGTTTGAAATTATCAAGAAGTAGCAGAGAATCATCAGACAACCTAAGCAGAAGATTCTACAGGAATGGGAAGTGTACTAACTGGTTCTCTGAGAGAGCAGCTGATGCATGGAAAGGACTACCAAATTACACTAAAGTAAATATTAGTTTAGATATTTTAAGAACAGCCTGGACACATTATAGGAACAAGTGTTTTTGTATACTGGCAGGCTAGAAGGGCATTAATGCCTGTGTTTGAAATATCTCTAAATATGTATGTATGCCTCTGACGGACTGAGTCAGTAAATTACCCCTATATAAACCAAATTTGTGGGTCACATTTCGGTTGCAAAGCTACGCTTACAAGGACCATAGTGACCATTAGCCTAGTATACATCTAGGAACCTATCAGCAAGGAATATAAAATGTGTTGCAGAGTGTGAGCTATTAATACATGCTGTAAACACAAAGCAGAAACGAAAACTCACATTCTGGCCAAGATGTTCTTCAAAAAGATCTGAAAAATTACTGTGTATATGATTTAAAAAAACATTGTTATATATTTTTTCACACACACTTTTTAGCACACTTTCATAAGGAGAAGCAAACAGCATTTCATAAAAATCAGGCATTTACTGTGGGGAAAATGAGGACAGGATAGCTTCTTTGTCAACTTGTATATGGCAGCAGGTGGAATGCTGTATAAAGAATAGTTGTGTAAAATATTACCATAACCATAGATGTCCTTCTCTTCCATGTTTCAGTATTCATAACCTTTAGGTTATCCTCTGCTTAGCTACCCAAACATCTGTCCAGTATAGAAAAGCTTTAGTCAGGCTTTCTAGGGGCTGGTGGGTTGGGAATCAGGGTTTTGAGAAGCTGCATTGAAGGAATCCAAAAAGTCTGTTAAGACTGGTGGGAAGGCTGAAGGTGAAGGGGTGTCCATTTGTAAGAGTTCATAATACCTATTTTGAACCTTGGATATTTCAGTGAAATCCAATTTAAAAAAACTCTCTCATTTTAGAGATAGTTTCACCAAAGGTGAGGTCCTCTCCTGCCTCAGCAGAGTCCTCTTCGGGGGAGGCATACCCAAGAGGGGAAGGCATCTGAAAGGCACAGGACAGGGAGTCCTCTGAAGAGGAATCTGAAGATTCCTTAGCATCAAGACTCAGTCTGAGGCCTAGGACTGATAACTGGAGGGGCAGCCAGAGGGAAAGTAGGCATAAAAGGCCTAAGGGCCATGAAGGTCATTAAATAAGTTTTGAGAAAAGGTTTGCCAATCAGGCAGGCTTTCTGAAGGAGAAGAGACCTGTTTTGTCTTTTGTTTCCTTTTTAAGAAAGAGGTAGGCCTGGAGGGCCAAGGTTCAGACTGCTCTAAAGAAGTGGAAGGACCAGTCTGGACATCTGTTGTGAGACGAGGTTCCCCCTTGTCATTGGCACCTGGTTCTGCAGTCTCCCAAATGATGCCTGGTGTACCTAACTTGGCTGGTTCCCCAGGCAAACATCGGCCGCAGGGGGAACATTGGGTGGAGGAGGTGCAGCAGTAGGTTCAGGCCTGGAAACTTTGGCCTTTTTTTTAGGTGGCTCGATGGTCTGACCCTTCCATCACCAGAGCCAGACATTCTAGACTCTGGTTTTCTAAGCAGATGTTTAGGGTGTGCAGATGGCTGCGAAGAGTCTTAGGAATGAAGGCCTGAGAAATTTCTCAGGCTTTACGGTCATGGTTGGGCCCTAGACAGGAAAGGTAAAGGTTATGGGTGTCCTTATGGGGTATCCGACGTCTGTACCTGCACTTTCCTTTCCTGGATGATATGAACCTAAGCAGACATGCAGTGACCAAAGAAGAAAATGGTCCCAACTGGGTTCTTATCTTAAATTCGAAGATCCGACAGCAAAGACAGCAGGAAGAGCTGACATTCGACTGGTGGCAGAGAAGCTCTGGGGAAAGGTTATGTGCAGACATCACTTTTATGGCCCAAGCACCCATTGGCCAACATCAGATGTCGCACGGACTATGCAGTGAGTAAAGCTTTTGTATACTAGCAGGACATTCTGGTAGCTAAGCAGAGGATAACCCAAAGGTTATGAATACTGCAAAATGGGATTAGAAGGACATCTTGCAATACTTTAAACACAAACATCCATTCCTCCAGATATGAACTGAAACACAAGTTTAAAAATCCAAAAGATAAGTCACTCTTTCCAGGCTTCACTTTAGCAAAGGATACAAAATCTAGAAGATTTAGGATTTTTGCTTGGAAATGTTTACACAGATATTTTTATGCCCCAAGGAGACTCCAGAGAACTTTTCCTCAGGTAGACAGCAAATGTTGGAGGTGTGGTGGGGAAGAAAGGTAACTGGGGACATATTTTCTGAGAGTGCAGTGAGTTGGCAGACTTTAAGGACTCCCTGCAAGATGCACTATCAGCGATGCTGGGTAGGCAGATTGGTGTGACTGGGGAGATGACTTTTCTGATCTATGATACAGAATCGGAATTGCCGAGACATGTTAAGGCCTTGCTGTGTCTAATTATGGTGGCTGCCAAAAAAGCAATGATTAGAAAATGGAAATCAAAATCTAAACCAAGTACACTAGAAATACTGAATATAGTAAGAGAGACAAAACAACTGGAATTGTGATCTTTAGAAAAGGGTAGGAGCAAACTACACGGGAAAAAAATGGGAACTGTGGGCATAGCCAGCTTTAGGGACCAGCAAACCCTGCGGTTGTTGGGGGCCCCCAACCGTAGCAAGTTATCTTATCTTGATATTTTGTAACATGTCTGTTAAACCAACAAAAGCTAGTAGAGCAATGTTGTATGCTTAATAAACCAGGTAGGTAAAAATAACTCTTTGTATCTCCTTCAAAATTCAAAGATATTTAGTTATAATAATGGAGTCTTGTCAAGTAACAGACTTCACAACTCCATTAAATATTTTGCCATTGACATAGGTTCATAGGTAGGTACTAGGCTATTGGCCCTAGGGCTTATATAAGCCTAGCCAAACGGTACCCTGGCTTTTGCCACCCAAGAAAATTATTTTCCAATGCTCCTGTCAAGCAGAGCCACAAAAGTGATCCCCGGGGTGAATTTCCTATCTCCCATCCAATCATCAAGATTTTTCTTGAAGAGTACTAATGAGGAGCTTTGTTTGATACAGATAGGTAGTTTGTTCCAGAGTATGGGAAGTCTCTGGAACAGGAATCTGTCCCTCCAGCATGTTCTGATTATTGTGGTGACAAGGTTTAGGTCCCTAGAGCGTGTAGTTCGGAGGGATTTGGATTTCTTTAAGTGGAGCATGTCCAACAGCTCTGGGTTTGACACAGCTTCGTATGTTAGGCAGAGATCGCCTCGGAGTAGACGATATGTGACAGAGTAAAGCTGGAGTTTTTTGAGACGGTCTGCGTAGGGCATCTGTTTGAGACCGGTAATCCTCTTTGTGAGGTATTTCCATGGCCTTTCCAGTTGTTGTAGATGTCTTGTGAGGTACATACCAAAAGGGGCGTTGTACTCTATAATGGGTCTAATGAGTGATGAGAAGAGGGGAACAATGACCTCTTTTTTCCTGGCTGAGAAAGCTTTTGTGATGAGGTGTGCCACGTAGAAGGATTTCCTGACTACTGTGGCGATGTGATTATCAAAGGAGAGACTACCGTCCACCTGTGTCCCAATGTCTCTTATCACACTTTTGGTGTTAAGTAGACTACCGCCTATGTGGTAGTTCATGGCCCCTGGCTTAGTTAAACCCTGCTGGTAGACATCCTGCCCACGAAAACTAACAACATAGCCAGCTTTAGGTATCTGCAGTACCCATGGCTACAGAGGGGCTCCTTAATCATCCTTGACTGTGTGGGGGCCCCACAAAAGCTGCTGTATACTGGGGAAAACAAGGAGAAAAATTTAATTAATTTTCCGTTACACCCTTTAACCGTAATAGGACTGTGATATGACCCTGTTAGGACAACACTGATAATGAACATGAGCAAGGTAAGCACTACAGAGATTAATCAGCAGCCCAGAGTGACTGATGTCAGTGCACACCTTGGATATTAAGAAGAGCTGATACGTCTAATTGTCAGGGATGGTTTCTCTTTTAGGCAGTTTAATAAGTACTGGCAGAACACCAGATACTATAACTCCCAATGTCTTTGTTGAAGAATTCTGCTCAATAACAAAACTAATAGCAGAACAATGGCCCAAAATAACGGACACATTTTAAATATTTCTCTACTTCAATAAAGAGGTACTAGAATAACACATTTTGCATCAACATACATTTTTTTTTGGACAGCAAGAAGTACAAAACTGATGTCTGGATTTATACTGTAATTTTGAACGATTTACCAGCAAATAAGACTTTTTTTAGGAAGGCTGGAGCAAAATTAAGATGCAAAATCAGGGAATATTTGTGAAATCAGGGACAGACACAGGTATTCATTTACTCCTCAATGAGGTAAATAAAAGTGACTTACCCCTGCTGTTTGATGACTGCTAAATTGCATTTACTGATCTGGTGAGGCAGTACCAGTGTTGCACAATGTGTTGCTATTTGCTGAAATAAGTACAAAACTAGCATTGCTATTGTGTGTGTGTGTGTGTGTGTGTGTGTGTGTGTGTGTGCGTGCGTAAAACAATATCACCGATTTTTATCAGTGCACACATACAATAACGTCAGGGCACATGCCTTATTCTTCTTGGTATCAGTAAAAAATGCAGCTAACAAGTAATTACATTTCAAAAGTAAAGTACAGTTTTGTACCTACCATAAATGTAGATGTTCGAGGATCCACATTGCTGCAGTCCTAACTATTGGGTAGTCCGCTGTCCAGTCGGCCCGAATACCAAAGTATATGGCTGACGTCGGTCAGGGCGCATTAGACTGACGTCAGTACGTCAGGGTACTAATGCGCATGACCGACGTCATATCCTCAGTCTTTTCTTGCCCCAGATGTCAGAAGACCCTGAAAAGCTAAGGCCAAAACCAAAAATTCCAAACATACCTGCACCAAAAATATGTACAATATATACAAAATTTCCAGAATATAACCTCACCTACACAACCACCCTTAAACACAGAGGGGAAGGAGGGAGGGTAAATTGGACTGCAGCAATGTGGATCCTCGAACATCTACATTTATGGTAGGTACAAAACTGTACTATGTTCTTCATTCCACATTGCTGCAGTCCTAACTATTGGGTAGAATCCCAAAGCAGAGGTAAGGGAGGCTGGCAAATCATAAGGAAGCAGGAACTGACAACATGCCTTGCAAAATAGCTGTGGCAAAACCAGCCCTAGACTTAGAGTAGAGAGGAAGGTGATAATGCTTAGAGAAAGTATGCACTGAACTCCAAGTAGCTGCCTCCAAAATATCCTTAGTGGCCACCCCTTAGAAATGCTGTAGAAGTGGCAGTAGCCCTAGTGGAATGAGGCCTAATTCCAGCTGGAATCTCCTTGCCATGATGGGAATAACAAAATGCAATGCAAAACCCAATCCACCTAGAAATAGTTTGTTTTGACACAGGCTTGCCCTGCGAACCCAAAGCAAAAGAAACAAACAACTGCTGAGACTGCCTAAAATCCTTAGTCCTGCTCAAATAATAACGCAATTGCCTGTGTACATCTAAAGTGTGCAAAATCTTTTCCCCTTTATTTTGGGGATCTGCATAAAAAGTAGGCAAATGAATAGTTTGGTTTAAAGCCACACTAGAAACCACCTTAGGCATAAAGGAAGGATTAGTACGTAAAGATACCCTATCCTTATGAAAAATCAAAAAGGCTCTACCGCCATAAGGGCCTGCAACTCAGAAACCCTTCTTGCAGAAGTAATGGCCAACAAAAAGCAGTCTTCCATGACAAATATTTCAATTCAGCAGTAGCCGAGGCTCAAAAGGTTGTAGAGTAAGTTTCTCCAACACAAAATTGAGATCCCAAGCAGGAGTAGGAGCTCTACGTGGGGTCTTATATTCTTTGCCCTCTAAGAAATTGCTTGAACAAAGGATGCGAAAACAATGGTGGGTCACAATCATAGTGAGCTGAAATTGCTGCAGCATGAATCTTAATGGAAGAGAAAGACAAACCTTTGTCCAATAACTCAGTAAGATATTGAAGAGCCACACTCAAATTAGGCTCAGAAATCTCCAAATTGTTTGCTGCACTCCAAAATAAAAATCTCTTCCATTTTTCTGCGTACACTTTCCTTGTACTAGGTCTTCTGGCTTCCATAATCACATTTAAAACTTGTTGAGGAAGTTGAGACCTGCTGTCTTTCAAAACAGAATATGCCAGGCTGTTAGATGAAGAGATTGAAGCTTGACATTGAGCAGGTGACCGTCCCTCTGAGACAACAGGTGTGGAATCAAGGGTAAAGGCCATGGAGGCTTCCTTACCAGACTCCTCAGTAATGGGTACCAGTGCTGCCGAGGCCAATCTGGAGCTATTAAAATCATCCTTGGCTTGTCTTGTCTGACCTTTAGAAGCACCTTTGGGAGAAGAGGCAGAGGTGGAAAAGCATACACATGAAGATTTTTCCAACTGAAAGAAAGAGCATCCACTTTCAAGCTGTGTGATGAAACCTCTTTGTGCAAAACTTTGGCAGCTGGTGGTTTAGTGGAGAAGCGAACAGATCTATGTCTGGAGTTCCCCATGACACTGTCAATTTTGAAATACATGAAGATCCAGTTTCCACTCGTGGGGATCCATGATTTGTCTGCTTAACACATCTGCTAAGGAGTTCTGTGCTCGGCAGAAACCTTGCCTGAAGAGTTAGTTGCAAGCTGAGCGCAGTCTCCCATAAAATCATTGCTTGCCTGCACAATGGGTAAGAATGTGTTCCCCTTGTTTGTTGATGTACCACATGACAGTTGTGTTGTCTGTTAGAATCAACACCTGCCCTGGAAGAAGTAACTCCTTGAAAGCCATTAATGCAAACTGGACTGCTAACATCTCTTTCATGTTGATATGTAGATGCTGTAGTCTGGCAGGCCACTTGTCTTGTATCCACTTTCCATTTAGATGAGCTCCCCAAGCAATGTCTGAGGCATCTGTCGTTAGAATCTGACTCGCCTCTGGCCGGGTCACAGAGAGTCCCTTGTTTAGGTGACATTCCTGAGCCCACCACAAAAATTCCTTTTGAATGCAAGGTATTATTTGAATGACAGTGTCCAAATCCTGGCAGTGCTGTGTCCATACATTTTGAGATACCATTGCAGCTTCCTCATATGCAGTTTGGCATTGGGAAGCACCAGAATACAAGATGCCATGAACCCTAAGGCTTGAAGGACTGTCCTTGCAGTCAGCCCGGACTGAAGAGATAGGTGATGGAAGTAACTGGAAAGATTCTTTTGTTTGTCCGGGGTTAAAAAGGCCATCTGGGCTGCTGTATTCAGTCTCACACCCAGAAAGCACATGTCTTGAGAGGGTACTAGACTGGACTTTATTTCGTTCACAGAATACCCTAGGCATCTTAGCACTGCTATGACATAATCCAAATGCTGTAGAAGGTCTTCCTTTTCTTGAGCTAGAATCAGGCAGTCGTCCAAGTAAGGATAGATTTGAATTCCTTTTAGCCTGAAGTAAGCTATCACTGGAGCCAGAACCTTTGTGAATACTCTGGGCGCAGTGGATAAGCCAAAGGGCAATGCAGAGAACTGATAATGAGAATTTCCAGCTCGAAAACGCAGATACTTCCTGCAACTTAGTCTTATAGGCACATGAAGGTAAGCTTCCTTGAGATCTAAAGTTACCATCCAGTGATCCTTGCCCAGCAGAGGTAAAAGCTGTTGTAACGTCAACATTTTGAACTTGGGAATGTCCAGATAAGTGTTGAGGATAGATAAATCCAAAATTGGCCTCCACGTGTTCCCCTTCTTCGGTACTAGGAACAGGCGAGAATAAAATCCTAGGCCCCTTTCTGGCACAGGAACTGGCTGAATGGCCCCTATGTGGAGCAACAGAGAAATTTGCTTGTGAGCCTCTTGTCTTTGTAGAGGAGGAATGTCTGGCATGCCTTTGAAAGGAGGCATGGTATGGAAATAAAACCTGTAACCGTGGTGAATGATATCCAGAACCCATCTGTCTTGGGTAATTAAATCCCAATTTTCTTTGAAAAGAGACAGCCTTCCTCCCAAAGGTGCTGCCAGGCGAGAAAGTACTGGCAGCTGAAAAGGCAGGTCATTGGGTCTGCTTACGAAGGACTGACCCCTGCCCTCACCAGAAGTCTGAGCAGGGGAACTCCTGTCCTAGGCCTAAAAGAACCTTGAGCTCTGCCCCTACCACGTCTAGACCTACCCCTAGACTGGGAATCATAAGCAGGATAAGTCCATCCCTTAGTAGGCCAATTTCTACTAAACTTCGGAGGCTGCACCTGCAAAAAATCCTTAACAGTTTGCATAGACTTAGCCTTGTCCTCCATTTTCTTTAAGACTGCTTCCACAGGCGAACCAAACAACACATCAGACTGCAAAGGAGCATCCAAAATCCTTGTTTTAACATGCTCAGCTAAATTCTGATCTCTCAACCAGGCATGCCTACGAAGAACAGAACCAGTGGCAGCCACCCTCGAGGAGGCCTGCACAGCATCAAAACCACATTGCAAGGAATGTTTCCCTACCTGTTCAGACACATGAACTAAATCCTGCAACTCTTTACACTCAATACCTTCTGCCAGAGCATCCACCTTAGATTTCAATTGTGAAAGGAGATAATTCTGATATTTTAACATGTGAAACTGACAATTCAACGCCCTCATGGCTAAAGTGGAAGAAGTATACACTTTCTTTCCCCATCTATCCAAAGCCCTTGCCTCTTTATCAGGAGGAACAGGATTTTTAACAACAGAGGCCTTCACACCTTTAGGCCCCTGAGAGACAGTTTCCGGGTCTGCCCTAGGACTCTTAAAAAGATACTTATGAGCTTCAGGCACCCTATAGTACCTATCCGGTTTAACTGGGGCAGGAGGCAAAGAATCAGGATTGAGGGAAGCCTCTGCAAAAACATCTTCCACCACATTCAGAACAGGAGGTATAGCTAAAGGCCTATGCTGGGGTAAAACAAGAATTCCCTAAGCCTCTTCCTGGAATCAGAGAAATCTTGACCTTCCCATTTAAAATGCTCCCTCATGGAATGCAGAGTCTCTGAAAATGAAAAATCCTCAGGAGGAGAAGCTGAAGGAGTAGAATCATCCACATCAGAATCAGAATAAGGAGGATACTCCTGCAAGTCTTCAGCCGAAGACTCAGAAGCCTCGAACATTGCTCAAAACTCTCAAACTCAGGTTCCACCCTAGGCCTCTTATCAGGAGGGGCATAGAACCTCTAATCATAGTAATCAAATCCTCTGCCATTTTAAGCATATGTTTCTTAGGCAAAGACCCTGAAGCACTAGGAGAAACCCCCACTGAAGTTAAACTTGGCCTGCCTCTCAAAGAAGCCTTGGAAACAGAAGGGAGGCTCTAACCACCTTAGGAAGAGAGGGAAGAACAGCCACCTGAGAAGCCCCTCAGCCTGGCCTACTTCCTGCGAGGATACATCCTGTAACAGTAAAGTCTCTCCCTGAGACTCCAAAGAAACACCTGGCAAAACCTCCGGCTCCACAGAGCCTTCTAAAGATCCGACGTCTGGGACTGTCGGTTCTTCCACTCTAGGCTTTGCTGCTTTGTCCTTGCGCTTTTTGGCCGAAGCGGGCGTCGGAGCCTCCGACGGCATTTTATAATTACAACGCTTCCCAAAACTAACCTGGCACAGTCTAACCTTCTCTTAATAGTGCGTTTGTTAAATCTAGCACAAGAGCGGCATCCAACAACGTCGTGCTCAGGCCCTAAACAAGGTATACACAAAGTATGGTAATCCCTATGAGGTATCTGTTTCCCACAAGAAATACAGTTATTCACTTTTTCTGACATCCGGTTAAATACTGAGGCAAGAAAAAACCAAAATATTCCCCAACGGGGTACTTAGCCAACTTTGATTCGGTCTGAAACTCTGACTTCAGAAACTTTCAGAACGCCAACCTGCACTCGCAAAATTGCTTCTGCATCGGACCATGCGGCAAAAAAGACTGAGGATATGACGTCGGTCATGCGCATTAGTACCCTGACGTACTGACGTCAGTCTAATGCGCCCTGACCGACGTCAGCCATATACTTTGGTATTCGGGCCGACTGGACAGCGGACTACCCAATAGTTAGGACTGCAGCAATGTGGAATGAAGAACATCATGCAGACACTTAAATCTTCTAGGAATCTGGTGGGCCTCACTTCCCAGACTATATAAATGGATACCGGGGGGGGTGCCTTATTCATCCTTGACTCTGTGGGGGAACCACAAAAGCGGTTTCTGGTTGAGGAAAAATGATGAGAAAACATGCTTTAATTTTCTGATTACACTCTTTAACCTGAACTGGACTGTGATGTGACCCTGTTGGGATAAAACTGATAATGGCTTCTGATCTCAGTTTGCACTCACTCTAAAACCGACCCTGCTCATATGTGAATGTACAGAAAATTGCTGTAGGTTATGTAGGAGCTGGGGAATTGTGTGGTCATTGTTTCCTTAACTTTTCTTATAGACCTCAGACATGTACAAAGAAAGTTACTTTAGCTCCTGTAGGGGGAGTGTACTCTCTAGCAGCAACAAAGCAGAACACATTACTGCAAGCAGTATTGTTTTTTTTTCCACTTTTCTTGCAATCACACATCAGGCATGTACACAGGTTGGTTGCTTTTGAGGGTTAGGGATGAAGTGTGAGGCATGTCATGTGTATGCATTTCAGCAGTCACTTGAAATACATGACAATGACCATTTGAACCTCTGCTTTCATCCCAATCCAACACCAGATGTATTTGCAGTGACTGTCTTTTTTGGGGATCAGAGAGGCAGGCAGTATTCCCAAACAGGATCAGTGTATCCTCACAACAATTGTCTTGTTAGTTTATTATGAGCTGCTATTTTGTCAGCTTTGAATATTAAGGCTTGAGCACAACTTATGTCTTCATTGAAATAAAAAATAAGACTGGAATACTACTTCTTACTCGTGACTTTTGTTTAGGCCACTGTTGGATTAAAAGGTTGGAAAATGTTCTAGAATCCATCTTAGAGCATCAATAATCCCAATAGCTTCTGGGGGCACCGGCTTAATTGAGTTATTTCTAAATAGTTATTACTGTGCTGTCTTGGTCAGGAAAGGTTTGTTGAAAGGATGCAAGGAAAACTAAAGCTGAACAGCAACAGTGAATTTCTTTCCTTAATCATAATTTCTGTTCAAGCTATCACTGGATAAAAAGGCTGTGTAAAAAATTAAAAAAATAAATAAATAAATAAGCACTTCAGAGCATATATAAAGTTATGGCTTCTTAGAAAAGCTAAAGAGAATTGTAAAATGTGAGAAATGGAATAAAAAAGTAATGTGTCTGGTGTGGGGAACCCAAGATGGGAAGAAACAGAGGGGAGCACTGGAGGATGTGTGTGTGTGTGTGTGTGTGTGTGTGTGTGTGTGTGTGTGTGTGTGTGTGTGTGTGTGTTGGGGGGAATGCTGAAACAGTAGGGAGTGCCTAGGCTCCATTTCACCTAAGTCCAGCCCTGCACATAGAGTTGTTGTAATGTATCATTCTTACATATAAATGCCAGCAACTGTGAATGCCCCTTTATGAAATGGGCCATTACAGTGTGGTACATAGGCTTGTTGTAAAGTAAGAGCATTGTAGATACAGGTCAGTCTGTTTGTATTATTCCTAAAAGTTTCCAGTATGAGAAAAAAGGATGGATAGAAGAAGTGGCAGTGACAGGGTGATACTTTGACTGGAAGTGCCCAGGGGGCCCCCAACTTGATATTTGTTGTGGACCCTCAAAATGCTAACACCGGCCCTGATTGTGGGAACAATACATACAGGGGAAGAATGAGGTTTAAAAGAAGACAGGACTTAAATGAGCTATGTAATGTCTGAATGAAAATGAGTGGGCAGATTATAAGTGATATATAATGCTTGCAACTGGAAGTGTCAGTATGGTTTGTGATGTAAAATGCTTGCAACTAGGACTGCATTGGTGTGGTTTGTTTTCACTTATATAAATGTATGATTGCCTGTGTCATAAGTGATGGTTTAATAAAGATGTTTTTTGTTTAAAAAAAGGGGCAGGAATTGAATAAATTTATGTAATGCTGCTTAGGTTATATGATATATATAGCAATATATGTGAAGTATAATGTTTGTAAATGTGAACTTGTTAATACAGTTTGATTACTTTTATATAAATGTCAATTTGCATATGTCACAAGTGATAATTCAATAAAGGTTTTTAAAAAAACAGTTTGATACAAGTTCTTTTTGGCAGGTGTGGCAACAGTAAGTAAAACAGGAGAGACGTTTATGGAAACAGTCACTTCAAGGGACCTTTGGCTGACATGCAGTGCTACTTTGTGCTTTCTCAATTAAGGTTAATTAATAAGCAAACATAAAGGTATATGAATTCAGCTGTTCATGTTATAGTACAGATAAAATACAGTCTTTTGCACAAAAAAAAAAATACAAAAAAAATTAGCTCTCAACTCTCATTTTTGGAAAATGCTTAACTGAGGTATAAAGTCTTTAGAAACAAATTTATGGTGAAACCAAGATCTCTTGCCCAAATAAAGTCTCTCAAAAAAACTTGTGGAGCTAAATGCTCCTCTTTGCTTTACATCCTCTTTTTGATCCAGGACTTCCACTGGCAGTCATTAAAAACTTGAAGATACAGACAACTATTCCAGCCATAGTGCATCCTCCTTCTCAGGACAAAACCCTCTACAGCTTATTTCATTACAGCAAAGGCCTGATTATCAGGGGCCTTGCCTTATTAAAGCACTTATCTCCACCTGGTAATCTGTTACCCACAGGTAATTTCCTCAAGTGAAGTCTAACCTCAAATCCTATGGTTCACCTTCAAACCCAAAACTAGGTATTCCCACAAATACTTTCTATACCTACCCTAAAGATATGCGTCTAGCAGTCCTACCCATACTCATTGGCACCCTTCACTAAACACTCAGAGCACCTGCAGTGATGCCCTCATATATATGTGTATGCATATGTGTGTGTATATATTATGCACATACATACAGTTATGTATATTGAGATTACGTAAGCAATAAAAACATCAACTATGCAGTGACCAACCAATGCTAAAACAGAAGCAAACACTACTGCAAATGCAAGCTTAACATCCTTTCATTTCCAACTGGTTTAGAAAACACAGAAAAACATCAAACTAGCTACAAGAACCATCTGTCCTACCAACAAAATGAAACCTATATTTACATAGGGGGATCCATCCTCTACTCTCCCTTACTTTTACATGCTAACTCCACAGATGCACAACCACAAGAAACACTGCGTGCTATACTCAGAACCTCAGCAAGTTTACTGCAGCACAAACAGATCAACAACAGTTTGACAGACTGACACACAAAACAATGGTCAATGGAATGAGAAGTCACCATACAACATTACAACCGTTTATGGATCACCACCTCTCTCAAGGCATGGGAGCCAATGCAAAACTGAGAAGTAAAATTTCATTAACAATCATTAACCAACAGAGGCACATTGAAGAGAGGTGATGAGGGAATATCAGAGATAAGGAAGTTTTCTCTTATTTCTGTTATTGTGGGGGAGCTCACTTCTTGCAAAATGCATAGTTTTTTCTGTTTCTATGTGAGATTCAATGAACAAATTGTTAATTACTGTCTATCAATGAAACAGCAACCAAATTAAGTGTTGCCGAGAATTTAATCATTCTTGCACATAAATATTTCTTCCACGCATACAGACATATATGCACAGACAAAATTAGAAAATCTAGGGCTCCCTAAGCTGCTCTTCACCTGCTCCATCTTCTTGGGAATGGTCCTAGTCAGCTCATGGCATTGCTGACACTAAGGTGCTTCACACCTGTTCACCTTTTTCCAGTAATCAAAAATCTAGTTTCTCTGGGTGACAAACATCTGCTCAGTACATTGTCAAAATTAATTCAGTAGTGACATAACATACAATAAAACAACCTAGATAAGAAGATGGGTTTTCACGGATGTTACTTAAGACATCTCTTCTGCTAGACAGCCCGACTAGGACTGTATTTGGAAGACTGCGACAATTACCTAAAGGTAATTTGGTTGGAAAGTTTGGTTAATGGCCTCACCATAATCTCTACTCAAAAAAGTCTAACAGAATGAAATCTGATCCCACTTGTGACTCCAAGTTCACTTGTACACAGATCAGCATATAGCATGTGGTCGTCTGCAGAACCATCCCCAAGCTCCTTACTAATTTTTAAGAGGAGGAATGCAGGTGCTTTTCATACTATTACTACACTGAAATCCTTGCCACCACAGATTAGCATGACTGTTTAAAAGATATTTCTGTGGAGAGTAGAGTCTGAAGCTTGAATTAATGAAACATCAGCCTAGGAGCCTGAACTGCTGTTACCAAATAGAAGCACTTGGGCAGGAGCTATAGTAATAAGCTATCAGAACAGGAAGGAGAGTCTCCCTCAGCATGAACACAATTAACAAATTAAATGTAGAATGGAAACTTCTCTTGCTACTTTTAACTGCTTAAGTTTGTGCTTCCCCAATGAAAAATTATTGGAATGATAAAGAATAGTTGTGTAAAATCTTACCATAATCATAGATAGCCTTCATTTCCTTGTTGCAGTATTCATAACATGAGAGAGATTCCCACCTAGGCGACTCAAACGTCCAGCCAGTATACCAAAGACTTAAGTTACTGCAAGGTACATGCAACTAGAACAGCTGAGCATTGGCTATAAAAGTGACGTTTGCACATACCAACTCAGAAATGAATGCCTCAGTCAGAACACCAGTCCAAGGATAAGAGGCAACAGGAATATCTAAAGGAATATCCAAGGAAGAGCATGAACCAAGGAGGAAGGAGGGTGGGATAGAATACTGCAACATGGAAGAGAAGGACACCTATGGGTATGGTAAGACTTTACACAACTATTTTATGTCATTCTATTCCCATGTTGCAGTATTCATAACACGAGGGAGAATACCAAAGATCATGAGTGAGAAAGGGAGGTAGGAGCACAAGAAGTCTATACAAGGCCACGCAGAATTGCTCTAGCAAATCCTGCCCTGGATCTGGAAATAGAATCCAATTTCTAGTGTTTTGTAACGGTATGGACAGAGAACCAAGTAGCTGCTTCTAGGACAGAAGCAGTGTCCAGACCTTTAAAGAAGGCTCCAGAGGAAGCCACTGCTCTAGTCAAATGGACCTTAACAGAGGAAGAAAGAGTTTTTCCCTGACAGAGCGAGCAAAAGGAATTTACCTTTGAGATCCAAGTTGAAACAGTCTGTTTAGAGACCGGTCCTGAGTGGGAGTAAGAGAAGACTTGCTGTAGTTGAGGGTGAATCCCAGACTGAGGAGCAAGGAGATGATGGTTTGAAGGTTCTGTTGCAATGTGACTGAATGTTCTGCTTGAATGATCAGGTCGTCCAGGTAAAAGTAGAAGACAATTCTCTGGAGTCTGCAAAAGGCAATGACAGGAGCCACACTCTTTGTAAGTACCCTTGGTGCTGTAGAGAGTCCAAAAGGCATAGCACAGAACTGAAAATGATAGGAAGAAACAGAAAAACATAAAAATTGCCTGAATAGAGGGTGGATAGGAATGAGAAGGTATGCATTCCTTATGTCTAAGGAAATCAGGTAAGCCTGTGGTAACAAGAGTGGGACAGAGTTTGCAGAATGAGCATCCTGAAGGTGGGTACTTGAAGGAATAAACAGAGTTGGGACAAGTCTAAAATTGGTCTCCAATGGCCATCATTCCTGGGAACTAAAAATATTCTGAAATAGAGCCCTTTTCCTCTTTGCAAAGTGGGAAACTTCTGCATGGTTCCTTGTGGGCGGCACAGTGGTGCAGCGGTTAACGTTGTCGCCTCACAGCAAGAGGTTCGCTGGTTTGATTCTTGGCTGGGGTGCCTTCTGTATAGAGTCTGCATGTCCTCCCCGCGTTCGCGTGGGTTTCCTCTGTGTACTTCGGTTTCCTCCCACATTCCAAAGACATGCGTTTGGAGCATTTCTCCCCAGGCCTCGGCTGAAAATAGGCTCTGTCCAAGTCGGACTTTCCTGGTCAACAAATGCTAAATAAAAATTGTGCTTGCAAGTCTTGAATGACTTGAGGGAAAAGGTGGGTCTGGTCCTTTGGGGGGTTGTGGAATCCCTATGAAGGGAGGAGTGGTTTCCCGTCACATAGCAACTTCCTTGTACAGTAGACAGGACCCATTTGTCTGTGGTAATGCTTGAGGGAAAAGGTGGGTCTGGTCCTTTGGGGGGTTGTGGAATCCCTATGAAGGGAGGAGTGGTTTCCCGTCACATAGCAACTTCCTTGTACAGTAGACAGGACCCATTTGTCTGTGGTAATGCTTGTCTAATTTGAAAGGAAATGACAAAGGCATGGGAAAGGGGGATTTCTGAGAAAGTTGCCAGGTAGTCACAGGCTTGCCTGGAAAAGGGGACTTTTTGAGCTGCGGATGGTGGAGACCTAGGAGGAGTCTGCTGCGTGTGCCTTTCTTGTGTTGTTGGAAAGTGCACGGGTATTCCTCCTTACAAAATTAAACAAAAAAAATTGTGCTTGCAAGTCTTGAATGACTTGAGGGAAAAGGTGTGTCTGGTCCTTTGGGGGGTTGTGGAATCCCTATGAAGTGAGGAGTGGTTTCCAGTCACATAGTAACTTCCTTGCACAGTAGACAGGACCCATTTGTCTGTGGTGATGCTTGTCTAATTTGAAAGGAAATGACAAAGGCATGGGAAAGGGGGATTTGGAGGCCTGTGAAAGTAGGGCCAGAACATACTTGGACATCTGTATCTGATAACTAATGGCCCTAAAAGCCAGTGTGGAAGAGGTGTAGACCTTCGTCCCAATTCTCTCCATCATTTTACTGTCCTTATCTGGAGGGGAGGATGTTGGTGGAAGGCAGTAATTTGGTAGTTTTATCAGCAGTCAGAGATCACAGCTGGGTCTGCCAGAGGACATTTGTACAGGTAACTATTGTCCTCAGGAACCCTGTCTGGCCTTTTGAGGGCAGGAGGTTGTGAATCAGGCTTTTTAGATGCTGCAAGAAAGGCATCTTGAAAAGCTGGCAAAATAGGTGGGATGTTTGAAGGAGCAGGGCAGTCCATCTGTAAGAGGTCATAATACCTCTTTTATACCTCTGAGACTTGTCAGCTTTCCCACTTGAAATAGTCCCTCATTTTGGAGATAGTTTCTCCAAAGTAATAGCTTCTTGTGGAGAATCCCCATCATTAGAATCCACTTCAAGGGAGGCATATTCCAGAGGACAGTCAATTTGAATGGAGTAAGCCGGGCATTCATCTGAAGAGGATTCATCTTCCTCAGAGGCCTCTAGTTCAGCAGATAGAGGAGGGGATATAGGACATGCTGGAGTAGGAGGTTGCAAGGTGGAAGGCCTAAGTGCCAGGAAGGCATTCAAAATCCTTATACATTAGCCAGTCTGAGGAAGGCTTCTGACTGAGACAGACATATTTTTGTTTGTGTATCCTGTTGAAAGGAAGACCTACCTAGACTGGGAAGGAAGGGTCAATGTAGACCGTAGGCCTGGGCTCCGTTTCGGACGTCAGCAAAACCTCAACGGAAGGGGCAGGAAAGGTACTATGAGGAATGTTACAAGGAGCGAGCCACAGTTCCACCTTACCATCCAAACTGGATGTCTGAGATACCTCTGCAGATGTGCTGTAGGAAGCCTTACCAGCAGCTTCTAGATCAGTACCCACTGAAGGAGGAAGAGGACCCAACACCGTATGCACCTCTGGGCCATTTACTGGCCTAGAGAGGGATGTCCGGGATCAGAGGTGCAGCCAAAGATTCAGGCCTTACCTTTTTCACTTTTTTCTTCGGCAGCTCACCTGACCGACCTGTAGTACCTTCCATACCTAGCACTAGTTGCTTTATTCTCTGATTTTCAAGGCATATATCAAGGGTGGACAGATGACTGCAGTGTGTTTTAGGGATGAACGCTTGACAGATGGCACAGGCGTTGTAATAATGATTGGACCCCAGACAAAAAAAGACACTGGTCATGCTTGGATGACATTAACCTCTAACAAGCATGCATTAGCAAAAGCGTGAAAAGGTTTTTCCCTAATGGGGCACTTACCTGATTTGAAGAAAAACTTTCAGCAATCAGACGGACGGCTGGAAGCTGTCGTTTGGACTGGCGGCCGGTTTTTCCCTAATGGAGCACTTACCTGATTTGAAGAAAAACTTTCAGCAATCAGACGGACGGCTGGAAGCTGTCGTTTGGACTGGCGGCAGAGAAATTCTGAGGATGATACGTGCAGATGTCACTTTTACAGACGTTGCTTGACTGTTCTATGTACAAAGTTGCACATATCTTGCAGTAGTTCAAGTCTTTGGTATACTGGCCGGATGTTTGTGTTGCCTGGGTGGGGTTATGAATACCGCAACAAGGGAATAGAAGGACATCTATGAAGAGCACAAAGACCTCACAGTGGATATTTGAAAAAGTGAACAAATAACTCATACTTGCTCCTTCACTTCCAGAAGATGGGCTTCTAACATGATGAACAGTAGCCTCATGGTGGGATTGATGTGGCAGGAAACAGCACAATGCACAGAGCTAGTACAGTGGGTCAGAAAAAGTATGCATGACTTGCAAGTGTCCTTGACTTCAATATAAGAACTTCTGATATAAGTGGTCTGATCAGACTATCTCAAAACAAGGGACCTATAAAATACATGGAGAGAATACAATGCAAACACTTAAAACTGTAATTAAAATGAAAACATTAACCCTGACAGAAAAAGATAATGACTGACCTTAAAAAATACAGTCATGAAAATGCCAAAGTATGTCAATATAACAAAGTGAACTGGGAAGTGAGTGTAAAGGAAACCCTACTTAAACATAGCCTACAAACATGAGGACATATTTCTGAAGTAATCTTCAGCTAGTCAGGAATTTAATTTCTACTACTTTAATTTTCAGTACATTGTACAGCAACAAGTGCCCTTCCAAAGACTAATCACAAAACATATCTTAAATTTATGTGTCTGGAGGGAAAGAGACTGTTATTCATATCATCCTTACCTAAAATCTTAAATATTAAATGCAACTGATCTTCTACTGTTGAACCAGGGAAAAGCGGCCGTCCTGTTGCCATTTCAAAAAATATACAACCTACACCCCTGTGGAGAAAAAGGAAAATGTTACAATTAGACTGAACAGTAATAAATGCACAAATGCAATTGTTCCATTCATTCATTGAGGCAGTACTGAGAAAGAGCTTCCCTCTCCCTCTGTAGACAAGATGCTATAAATACTGCCCAAACAACAATCAAACATGTAAACCTGTTTTAACATAAATTACACAACACCGAAATGTAGCAAAACACTTAATACATTTTACAAACTGCAACAGCAGAAACAGTTTAATTGACATCAATGCACACACAACCACACAGTTTAAGATACACTGTGAAATGTCACTTGTGTACAGGTTCTCCTTATTTTGACCTAGTGAACTAAAGAAAAGCACTGCAAATGATGATCTTTTGCTCTGTAAATTCTTTTGCTCTGTAAATTCAAAAAATATACAACCTACACTCCTGTGGAGAAAAAGGAAAATGTTACAATTAGACTGAACAGTAATAAATGCACAAATGCAATTGTTCCATTCATTCATTGAGGCGTACTGAGAAAGAGCTTCCCTCTCCCTCCTGTAGGCAATAGGCATTATGTACTTAGAACATTGTGGGATGTGTTACGATGCATTAGTGATTTATATCTACCCAAAAAACTGTCAATCAACCCTTTGAACTGGAAAGGTCCCTGCTTATTCAAGAGTTTAGTATACTCTGCAACTACAACAGATACTACTCAATTAGATCTGGGGAGGCCCATAACTTGTAGTCTTCACTCAGCAGCTATAACAGACCTACTCCCTTAGAAATAGGATGGCCTCCTGCTGATGCCTAGGCTTGAGAACACTGAACTATAATGGATCCTGCACACTCAGAACTACAGCGGCCCTAGCTTAAGCATAGACTTCATTTCAATACAATAGCCCTATCATACCCTCTCCCTTAGAACAAAGGCGGCCCCCTACTTACACACAGAGTTTAGTACAAAGTATACTTGTTCAGGATTAATGGCACTATACTCCATCGCAATTTACTTAAATCTTATGGGTCCTCTGCTAACTGCTCAAAGTGCAAAATGTTTCATTGCTGTCAGTGAATGGGCCTTCTGCACATTTCAGTCTTATCAAACCAGCATAGTCAATTCCTTACAACTTTACATATCCAACTTTTTATAGAATCATAGAAAATATAGGACAACTAGACCATGTGGCCATTTATGCCTCACCAGTACCCACCCATGTAAATTCACCTCTTTTTTTTCCCAAGGACCGACTGGCCAGTTAAGTCAGAGGTGAATTTGTGAATATCCATCCAACTGTCTAATTCTTTTTAAAGGAAAATATCTCATATTATTTAAATCGGGGTGGAAGTTTATTCCAGAGAACAGGTAATCATCATGTGATCAATAACAGCAATAAAAAGATTGCCCCACAGGAGTCTATAGGACACTGAATTTAAGAGAAAGAGCCTCCAAGCCTCTTCTGGTAGCTCAATATCAGCTGTCCAAGTGTGGAAAAAGAAACTGAGAAATAAGAGCTAGTAATTCTGCCAGCTTGAGTTAAATTCAGTTACTGATTAGTAAGTACACTGTCTGGATGCCAGCAAAGAAGAAGAAATTTAGAGAACCTAAAAGATAATCGAACAGAAAAGGTGAAGAGAAAACAACGATCGGAAAGAATACTGCAGCTGTTCAGCAAAAAGCAGTACAAGCTTCAGCTTTGGTACAAGAGATGGTTTCCAGTAATTTAGAGGAAAAAGCATTGTCACCTCAAAGCAAGAAGTTCTCCAGTTCAATTCTTAGCTGGGTTGCCTTCTGTGTGGAGTCTGCATGTCCTCTCTGCAGTTGAGTGAGTTTCCTCTAGGTGGTCCGGTTTCCTCCCACATTCCAAAGACACGCAGTCAGTGGATTTGACACTCTAAATTGGCTGCAGGTGTGTGTGTGTGTCTGTGTTTACGACTGAGTAGTATGGATGAACTACCGTGGCAGGGCTAGCCACCCGGCGGTGTAAACCTTGGCTCAAGATGATTGTCACTGTTGAACTGACACCCTGACCCCACGTGCAAAATGGGAAAAAGGGGTTGAGGACAGATTGAAATGGGGCACTGTATTCTATTATGGCCTGATCAGTGTGGAATATAGAGGGATAAGGAATTTCTTGGATCTAGAGGAGATGCCCTTTGCAATCAATTTCCTAACCACTGTTGCCCCATAGCCTATTATACACCTATGAACCTAATGACCACTTGGGGCCTTAAAAGCCTAGGCGTGTGACCGACAAATATGATTTATAGGTGTGATTTACTGACTTCCTCTGTCCAGGATAATCAAAGGAGACAGAAATACTTACCCATGTTACAAGGTCTCTTAATATTTTTATTTTGGAGTGGGGTGCTGTCTACCATATAAAGCTGGGTGGGCGGGGGGATTGTTTACCAAATGTGACAATATTGCACTTTTCTGCATTTAGTTTTTAACTTTTTGCTGTGCACAGCTATTAATACATTTATGTTGTAACTGCAGTTTCTGCGTGTCAGGACGACGTTAGAGGACAACCAGTTTATAATCATCCACCAGCTTGGTTAAACAGACTTGCACATTTTTGATTTGGAAATCAAAAAAGTATATGCTGAACAGCAGAGGTCCTCGTGTAAATCTCTGAGAAACTCCAGTTACCTTCCTGCTCTGAGGATGTACCTGCCACCTTTATTATGCGAGCTCTGTCTATCAAACAATTTGCTATTCACCCAACTACAGAAGGATCAGTTTAGTTTATATTAACATATGGTATGATATCAAATGCCTTCTCTTATGGTAATAAGATTCTTCCATTATTTAAATTGGGGTGACAATTAAACTTCCATCTTCCTTATGCAAAGTTTTAGTTCTGCACTGAATCTGCAACTTGAGCAAATATTTGAATATTGGGAATGTTACATCTGCTGTTGCTGTTAAAAGGAGAATGTGCATCTCACTTGACAACGGGTACAATAGCTTGTTTTAGGTGTACACTCTGCAATGCAAAAACACCTCATACTGCACTATGAAAAACTATTCTGGCTTCTTAGATAATGGAATATTCCTTTCTGCACTATTTATTACACCAGAAGGTATTCAGTGCCAAGCAGCTTCACTTTGCTACTAAACACAAATACTGAAACACAAAGCTTGAGAGAACATGAATAAAACTATAAGGATTAAGCATAACTGCTAGTAAACTACATTCTCATTAACAGCTGAAGCTCTTCTAAACCCTACCTGCACCCTCTCTGTATCAATGGCTATGCTTATGACTCAGTTCTGCTGAACCTCCTGTCTATTCACTTCTTCACACCCAATTAATTCCTTATTCTTCATATTATTTACAATCCTTACTGCCTCCTGGTGCACACTCTTCTAACTTCTGCCATCATCTTTAAATGATTAGAATGCCTCTACAATGTATTACTACCATAATGCATGTTACAGTGAAGCTCACAGCTATGTATCTTTGACTTTAATGCCCATATGATTTGTTGCTATAATATGTTACTATACTGTGCAATCAATATTCAACTGTGCCTTAGGAGTTTAACTCACAAGTGCAATCACACCAAATGCTACAAAGTATTCTTTTTCTTTTGCTCGTTTAAGTATACTTTGCATTCTATGAACTGCAAATGTCTTCAAACGTAAGATGAGTGCATGCATCTCCTACTGAATGGCACCTAACATTTTTGTTTATATGCTATATTTTTTTACTATTACAATATGTGTGGACATCCGGCACAACGTTTGCCTAAAGTATTTTTTGTGATCAACCCGCAAATAAAATTATACAAAATGAAATGAAAAACAAAGTTGAGTTTGACACCCTGTATACATGGGGTCAAGAAAAACTGCAGGAAGATTAAACAGTAAAACTGTATAATTGATGCAAAGAATTATGCATTATCGCAATCACATTCCGAACAGGGCAAATGGCTCATTTCCAAGCCGTACTCCTGCTGAGATATGTAGTGAACAAAGGGCCTCTTAGAAGGTTGCTAGAATAACAGGACTTGTGTTATGCATTTTTCTGGAGGAAATAAAGTCTAAAACACAAATGTATGTCATTATTTAGTGACATCATTCCACACTGATTTGCCAGAAAAACAAAACTTTTAAGAGGAACAGACCAAAAATATGAGGCATAAATCTGGACATTCTGCAATAATATAGACAGTTGAGAGGTATGATAGTGACCTTTCAGGCCTGTCAGATAATGTTTCTGCTGTCAAAGTAACCGCGATGTTAATGGTCTGTGCTTCACCCTGTGATGTTAAGAACGACATCAGACAGTCCCGATCCTTGGCTAATGTAAAACCATCCTGTTTAGTTTTCTCTCTCTGACTTTGAAGCATCCTTCAAATAAAACGTTGTTTCAAAACTAAAACAATTACAGAGAGAGAAAATTAAATGGCTTGGAAATGAGCTGTTTGCCCTGTTCAGAATGTGGTTGTGATAACAGTACCGAATTAACATTTTTGCAGGAATAAAAATAGAGATATTTAAGTAAACAAGTATGACACTAAACCATCATGCAGCATCTCACTCTGAGGCAAATAACCCAGAAGGATCAATTTAATTTACATTAGCATGTGGTACAATATCAAACGCCTTCTCTTAAGGTAATAAGATTCTTCTATTAGTTAAACTATGTGCAATGTGCCAGGTAAGACTCGGAAAGTACAGTTTTGTACCTACCATAAATGTAGATGTCCGATAGGAATGCATCTGCAGTCCTTACAAATGGGTAGTCCTGTCGTCAGGCAGCCCTTCGGTCGGCCGGATTCCAAAGTCTGGGTCTGGCTTCGGCTGGTGTCGCGCTTCACCCGACGTCATAGCTGCAGTTCTTCGGGTATAAAGGCATCAGCCGACGCCATTTTCCTCAGTGTTTCTTGCCCCAGATGCCAGGTGCCCTCTTGGATGGCTAAATTTGGATAAATGCCAATGTTTCCAAATAGTAGAGAGCAAACACATAAAATAAGCATGTATGTACATATATACAAACAAATACACCATAATAGATCCCCCCCAAGCTAGCTGAAGGATGGCAAATACCCTAGGAGTACCACAGAGGGGAAGGTGGTGGGTAATCCTGACTGCAGATGCATTCCTATCGGACATCTACATTTATGGTAGGCACAAAACTGTACTATGTCCTTCAAGGATGCATCTGCAGTCCTTACAAATGGGTAGAATACCATAGCTAAACTAGGGGAGGAGGAAAAAAGGAGAGATTATGGTGTAGTTAGGATCCCTTGCAAATCAGCAGTGGCAAAACCTGCTCGGGATCTAGAGTATAAAGGTAAATTGTAATGCTTGGCAAATGTATGCACGGAGGTCCAAGTAGCAGCCTCTATAATGTCCTTGGTAGCCACTCCTCGTAAGAAAGCTGTGGTAGTGGCTGTAGCCCTTGTGGAGTGAGGCCTGATGTTTTCTGGAGTTTTCTTTCCATGGTAGGAGTAACAAAATCTAATGCAATTTCCTATCCATTTGGAGATTGTCTGTTTTGAAATTGGTTTTCCTTCCTTTCCTGTTGCATATGCTACCAGAAGCTGGTCAGTTATTCTATTGGACTTGGTCCTGTCCAGGTAGTAGCGTAATTGTCTATGTACATCCAAGGTATGCAACAGTCTTTCTCCCCTGTTCTGTGGGTTGGGGAAGAATGTAGGTAGGTGGATAGCCTGATTTAAAGACACTCTGGATACCACCTTAGGCATAAATGTAGGATTTGTTCTCATGGACACTCTATCTTGATGGAAGATCAGGAAGGGTTGCACTGCCATTAATGCCTGTAGTTCAGAGACCCTTCTTGCTGAGGTGATTGCCAGCAGGAAAGCAGTCTTCCAGGATAAGTATTGTAATTCTGCTGTTGCTACTGGTTCGAAAGGGGGAAGTGTCACTTTTTCTAGCACAAAGTTCAAGTCCCATGCTGGCAATGGTGGTTTCCTGGGAGGTTTTACATTTTTAATTCCTCTCAGAAACTGCCTGAGCAGAGGATGTGAGAAGACAGGAGGATCCAAGCTGTATTCTGCTGAAATAGCTGATGCATGTATCTTGATGGAAGAATAGGACAGGCCTGTATGGAAGAGCTCTGCCAAGTACTCCAGGATGTTGGCTATGTTTACCAGTGCCACATCTTCTCCCTTTGCAGTACTCCAAATGAGATATCTTTTCCATTTTGCTGCATAATTCTTTCTTGTTGAAGGTCTACGAGCCTCAAGGATTATGTCTTTAACCCTTTGGGATAAATTTGGGTTAATTGTTCTTATGTAATGTTCCAGGCAGTTAGCTGCAGAGTTTTCAGGTTTGGATGCAGGATGTTGTAGTTGTTCTGTGTTAACAGCAATGGGATCAGGGGTAGTGCCCATATTTGTTCCCGGGACATGCTCCTCAGTAATGGGTACCAATATTGCCTTGGCCAGTCTGGAGCTATCAGAATGATCCTTGGACGTTCCTCTTTGATCGTCAAAAGCACCTTGTGCATCAAAGGAAGTGGTGGGAATGCGTATGCTGTCAGGTTTTTCCAACTGAAAGATAGGGAGTCCACCTTCCAAGCAAGTGGGTGGTACGTCCTTGTGCAGAATTTCTTTAGCTGGTGATTGAGTGGGGATGCAAATAAGTCTATTTGTGGTACTCCCCATTCTCTTGTGATGGCTTTGAAGATGTCCGGATGCAGCATCCATTCGTGGGCATCCGTGGTAGTTCTGCTTAATATGTCTGCTAGAATGTTTTCTTTTCCGGTACAAAATTGCTTGTAACTGAATGTTGTAGCTCAGAGCCACATCCCATAGGTCCAGTGCCAGCCGGCATAGAGGGTATGAATGTGTGCCTCCCTGTTTGTTGATGTACCACATAACTGTGGTGTTGTCTGTCCTTATCATCAACTGACCTTCTTGGAGAAATGGTCTGAATGACTGGATTGCCAATTTTACTGCCAGCATTTCCTTTAGATTTATGTGCAGGCGCAGCTGGTCTTGAGTCCATAAGCCTTGTATGCACTTGTCCAGCATGTGTGCCCCAACCGAGGTCTGAGGCGTCTGTCGTGATGGTTTGGCTTGGTTGACTGTTGCAGAAGGGCAATCCTGTGTTTGATTGACAGGCCTGAGCCCACCATAGGAACTCTTGCTTCAGGCATGGGATTATTGGAATTTTGGTTTCTAGGCTGTGCTTGTGTTGAGACCACAAATTCTTTAGGTACCACTGTAGCTTTCTCATATGCAGTCTGGCATGAGGGACCAGAATTATGCAGGATGCCATGAAGCCTAGGGCTTGCAGTACTTTTCTTGCAGTTAGATGGTTCTGCTTTGTTAATGCCAAGAAGTAGAGATAGTTGCTCTTTCTTTTCTGCAGTTAGGAATGCCATTTGTTTTGATGTGTCCAGCTCTGCACCCAGAAAGGTTATTCTTTGGGATGGAATCAGCCTTGACTTTTTTATATTGACTGTATATCCCAGGGCTTGCAGCAGGTAAATGACTCTTTGTAAGTCTTCTGTTAGCTTGCTTTTGTTGTCCGCTTGTATCAGGCAGTCGTCCAGGTAGGGGTAAATTTGGATTCCCTGAAGTCTGCAATGAGCAATTACTGATGCCAGGCATTTCGTGAACACTCTGGGCAGTAGATAAGCCAAAGGGCAATGCTGAGAATTGATAATGTTCTGATCCTGCAAGAAATCTGAGGTATCTTCTGCAATTTGGTCGTATGGGGATGTGCAGGTATGCCTCCTTGAGATCTAGAGTTACCAGCCAAGACTCCTTGCCCAGCATGGGAAGAAGCTGCTGTAGGGTCAGCATTTTGAATTTTGGAACAATGAGGAATGTGTTTAAAGCGGACAGGTCGAGAATAGGCCTCCATTTGCTCTCTTTTCTTGGTACCAGGAAGAGTCTGGAGTAAAATCCCTTTCCTTGTTCCATAGATGGTACCTTTTCCACAGCTCTCATTCTTAATAATTGAGAAATTTGCTTTAGAGCTTCTGCCCTTTGAGTAGGTGGTAGGTTTGGCATTCCTCTCTTTCCTGGTAGAGTATGGAAATGGAACCTGTAACCTTGGTCTATAGTTTGCAAAATCCATTTTTCCCTTGTGATGCAATGCCAGTTCTTTGAAAATAAGGTTAGCTTTCCGCCTAAGGGTGCTTCCAGTTGTTCCCTGGTAGGCGGTGCCACAGCCAAGTCACTGTGATTGTGTTGTTGTAGTGGTGGTGGCTGCGTCTGTGCCTCGCTGGTTGTTACCCTGCCACTGGCGTCCCTGTAGGCACCCCTGGATTGGTTTCTGCCTCTTGAACGCCTATTCCTGCCTCTCTGTGTCTTAGAGGAGTCCGGAAAGGACCAATTCTTGGAGGGCCAGTTCCTGCTAAACCTTGGAGGTTGAACCTGTAAGAAATCTTTCACTGTTTGCACAGATTTCGCCTTCTCTTCCATCTTTTTCAGTACCTGCTGTGCAGGAGAACCAAATAAATTGACCTTGTCCATGGGTGCATCTAAAAGCTTTGATTTGACATGGTCTGGTAATGCCTGCTCTTTCAACCATGCATGTCTCCTGATAACTGTGCCAGTCATGGCTGATCTAAAGGAAGCCTCCAGTGCATCATAGCCACATTTTAAAGAATGGTTACTAACCTGCTGTATGTTATGTACCATTTCCTGAACATATTTCTTATCTAAAGATTCTTCAGAGGACAGCTTTTTAGTTAATTGGTCTAGCATAAACTCTTGATATTGAATCATATGAAATTGACAGTTCAAAGCTCTAGCTGACAGAGTAGCAGAAGTGTAAACTTTTTTACCCCATCTCTCTAAGGACCTGGATTCCCTTTCAGAGGGGAGGGGTTTTTTAGCAGATGTAGTTGCTACAGCCTTAGGGCCCTGGGAGATAGTCTCTGAATCTGCAAAAGGAGCCTTGTATAAATGGTGATGAGTGTCCGGGACCCTGTAGAACCTATCGGGCTTAGCAGGGGCCGGAGGTAATGAATCAGGAGTGGTGCGAGCATCATTAAATGCATCATCTACAACAGAAAGAACAGGAGGTATAGCTAAAGGCCTATGCTGTGGCAAATGTAGAAAGGTTCTAAGCCTTTTTCTGGAGTCTGAGAAATCTTGGCCCTGCCACTGAAATTGTTCCCTCATAGCATGCAAGGTTTCCCCAAAGGAAAATTCCTCAGGTGGAGAGGCTGAAGGTATGGACTCTTCAGCATCAGAGTCTTCGTAAGGGGAATAAGGAGCCTCAGGAGGGTCTGTATGTTCTGAGTCATCAGAGGAATCATCTGTGGATACTGGCTCTGGGGGCTCTGCTCTAGGCCTCTTCTCTGGAGGAGGATGAGTGGTCCTGTCTGGATGAGGCTGGGATCCACGAATTAAAGAAATGAGATCCTCTGCCAAAGAAAGCATATGGGAACTGGTGCTGGGCCTGTGAGAGGGGGGCTTGACAGGCACAGTTTTTGAAGCTTTAGCTGCTTTAGCCCTGGCAAAGGCCTTAATAGACATGGTTGCAGGAGGCCTAGCAGCTCCATGTGCAGGGGTTGAAATATCCAAGGGAATAGTGTCTGATAATTCCTGAGAAACCGCAACTGCAGGTTGGATTTCAGAAGCCGATTCCACCAGGTTAAAAGAGGCCTCGGTAGAAGGCATGTTTTCGGCTGGGGGAAGAACCGCTTGCTCGGTTTCAGCAGAAACTGAGACACTCGTGGTTGGCTTAACCGTGGTTTCGGCCGAAACCGCAGACCGCGAGTGTCGGTCCTTTTCCCTACGTTATTTGTGAAGTCGGAGGATCCGACAGCATGATATAAGCAAAATCAGAGCCGAAAAACTGCTCTGCAAATTCCGACCGACGTCTAAGCGTCCGTCGGTTAAAAGAAGCACAGGCTAGACAAGCTGCTACGTCGTGGTCTGGGCCTAAACAAGGTAAGCAGTAAGAGTGGAAATCTTTATGAGGTATTTGTCTCCCACAAGTTAAACAGTTATTCACTTTTTCTGACATCGGCTGAGGCAAGAAAGAGTCCCCAACGGGGTACTTAGCTTTTTAGAAGTCCTTGAAGTAGTATTCGGTAGTAGTAATCTCTGGTTCTGACCGACCGGCACTTGCGAACAGCTTCTGCTTCGGGCGCCACGCGGCAAGAAAGACTGAGGAAAATGGCGTCGGCTGATGCCTTTATACCCGAAGAACTGCAGCTATGACGTCGGGTGAAGCGCGACACCAGCCGAAGCCAGACCCAGTCTTTGGAATCCGGTCGACCGAAGGGCTGCCTGACGACAGGACTACCCATTTGTAAGGACTGCAGATGCATCCTTGAAGGACATCTTCACCACTGTGCACTGAAAATACTGCTTGTGGTAGAAGGCGGGTTACTATGCTTTTAACTTCCAGGCTCCTTCCTACATTAGCAGCTCACCAAGTGATAATGCTAACTTAGCACAATAAGCTAGCCAACTAGATCCTACACCAGACTTCCCAAAGCTTCTTCTCTGCCACCTTGTTGGTCACTTTACCATATGTAACCCTGTACACCTGCCATAAGTTCTTACTCTACCACTCTGTCTTAACAACTTAGACAGACATCATACCTTAATGTAATATCTCTGTCTATCCTACAAATTCTCAAACGTCTAGCCCCACATCGCTTTCTGTAACACCCTTCTGTTAATTCTCTTTCCTTCACAAAAATACCTGAATATAATTTGTGCCCATATTTCACCCCGACTATTCTCTTGTCTATTACTACCCCATTTACTGAATTGTTCTGCAGCCATCACTCCTGCATCCTAACAGCCCATTGCAACAATCCTTCATACCTCCTCATCCATCATCTTTTCTTTTTCATTTAGGACTCTAATGCCTCAGTCTTTAGCCAAACAAAATCATATAAATAAAAACCTTTTAACTACGGTTAGGCAAAGACAAGTAAAGCTATCACCAAAAGATATCCAAAAAGGAACATGTCCTCCTCACCCTTGCTGATCACAAAAGGGCTCTCAATAGAAATGAACATTAATGGACACAAGAATCTTAAATTCAGACCAGCACACTCAAAATCTCTATTTATTTATTTAAATTTGTTGACCAGGAGTGTCCGACTGGACGTAGGTCCATTTTCAGCGGAGGCCCGGGGAGAAAAGCTCCACAGTTAAAATAAACAGACAGTATATACATTGGATTACATAGTGATTAACAATTTACCTAGCCTAATACCACAGAGGTTAAGATGCAGGATTACCACCTGGTAGACCTGAGGCAGCAGTAGTAGTATGTGTGTGGAAGAAAGGTCAGGTAATCTACTTCCGTAACTTGCCATGAGAACCCTATGGGGTCTACCCATAGCATCATCATGAGTCAATTTCAACTTGAAGGCACTTATATATACACTCAAAATGCGTGTTTAGAGTTCTGAATGCATAAGTTACTTAAACTATCAAGCTAGACTGCGCATAGAAGCCTGGATGGACCATACATGATAATGTATGCATGCATCCCAGAAATATTAGGTGGAGGCATGTACAAGTGAAATGACTAAGCAGTTTGTTAGGAATATTAACTATTACAGCAGATCATGGTATTAAAAAAAAAAAAAAAGTAAAACAAAGCTCATCTTTGATTATATTCAAGTGCAACTTGGATCTATGGATGGGAAAAAGAACATTTATCCCAGAAGTGCCCCATGTACCAAGAATGGACAGAAACAGCTCCTAAATGCTTTCTCCCACGCATGGGTCCCCAAGAACCTATAAAACCCAAAACACTAATCCTACAAACAAACAAATAAAAAAAATAATTTGTTTGCTTCTTTAAAGTAGCATTTATGGTTTCCTGCTTTTCCTTTCCTTCTAATTAGCATACTTAGTATCTGAAATATGCCATGTTTTAGACAACATAATGGATAAACAAAGTACAGTTTTGTACCTACCATAAATGTAGATGTCCGATAGGTATGCAACTGCAGTCCTGACATATGGGTTGTCCTGCCTCAGGCAGCCCTTCGGTCGGCCGGATTCCAAAGTCTGGGTCCGACGTCGGCTAATGTCGCCCTTTCCCCGACGTCAGAGCGCCTGGGGTATAAAAACATCAGCCGACGCCATCTTCCTCAGTGTTTCTTGCCCCAGATGCCAGGTGCCCTCTAAGGAAGGCTAAATTTTGAAAAATAGAGAAAAAAATTCCAGACAAGTACAACAGCATAAAAACAAATAAACCATAAAAGATTACCCCAGGTAGCTAAAATGAGGGGTAGAAACCCAAATGTATACCACAGAGGGGTAGGTGGGTGGGAAAACCTGACTGCAGTTGCATACCTATCGGACATCTACATTTATGGTAGGTACAAAACTGTACTATGTCCTTCAAGGATGCAACTGCAGTCCTGACATATGGGTTGAATACCATAGCCAACCTGGGGGTGGTAGGCACTAAGACAAAGATGGTGTAGCTAAAATGCCCTGCAGGACTGCAGAGGCAAACCCTGCTCTGGACCTGGAGTATAAAGGCAGGTTATAATGTTTGGAAAATGTATGCACGGAGCTCCATGTAGCAGCTTCTAAAATGTCCTTTGTTGCCACTCCTCTTAAAAAAGCTGTGGAGGTGGCTGCAGCTCTGGTGGAATGTGGCCTGATGTCAGCTGGCACAGTTTTTCCATGAAAAGAGTAGCAGAATCGAATGCAATTTCCAATCCATTTAGAAATTGTCTGTTTGGAAATTGCTTTTCCCTGCAATCCAGCAGCGAAAGCTACAAAAAGCTGGTCAGATTTTCTGAAAGACTCTGTTCTGTCCAAGTAGTAGCGCAACTGTCTGTGTATGTCCAAGGTGTGCAGAAGTCTCTTTCCTTTATTTTGAGGATTGGGAAAGAAGGTAGGCAGGTGAATAGCTTGATTCAGGGACACCCTGGATACCACCTTTGGCACGAATGACGGATTGGTTCTCAAAGAAACTCTGTCCTGGTGAAAAATGAGAAATGGTTGTATTGCCATAAGGGCCTGTAGCTCAGAGACTCTTCTTGCTGAGGTTACTGCCAGAAGGAAGGCCGTCTTCCAAGACAGAAATTGCAACTCTGAAGATGCTGCTGGTTCAAAGGGAGGAAGAGCTAATTTTTCCAGCATGAAGTTGAGGTCCCATGCAGGCACTGGTGGTTTCCTTGGAGGGTTGATGTTCTTTATACCTCTTAGAAACTGTCTTAGCAATGGGTGAGAAAATACAGGCGGATCAGTGTTATATTTGGCAGATATTGCTGAAGCATATATTTTTATGGAAGAATATGAAAGGCCATTGTAGAGCATTTCAGCCAAGTATTCCAGGATCTGTGGAATGCTCATCACTGATGGGTCTTGACCCTTTTTGCTGTTCCAGATAAGAAATCTCTTCCATTTTGCTGAGTATGTTTTTCTAGTGGAAGGTCTGCGTGCCTCCAGGATGATATCTTTTACCCTTTTGGAAAGTGTATCCTGAGTAATAGTCATGGAATCTTCCAAGCTGTCAGCTTCAATGTTTTCAAGTTGGGGTGTAGTGTCCTGTAATTGTGCTGTGTCAGAAGAAGTGGCCATTGAGGAAGGAGCCACGGATTGGTGTGTGTCAAGCTCCGTAGCAGTGGGTACCAGTGTTGTCTTGGCCAGTCTGGAGCTATCAGTATGACTTTCGGTTGCTCTGTCTTGATCTTTAGTAACACCTTGGTCATCAAAGGAAGAGGTGGGAAGGCATATAGTGTTAGAGAGTTCCAACTGAAGGAGAGAGCGTCCACCTTCCATGCTTGAGGATGGTATGTCCTTGTGCAAAACTTTTTCAGATGATGATTGAAGTGGGAGGCAAAAAGATCTATATCCGGCCTTCCCCATGCTTGAGCTATTTGTACGAAAATGTCTGGATGCAACATCCATTTGTGTGGATCCATGATGTTTCTGCTTAGGCTGTCCGTCAGAACATCGTCCTTCCCTGGTACAAACTGGGATTGTAGCTCTATTTTCAGTTGTAGGGAAATATCCCAGAGATTCATTGCCAGTCTGCAAAGAGGGTAGGAATGGGTACCTCCTTGCTTGTTTATGTACCACATAACTGTTGTATTGTCTGTCTTTATTAGTAGATGGTCCTGATGCATGAACTTTTCGAAGGCCTTGATTGCATGTATCACTGCCAGCATTTCTTTTTGGTTGATATGCAGGTGCTTTTCTTTTTGTGTCCATTGTCCTTGAATGCATCTGCCCTCCATGTGCGCCCCCCCCCCCCCATCCATGGTCTGAGGCGTCTGTTGTTATGGTTTGTCTTGTATGAGGCTTGCTGAAAGGCAGACCTTTGTTTATTTGGCTTGCTTGAGCCCACCACAGAAATTCCTTTTGAAGGCATGGAATGAGTGGGATCAATGTTTCCAGGCTGTGGCTGTGCTGAGACCATAGACTTTTTAGATACCATTGTAGTTTTCTCATATGCAGCCTTGCATGTGGAATCAGAAGAATGCAAGATGCCATGAAACTCAGGGCCTGCAGGATTTTCCTTGCAGTCATCTGGGTGTGCGTTGCCAATCTTCTGAAGTATTCTGGTAATTGTTTTTGTTTTTCTTTTGTCAGAAACGCCATCTGGGTGTTTGTGTCCAGTGTGGCACCCAGGAAAGGTATTTGTTGGGATGGTACGAGACTTGATTTCTGAATATTGACTGTGCATCCCAAGGCCTGCAGTAGGTGAATGACATAGTCCAAGTTTTTTAACAAGGCTTGTTGGCTGTCCGCTTGTATAAGGCAGTCGTCCAGGTAAGGGTATATTTGTATCCCTGAAGTCTGCAATGTGCAATTACTGATGCCAGGCATTTCGTGAACACTCTGGGCAGTAGATAAGCCAAAGGGCAATGCTGAGAATTGATAATGCTCTGAGCCTGCAAGAAATCTGAGGTATCTTCTGCAACTTTGTCTGATTGGGACATGCAGGTATGCCTCCTTGAGGTCCAGAGTTACCAGCCAAGACCCCTTGCCCAGCATGGGAAGGAGTTGCTGTAAAGTCAGCATTTTGAATTTTGGCACAATAAGGTAAGTATTCAGTGCGGACAAGTCCAGAATGAGTCTCCATTGGTTTTTTTCTTGGAACAAGGAACAGTCTTGAATAAAATCCTTGTCCTTGTTCTGCAGAAGGAACCTTTTCTATTGCTCTTATTTGAAGTAGGTTTGTTATTTGTTTAAGTGCCTCTGCCCTTTGATTTGGTGGCAGGTTTGGCCTGCCATGTCTTGTTGGCAGTGTATAAAAATGGAATCTGTATCCTTTGTCTATTATCTCCAGTATCAATTTGTCCTTTGTAATATTGTGCCAATTTTGTGAGAATAAAGATAATTTTCCACCCAAAGGTGCTTCTAATTGAGCCCTGGATGGCGGAGTCAAAGTCAAGTCATTGAGATTGTCCTGGCGGAGCAGTGGAAGGTCCTGCCCCACCTCTCTGGTTCGGAGGCTGCCACTGACGTCCTCTGTAGGAGCCTCGAGTTTGCCCTCTACCTCTGCCACATCTGTTTTTGCCTCTCTGAAATTTTTCTGTGTCAGGAAAGGACCAATGCTTAGAAGGCCAATTCCTGCCGAATCTTGGAGGCTGTACCTGGAGGAAATCTTTGACTGTTTGCACTGATTTTGCCTTTTCCTCTATATTCTTTAAAACCTCTTGTGCAGTAGCACCAAATAGCTTATGTTTCTCTAGTGGTGCGTCCAAAAGCTTAATTTTCACATGGTCTGGCAATGTTTGTTCCTTTAACCAAGCATGTCTGCGTATGACCGCACCTGTCATTGCTGCTCTACATGAAGCTTCCAATGCATCATATCCACACTGAAGGAAATGGCTGCTAACCTGCTTAGTATTATGAACCAATTCCTGTAACCCCTTTCTATCTAATGGTTCAGGGGAAGCCATTTTCTTTTGCAAGTCATCCAACATGTATTCCTGATACAATCATATGAAATTGACAATTTAATGCTCACATAGAAAGGGTGGAAGATGTATATACTTTCTTGCCCCACCTTTCTAAAGCCCTAGAATCTCTTTCCGAAGGGAGTGGGTTCTTAGCAGTAGTGGAGGAAACCTCTTTAGGCCCCTGAAAAATAGTTTCAGGGTCAGCAGTATGGCCCTTGAACAGAAATTGATGTGTGTCTGGGACCCTGTAGTACCTCTCTGGCTTGACAGGAGCAGGGGGGAGGGAGTCAGGGGAGACACTAGATTCTAAGTACACATCATCTAAAACATTTAAAACTGGAGGAATAGCTAAGGGTCTATGCTGAGGTAGCTTTAAAAATTCCCTTAACCTTTTCCTAGAATCTGAGTATTCTTGGCCTTGCCATTTGAAGTGTTCCCTCATGGAATGAAGCATTTCCCCAAAGGAAAACTCCTCAGGAGGAGAAGCAGAGGGAATAGATTCCTCCGCATCAGAATCCTCATAGGCCGGGAAGGCCTCCTCCTGGTAGTCTGAATGTGCAGAGTCACCTGAGACCTCATCGGAGGACTGGGAGTCTACCTGCTCAACCCTAGGCCTCTTGTCAGAAGGCGGCTGAGAGCCTCTATCTGGATGAGGCTGTGAACCCCTAATTAAAGAAATAAGGTCCTCAGCTAGACTTAAAATTTGAGAACCAGAAGTGGATCCCAGAGAAACAGATCTTGGAGGGAGAGACTTAGCCTGTTTGGCAGCCTTAGCACGTGTGTAGGCCTTAATGGACATAGACACTGGAGGCCTGGCAGCTTCACGTGCTGGAGTAGTCTTATCCACTGAAATGGTGTCAGAAATATCCTGGGCTACGGTCTCAGAGGGGAGAACAGAAACCGGCACCGAGCTGGCCTCCGCACCGGCAACCGTGGAGCGGTGTCGTCGGTCTGTAGCGGTTGCGAAACTGGCTCAGAAGAGACCGAGACACTCACGGTAGGCCTAAGCATGGTGTCGGCCGAGACCGCGGACGTCGGTCCTTATCCTTCCGTTTTTTAGGTAAATGTGCTGTCGGAAGCTCCGACAGCATGATATAACAGAAATCTTCCCCAAAATAATCCTGTGCAAACTCTGACTAAGAGTGCGTTTATTGAAAGAGGCACAAGCTGCACAGGCCGAGACATTGTGTTCTGGGCCTAGGCAGGGTAGGCAGTAAGAGTGGAAATCCTTATGAGGTATTTGTTTCCCACAAGTTAAACAATTATTAAATTTTTCACTTTTATCTGACATCGGATGAGGCAAGAAAAGGTCCCCAACGGGGTACTTAGCTTTTTTGAAGACTTCAGTAGCTGAAAACACAGGAGCTGGTCGACCAGCACTTGCAAACTGCTTCTGCTTCAGGCGCCACGCGGCAAGAAAGACTGAGGAAAATGGCATCGGCTGACGTTTTTATACCCCAGGCACTCTGACGTCGGGGAAAGGGCGACATCAGACGACGCCGGACCCAGACTTTGGAATCCAGCCGACTGAAGGGCTGCCTAAGGCAGGACAACCCATATGTCAGGACTGCAGTTGCATCCTTGAAGGACATCAGATATTTACTACATCATCAGCTATGTGAAAAGGCACATCTCAGTGGATCAACTAGGAAATTCTCTCTGCCAACTTCAGACTGGCTCTTTTTCTCTAACTGTCATATACGTCAAAAGCGGGGGGGGGGGGTGTCTTCATCCCTTCCATAGAGCAAATACAATCCAAAAGACTGAACGATAGTAGTACAAGGACATATAAATATATACTTGCTCGACTTATTAGGAATTACAATTGGTGGACACTGGGGTCATCTAATATACAAGGACAGCTGTAGAGAAATATCCACTGTTGACTTCCCCCACCCTCAGACATCAACTGAAATAAGTACATAAAGTTCTCTTTAATGGATATAAAACTGGGTAAAATCCAAGGGGGTCCTAAAAGAAAAAAGCTTAAATGGTTGAATTCTGTCAAATGGAACCCACTTCTGGGGTCACAGTCCAAGCACTAATGTTTAACAAAGATGTGACCTGATGACCAAGTGGCCACAACATAAATGTTTACAATCCACAAGTTTTAGAAAGTGAACACTGAGAACAACCAGGCTGCTTATTTATTTGACATTTGTTGACCGGGATAGTCCGACTAGGCAAAAGCCCTTTTTCAACGGAGACCCAGGGAGAAAAGCTCCACAATATAACAGTACAAGAAAATTAACATGATAAAGGAAAGTACATTAAAAAGTGTGGCAATACATCCATTACAAAAGTAAATATACAAAATACAATTTGGAAAAATCACTCACAGTAAAAATAAGAAAGACACAGAAAGTGAGGATAAAAGGTAACAGCAGGGAAAAGGAAGTAGGAGACAGAAAAAGTTGTGTTGGGGATATATGAAGATAATTTTAAATACAGGGAGGGAGTTGGGGAGAGGAGAGTGAGTAGGGAGAATGTACTGATGAAGTACTGATGGGGTTCAGGTGGGATGGTCACAGAGACATGACCAGGTGCTATTTAGATGATGTTTGAGCATTTTCTTGAATTTAGGGACATTGGAAATATTTCTAAGGGCTAAGGGAAGTTTGTTCCATTGGATGTGATTTTCTAGGTTTGTGTATCTGTAGTAGGCATTGGCCAGAGCTTCTGAGGGGTTGAGGGTAATAATAATAATAATAGAAGATAACAATAATAGTAATAGAGTGACCTTGACCTTTGACAACACGCTTTTTCCAACTGCAGATGTGCTCTGATGTTAAGAGATAATGCAGTTAGGAATCCATTTGAAAAAAGCTTGTTACTGCTAAAGACTTCCTTTCCTGGAGTGAGGGAGAACAGTTTTAATTTTTCAGAACTCTTACTCTCACCAATTAGTGCATATCTAGGATGTGAAGGGCTTTTTCTACCTTGGTTTAAGCATATGGCAATCAGTAGAGAGATGTATGTCGTGGTGTAAGCAAACGTTTGGGAACTATTTTCATGAGGAAATATAGACTAGTCCTAAGAAAAATATAATCTTTGTGAAAGACAAAACATTTTTCAAAAAAATGAAAGCCTGAAGCACAGAGATCCTGTGAAAAGACATGCTGGCCATCAAGAAAACCTTCTTCTAAGAGAAACATTACAACCACTGAGCACACAGGCTCAAACAAAGAATGGAAAAATCTGTCCGTCATAAAATTTAAGTCCAAAAGTAGTGAAGGATTCTTTGAAAAACAAAGAAAGAATCTCCAAGTACTTAACTAGCTAGTGCTGGGCCACAGTTCTGTCCTTTACAATGGCGTGAATGGCAAAACTGCTGGAAAGATTCATCATGAACATGAAAAATACAAAATCCAGTTAATATGTCCAAACTTGGTCAGAATAATTTGGAAACAGACTAATGCATCAGATACTGCTGTAAAATGGAGAACTTCATCCACTTAGAAGAGCAACTCTGATAAGTGGAAAACTTTTTGGTGGTCTCAATCACTTCACAGAGTTCCACCAGAAGGTTAGAGAGTAGCAAGGAATATAAATCAAAAGTTATACTTGAGTGGAGCTAGGTGTTATCTGAACTGGGACAGTTTGTCTGGATTTTACCAGGAAAGGTATCCAGTAATATTAAGGCTCAGAGGCCTGAAACTACCCCTTTTCAGTCAAAAAAAGCAACAGCAGTAAGGATCTGATCTTTCTTCTCTTTTCCAGTTAGGTATGGAATTAGATGGAGTCATGGAGGAGAACAGGAATCATCCCTGCTGTAGGAGACGCAGCACATCAATTGGCATCTCTCTCTACTCTGGCATACTGAGCAGGATAAGAGGGAAGACATGCATTCTACCATATGAGAAACACTGATCTCTAGTCAGACAACACTGCTGAGTGTTCATCTTGCAGAAGGGTCAGACTTGTAGTCTACCAACACATTCAAATCCTATAGGACTTGATACCTCTGCATTGCCCTCTGCTCATGGGGTATAAGCATATGTCACTTGCTTACTTAGCAACCACATGATGAGCTACATGCAGGACTGGAATAGAATAGGTGCATGCATCAGCTCCCCCACCACTGCCTCTAGATAAGAACTACCTATAGCTCAAGGTGGTGTGTGTGTGTGTGTGTGTGTGTGTGTGTGTGTGTGTGTGTGTGTGTGTGTGTGTGTGTGTGTAGCTTGATCTCCCAAAGGGTCCACTTTCCTGAACTATGCAGGACCTCAGATGGGATCCCCCAACTTAGTAGTGAACTACCTAGCATTATAACCACTAATGGACTATACTACCAGAAGAGAAGAGCCACACAGACTGTTCCTTATTATATTGTTGTTTGTTCCTTCATAAAATTAATACAGTCCGTTTCTTCTAGTTTCTCTGGTACAGCAGAAAATCTCGTATTTTTTCCTATGTGCTTTGTTCTCTAATTCTACCAGTTTTTGAAACATTTCTTCTTGAGCAGTCTCGTATTCAGCAAGTCTTTTCTTCATTTCGACCTCTGATTTTTGCAGTTTTATTAGCTCATCTGAATGCCCATTTAAAGTTTCTTCCACTTTTTCCCAGTCTTTTATTTCAGTCGGTATATGTCTTCAGTGTTTCATTTATTTTAATCAGCACTGAGCACACCTGACATTTTTTTTCTCCAGATTACTGGAAGCCATGTCTTGCATCAAAGCTGGAGTTGAACTGCTTTTTGCTGAACAGCTGCATGATTTTTCCCAGTCAGTGTTTTCTCTTCACCCTTTCTAGCTGATTTTCTTTCAGAGTCTCTTACCTTCTTCTTTGCTGGCACTGAATAGTAACGGAGTCTTACTCAAGCTGACAATATCATTGGCTGTTGTTTCTTAGTTTTCGTTGTCACACTGGGAGTGCTGAAGTTAAGCTGTTGATCAGTGTCCCACCATCTTGGAAGTCAGTAGTGACAACTTCGTTGATCGTAAGATCAATGGTGGATTAAAGCCTCCCCCCCAATTACTCATGCAAGCTTTTCTGGAGGGAAGGTAAACAGATGATAGGCCAGACCCAGAGAGGTTTCTGAGCCTGAGGATTTCTCCCAAGGACAGATCACTGGGGAGATAAAAGGCAGCTGTGCTCTCATATCAGACATAAGAGCCTCTGTATCCTCAGAATCTATTTTCCAAACCACAAGGGATAAAGAACCTTGCCTAACACATCCCTGGAATGGGCTGGTCTGCTCTTGGTTAACTCAACAGAGGGTCAAGTGTGTGTGTGTGTGTGAGATAAGAGTCCCACAGCCTGGATGATGATGCATCAACACTCAGGGATGTAATTACTGAAAGAAGCTTAATGAAAGAGGAGGCTCACAAAGGGCATAGCACTGGCATTAGCTCATGCTCTATAAGGCTGCATTCTCGCCCTTGTAAGAATACGTCCAACCAGACAACAAACAAATACCAGACAAAAATGGCTTGACCTATGAGTCCTGGGAGAGAATATCCTAATGAATCATCTTCACCCAAGGGCCATCAGGTGCTGCTGGATTCAGGCAAAGGCTTTCAGAAGAGAGTCCCTGGCCCTAAGCGAAACTTACTACCTGCCAGGGGACTTGAAAAGATCACTTTGCAGGTGTAGGGTCATTACAGATAGGCTTAGACCCTGCTTAACTGGGTATACATTTGTACCTAAAATCCTAGGATGCACATGTCTAAGGGGGCTGCTAGGCATGTACCTCTGACAGATTCCTCATCACCTACAGAAATGTAAGATGTGTGTAAACCTGACTCATTACTAGATGCAGGGGAGTCTGCAACTCTCCCTGATTCCAACTCACAGACAGACTAACCTATGGGAGGGGGTGAACAGTGTCCGCTCCATTTCCTTCACCTTCTCACAGTGTTCGGGAACTTCCAGGTTCATGATCCAACAGACCACTTTGAGGAGCTTATACTTTGTCAAACAGATAAACTTTACCATTAGAAAGATCACAACTGCACAATAATCGGAGTGGGGTGGGAGTGCAAAGGGGCCGGGAATGCTGTCCTAATTCAGTGCATGAAATCAATGAATGCACCAGTGAGAGGCATGGGTATCACCTCCCCCTTCCAAAACAGCAGCAGCATAAGAGAAAAGCAGCTGAGATGAGGGCAGAAGAAAAGGTTCCTCGAGTCACACACCACTGAGGAAGACTACTGATATTAGACCAACAGGTCCATCAATTAACCACTTTTCCCAAAGATGGCCTGAACAGTGGTATTTTAAATGGACCAAGGGAAGTATGTCTGTTACTCTATTGTAAGTTTGTGCCACCTGCCAGCCCACTGGCACTAAGGAAAGATGTTTTACTGTGACACTGTTGACCTAGATTCAGCTAATAGTGCTGGTTATGGAAGATCAGCTGACGTGGAAGTAGTGCACAGGTGACGGCATGTTTGACTTTCCTGACAAGAGTTTTTTTTCCACTCAAACTCCTCCTTTGGATGCCTGAGACTCTAAAGCATGGCATGTGACACAACTAAGGCTTCCTCAAACAAGCACAAATGCACTCATATGTGTGCTACATAATGCTTAAACAAATGGGGTGCAAAAAGAGCACACCCACTCAAATTTCCTCTCAGCCTCTGCATGATAAGATCAACCACTGACACTGCTCAGGGACTGCCAAGACGGCTGGACATTGATAACAGCTTAACTCTGGCTCTCCCAATGTGAAAACAAAAACTCAACAGAGAAAACCAGTAGACCTGTGTGTGTATGGGTAGACTTCAGTAATACTGCCTGGATGCCAGGAAAAAAGAAATATAGAGCACGTGGAAAAATCAGCTACAAAAGTGAGGAAGAAACACTGACTAGGGAAAGTTTTGCAGCTTTTCAGCAAAAAGTAATGTAACTTCCAGAAATGACCTCCAGTAACCTACAGGAAGACAAGACAAATGCACACAGACCTGGTTAAAATTAAGGAAACACTGATGGGAGTACACCAACACAAATAAAAGGCTGGAAACAATGGAAACACCTTTAAACAGATACTCAGATGAGGTGAGAAAGATGCAAAAATTAGAGGATGAAATGAAGAAAAGGCTGACTGAATATGAGACTGCTCAGGAAAAGATGTTTCAAAAAAATAATAGAATTAGTGGACAGAGCACATGGAGAAAATTAGAAGTTATGTACTTACCATAACGTTCCATCTGAGTAGGTGTATTCATTTGTCTGCAACCTGTGGGTTATGGATCAGATATCGGATCCGAACCGGCATGGTTTTCCAGCTATAGATCCGAGCTCTCAGCTCCTCCCCTCACCCATAATGCCCTGCTCTCCCTACATGACCTCAGATCGAGTTTGCCATAAATCAAAATACCCTAGAAAGGGTAACACGCAATATGCAGGAAACTGACAAGGCCAGGGGGATAGGAGGGCGGGATGGTTGCGGACAAATGAATACACCTACTCAGATGGAACGTTATGGTAAGTACATAACTTCTAAATCTGAAGTAGGAGATTCATTTGTCTGCAACCTGTGGGACAGAGTCCCCAGCTACCTGAATCTTGGGCGGCCGTCATGGAAGGATATTCCGGAGCACTGCGGAGCCAAAGGATGCTCTACCTCTAGATATAATATCCAACTTGTAGTGGGAAATAAAGGTATGAGATGAAGCCCAAGTGGGTGCTGAACAAATATCATCCAGAGGAATCCTAGCTTTAAAGGCCGCTGAGGTAGAGACTGACCGGGTTGAATGGGCATGTACTCCCTCCGGTGCGGGCCTCCCAGAAGCTTGATAAGCCAATATGATGTACTGCAAAATCCAGCGTGATAAGGAGACTTTGGAAATTGGTTTACCCAAATTGAATTTAGCAAAGGAAATGAACAACTGGTCGGATTGCCTATGACCAGCTGTCCTGTTCAGATAAAATCGAAGTTGCCTGTGAACATCTAAGGAATGTAGCTTGTATTCACCTTTGTTTTGATATTTAGGAAAGAAAACAGGGAGGTTAATGGATTGATTAATATTTGCTTCAGAAGCTACCTTAGGAAGAAAGGACGGGTTGGTCCTGAGGTATACACGGTCCGGATGAAAGACCAAGTAAGGAGGCTTGATGGATAAGGCTTGAAGTTCTGAAACTCTCTTGGCCGAGGTAATGGCTACTAAAAAGGCCGTCTTGAAAGATAAAAATTTTAGATCTACCGTGGCCGCAGGTTCGAAGGGGGGAGCGGTCAAGGCCTGAAGAACCAAAGAAAGGTCCCAAGGAGGAACCACTTGCTTTACAGGGGGCCTAAGAAGAAAAGTACCTTTTAGGAAGATCTTGCACAATTTGGCAGACATCAGTGGACTGGAGTCATGACCAATATGATAGTGAGAAATTGCCGCAAGTTGTACTTTGACCGTGGAACTGCTGGCACCATCATTAAAAAGAGTGGTTAGGAAGTCAAACACTAGAGGAAAGGGGACTGTGAAGGGGTCTAGACCTTGCCGCTCCGCCCAAATGGAAACCGTTTCCACTTGCTGCGGTAAACTTTCCTGGTAGATGGTTTATGAGCCGTTACCAGGATGGCCTTAACGGGAGACGAAATACCAGGAGTCCTGATTAGGAGTGGAACTGGAGCAGCCAAGCAGTTAGCTTCAGGTTGTCCAGATTCGGGGTTGATAGATGGGACGGGTGAGATATCAGATCCGGAATGGGATCTAGAATCCAAGATGGATTCACTGAGTGAGACCTTAGGAAAGGGAACCAGATCTGTCGAGGCCAGAATGGGGCAATGAGAATCATTCTGCACCCCAACCGAGAGGCTTTCTGAAGAACTTGGAGCATCAGAGGCAAAGGAGGGTAAGCGTAAAGAAGACCGGGGGGCCAAGCATGAACCAGAGCGTCTCTTGGGGTATCTCCGGGAGGAGGGATTAGAGCGAAAAAACTGTCGCACTTGGTGTTTGAGGGAGACGCAAAAAAGATCGCAACAAGGAGTTCCCCACCGTGCGAAGATGCGTTTCACTACTTGAGCATTGAGAGACCACTCGTAAGGGGAGAGAATGGTGCGACTGAGCTTGTCCGCAAGGATGTTGGACCGACCCGGAATATGCGTTGCGATGAGAAAGCGGTTGGTGGAGATTGCCCATTCCCACACTCTCATGGCTTCTCGACAAAGAGGGTAAGACCTGGTTCCCCCCTGTTTGTTGATGTACCAGACGACAGACATGTTGTCCGACTGAATTGCAATAGTTCCCAAGGGAAGAAAGGCCTGTAGTGCTTGCAATGCTAAGAGCACTGCTCTCATCTCTAGAACATTGATATGCAGTAAGGTCTCTGAATCGTTCCACGTGCCTTGGACCGTCCGGCCTGCAAAATGCCCCCCCACCCGAGGCGGGAGGCGTCCGTGGTCACCGTGGCGAGAGGGGGAGAAGCACAAAAGGGGCGGCCTCCGTGGAGATCCTGTGAGTGGAGCCACCACAAGAGGGGCCGCTTGCAAGCCTTGCTGATTGCAATGGGATGATGCATAGGAAGAGCAAGATAAGACCACTGAACTAGGAGTGTCCATTGAAGGACCCGCATATTGAACCTGGCGAGAGGTAGAAGAGCTATTGCTGCTGCCATGGACCCTAGAGCCCTCAGGACCAATTCCGCCGGAACTGAGCTGGAGTGGAGGATGGCACGCACCTAGAGCTGTAGATTCTGAACTCTGTCCGCAGTGAAGAAGGCTCTTAACTGTCTCGTGTATAACCTGGCACCTATAAAATCTATGAATTGCGTAGGGGCTAGGTTGGATTTTTCTGCATTTATTGTGATGCCCAGGCGGGGAGCTAGATGGAGAAAGGAGTCTCGCGCCAATAACAGTAGATGCCTTGTTGGGGCGGTGAGGAGCCAGTCGTCCAGGTATGGGAAGACCTGTACCCCCTGAAGCCTCAGGTGGGCCGCTACCACTGCTAATACTTTGGTGAACACCCTGGGGGCTGTGGTGAGACCAAAGGGAAGGACCCTGAATTGGTAGTGACTGGCTCCCAGCCGAAGCAAAGAAACCTCCTGGAGCGTCTGTCCATTAGAATGTGGTAGTACGCATCCTTGAGGTCTATAGAGCACATCCAGTGATTTTCTCCCAGAAGGGGGAGAATGGACTGCAAGGTAACCATTCGGAACTTCTCCTTGGGAACTGCCAGGTTTAAGAGTGACAGGTCTAATATTGGTCTTAGGTCCCCTGTCTTTTTTGGCACTAAAAAGAACCTGGAGTAGAACCCTGATCTGATCTGGTCTGGGGGGACGGGCTGGATGGCTCTTTTCTTCAGCAGATGGCCAATTTCTGCCAAAGCGGCCTCCCACTGACCGGGTGGAACGTCGGGGAGGGACTTCAATTTTGGGATGTGATGAAATGGAATGAGGTATCTTCTGGATATGATGCGGAGGACCCAGCGGTCTGATGTTATGGACTCCCATGCCGCTAGGTGCTCCGAGAAACATCCCCAGACTGCCTCCAGAGTGGAGCAGCCGGGCAACCCTTCAGGGCTGCTGCGCGGGCCGTTCAGAGAAAGGTTCTCTGGACCCGAAGTTCCTGGGAGTCCCTCTGCCCCTGGGGCGGCGTCCTCCCTGTCCTCCTCTGCCACGGAAGGACTGGTTGTCCGTAGCGGGTTGGGACTGCTGCGACTTCCGGAACCACATCTTCTTTTGGCCCTTTTGGTTCCTAGAATAGGACCTCTGGGGCACAGAGAAGCGTATTCCGACGGCAGACAGCATCTTCCCGTCCTTCTCGCTCTGGGTCAAAGTATCGCGAACAGTTTTGCCAAAAACCATCGAAGGAAGCGTTCGCGAATGACGCCTTGAAGGGCTCCGTGAAATCGCAATGGCGGAGCCAGGCCTGACGTCTGGTAACTAGGCCTACCCCTGCAGCTCTAGCGGCTCCCTCCGTAGCATGGGACAGTAACCGCATAGAGGAATTAGTCATGGACCTGAGAGTGGCCATACGGGTGGAGTGCAACAGTTTGTCCTCCTCCGACATGGACTCTGGGGGGGATGCAGCGTATTCCTTGATAAGATCGCGCTGCATCCTGATCACATGTGCCAAGTAGTTTAGCGCCCTCACTGAAAAGGTCGCTGAACTAAACATTCGCTTCCCCAAGCGGTCCATCATCCAAGACTCCTTGCTCGGAGGATGGAATGAGGGACACTCCTGGGCAAGTTCCCTCTTGGTGGCTGCAGCCGTCAACATGGCATCTACCTGAGGCCCCTTGCTCCAGTGGGCACGGTCTGCCGGGGGACTAAGGATGCGGTCTGGCCTTTTGGGGATTGGCTCCACGGTGTCCTGTTCCTTCCACGCCCTGGTGGTAATTAGGTCCACCAGGGGGTCGGCAGGAGGGGACACCCAAGAGGTAGACGGGCCCGCTTCAAATGCCTTCAAGAACACAGACTCGTCCGAGGAAGACTTGGGGGCAGACCACCCCCCCCCCCCTTATGCGAAGCATTTCCATGATGTCTCCAAAGGAGACATCCTCGGGGGGTGATCTTGGGGAGCCTTCCCCTTCCTCCAAATCCGTGTCTTCAGTGAGAGACTCGGGGGAGTCTATGTGCCTCCTTTTACACGTATGCTTGCGAGGTGCATCCTCAGGGGGGGCTGTCCGAGGAACCCTCGCAAGCGGTGTCCTGTTCCAATGGAACAGCTTGGGGCAATGGAGCGGGCTGTCCCAGTGGCCGGATGGTGGAAGCCTGACCCAGTGCAGATGGAGTGCGGGAAGGAGCCGAAGCAAGTGCCGGGAGTCCGGAAACCCTCAACAGGGCCCTCTCCACTACATCAAAAGCTGAGGGGGAGCCAACCTCGACCAAAGGATACGATAATCGGCTCCCCCTCAGATCCGAAGAGTGGATCGGAGCCGGCGCCTAGGCATTCGGATCCGAGGGGGCAGTGCGCTCCAACACCGACGGCGCCGAAGGAACACTAATCCCCCCGAATCCGAAGCTCGGATCCAGGCTCTGAGAGGTCGGATCCGAAGCACTCGAGGGCAGGGTCGGATCCGAAGTACCTAGTACTATCGGCGCCGACCCACACCCGGCTCCGAAGCTGCTCGGCTCCAATCGCTCTGAACCCGGATAGCGGGTCGGAGAAGGAGCTATAGGTTTGAAAAAAGGGGTCGAGCTCCCCCCCAGGGGGGGGGGGGAGGCAGGAGCACTCCCATCTGCATCTGGGCCTGGATGAACCTTCTCATCATCCGGTCCAGATCAGTGTCAGATAAACTATATGTAGATCTCGACGAGGCTACCGAGGTAGGCCTTGAGTGCCTCCTCAATAGCCTCGACGGAGATCGGGTCTCCTCCTCCTCAGGTCCCGGTGAGAAGCAGACTGGAGACTGGAGCCGAGGAGGGGGAGAGACAAGGAGGCCGGAGGAGAAGCCGCTTGGCAGGCGGGCTGAAACAGAGGTCTCGCCCGCTTATGGTGCTTCTCTCCGGTCCTTTTTGCTTCCTCTCCTCCAAACCACTAGAGGGAGGTGGAGTCCCAGGTGGAGGAGGGGAGCAGGAGAGGAGGAACCAAGACACAGTACCCCCTGAAGGAGCGGTAGCCGAAGCCGTGTCCGGGGGCAGAAGTCCCGCCAGGACCAGCTTCGACCTCCGTTCCTTCAATGCCCTGGGGTTGAACCCTGCACAAATGGAACATCCAGAAGTGAGGTGTTCAACCCCAAGGCATCGAACGCATCGAGTGTGGCCATCAGCAGGAGAAAGCTTATGGCCACACTCGGAGCACTTCGAAAAAAAAGCCTTAGGGGCTTCAGACATTCTAGGTTTTTTTTTTGTTTTTTTTTTAAATAATAAGGCCAACTAGCCACAAAGAAAAAAACACAGGCCCAAACACACACTACGCACCAGCGAGGGGAGGGATAAATAAAAGTTATAAAAGTTATTAAAAAAACTTTAAATTTTAATTTAAAAGATAGGGAACCTAACACTTCCACACAAAACTGACTAAAACTTTAAATTTAAACGCTTGTAAATACAAGAAAATACACTTAGCTGAAGAGCTCTAAAATCCAGTCTGGTCACCAGCGCGGCAAACTAGATCTGAGGTCATGTAGGGAGAGCAGGGCATTATGGGTGAGGGGAGGAGCTGAGAGCTCGGATCCATAGTTGGAAAACCATGCCAGTTCGGATCCGATATCGGATCCATAACCCACAGGTTGCAGACAAATGAATCTCCTACTTCAGATCCTGAGATTTTCAGCTATACCAGAGAAGCTGGAAGGAAAAGACTGCATTAACTTCATGAAAGCACAAATAAGCAACTGGACTGGTATTCCACAGCAGGAACAGTCAGTTGAATGGGCACATCATGTGTATGCTCCAAACATGGTTATGAGAAAGCAACCTAGACCTTTAATAGTAAAGTAGCAATCCTACCAGCAGAAGGAGCTGATTCTGCCAAAACTGTGGCAGGACAAAATACTAAAAGTGGGAGACAGCAGTGTGTTTGTGGAGAATTTGTACACTAGGCAGAAGAGGAGTAAATTAATTTCACTGTTTAGGGAATGTTGAGACACAGCTGTGAGATTCAAACTGTTGTACCCAGCAATCTTCAAGGTATTCTTCATTGGAGGGACAAAATCATTTTTTGATGAAGTACATGCTAAGGAGGAAATACAAACCTTTGTCCAACAAAAACTGAGCTGTGAAACAGAAGGTGATTCTGATTATTGTTCTTCTAGTAATAAAGACCACAGAGAGACTGTACCTGTGAAACCTTTTCCACCATTTCAACAGAAAATGTTGGACAGAAGGAAGGGGGCATGAAAGCTGACTAGAAGAATCAAAAGTGCACTGGAAATGAAGCAGAGACAGGATATGGGAGATGCAGATGAACAGTAATAAAACCAGTAACAATGTACAATTAGTATGCCATAATTATATTGGTGAAATATATAAACCAAAAATCGGGTAAAAACACCTGAATGGAAACTTAGAACCAGTACAAAGATGGCAGGCAAATATAGCGTGCTACACACAAATGGAGGTGCAAGCTGAATCAATGCATAAAATACTTTAACACAAAAAAATAATGTAACTTTAGCACTTTCATTCTGTTGTAATCAGGATTCTGATGAAGTTCTGATTATAATGGGAAGAAAGTGCTAAATCTACATGTTTTGTGTTAATACAGTATTTTATGCCATGATTCAGCTTGAACCTCCATCTGTGTTTAACACTATTTGCCTGCCACCTTTTTACTGGCTCTAATATTTGTGAAATATGACAGAACAAGAAAATCTGGAAATACTGGATTTTTTCAGAACCTGTTGAACTTGTGGGGGACTTTAAAGTATATGCCCTAATTCATGTCATTAATGTTCAGAAAAATGCTTTGGGGAGGGGAAGAGAGGGGAGAAAGTCAACTAAGTAAAGAAAAAGTACAGTTGTGTACACTTACCATAAATGTAGATGTTCAAGTGTATTCACTGTTGCAGTCATCACATTTGGGGTATCTGCCTGCAGGTAGCCCCGAGCCGGCATGAATATCAAAGTCTTTGGATTTGTGTGTCAGATCCTGTCACTTCTTCCATGACGTCAGGTCGTCAGGCGTATAAAACATGCAGCCGACGGCATTACATCAGTTTTTCTTGCCCCAGATGTCAGGTGCCCTCAACAATAGGAAGCAATTATATGGTATGGAACACCCCTAGTAAAAAGCAAATACACATAATATAATATATGCCACACCAGGAGGAAAGGTAAAAGTCAAGAGAAGTCAGGGAGCTGGAGGGAGAGTAACCAGGAATGCAACAGTGAATACACTCGAACATCTACATTTATGGTAAGTGTACACAACTGTACTATGTTCTTCGTGTTTAACTGTTGCAGTCATCACATTTGGGTTGATTCCCAAAGCTAAGGAAGGGTGGAGGTAGTTAAAAAGCATTAGGGCAAGCAATAAGACCCTGTAAAACTGCTGTGGCAAATCCAGCTCTGGATTTAGAAAAGATGGGCAGGTGGTAATGCTTGGTAAAAGTATGTGCAGAGCTCCAGGTTGCAGCTTCCATGATGTCTCTGGTAGGGACTCCTCTGAGAAATGCAGTAGAGGTAGATGCAGCCCTGGTGGAATGTGTTCTTATCCCCTGTGGGGTAGGTTTCCATGGTGTTTGTAGCAGAAATCGATGCAATGTGCTATCCATTTGGAAATGGTTTGCTTTAAAATGGCCTTGCCCTCTGCCCCTGCAGTGAAGCTAACTAGCAGCTGGTTAGATTTTCTGAGAGGCTTAGTCCTGTCCAAATAGAACCTAAGCTGACTGTGTACTTCCAGAGAATGCAGTATCCTTTCCCCTTTATTCTGAGGATTCGGGGAAAAAGTAGGCAAATGAATGGACTGGTTTAGAGCCACACTAGACACCACCTTGGGCATGAAGGATGGATTAGCCCAAAGGGAAACCCTGTCCGCTTGGAAGATAATGAAGGGTTCCACTGCCATGAGGGCCTGCAGTTCAGACACTCTTCTTGCTGAAGTGATGGCTAGAAGTAAAGCTGCTTTCCAAGAAATGAATTTCAACTCTGCTGTAGAAGCTGGTTCAAAGGGGGAGAAGAGTGAGTTTTTCCAATACAAAGTTAAGGTCCCAGGCTGGAATGGGAGCCCTTCTGGAGGGTCTTAACTTTTTGGCCCCTCTAAGGAATTGTTTTAGCAGGGGATGAGAGAAGAGGGGTGGGTCAGTATTATAAGGCACTGATATGGCAGAGGCATGAATCTTAATTGAAGAGAAAGATAGGACCTTGTGCAGCATTTCTGTTAAATAATCTAGAATGTGAAGTAAGTTGGTCACCGTTTTGCCCATTCCCCTGAGCCTGGCTCCAGGAACAGTATCTTTTCCACTTTTCTGAATAGGATTTTCTAGTACTATGCCTCCTTGCCTCAAGAATGACATCCAGCACCTGCTTATTGAGGGTTGCTGGAGGTGAGGTCAGGGAATTAGCCAGACTGCAAGGTTCAGAGTTTGAAGCTGTGGGTGCAGAATCTGGCCCGCCTGCTGGGACAGCAGGGAAGGGGTCTGAGGCAGGCGCCAAGGTTGTAGCACTGTCAGACTGTGCAACAGGAGGTACCAGTGCTGGCATGGCCAATCTGGTGCAATCAGTATTTTCCTTGGCTTGTCCTGCTTGATCTTTAGTAGAACCTTCCAGAGGGGGAAAGGCATAAACTGAGGCTTTCTCATTTAAAGGACAGGGCATCCGCTTTCCGAGCTCGACTGTGGGGAGTTCTGGTGCAGAATTTCTTCAACTGGTAGTTCTGAAGGGAAGCAAACAGGTATACCTCTGAAGTCCCCCATCTGTTCCTCAAGAGCTTGAATATTTGGGTTCCAGTTTCCATTCGTGTGGGTAAATGAGATTTCTGTTTAAGTCTGCCAGTGAATTTAGTTTGCCTGTCAGGAATTGAGCTTGTAGGTTCACTTGGTAGCTCAAGGCTGTGTTCCACAGAGCCATGGCTAGTCTGCAGAGTGAGTAGGAATGAGTTCCCCGCTTGCTTATGTACCACACAACTGTGGTGTTATCTGTCATTACCAATAGTTGTTCTGGAAGAATAATGTCTCTGAAGGCTGTCAGAGCATTCTGTACAGCTAACACTTCTTTTTGATTGATATGCAGGTGCATCTGTTTTGGGTTCCATTTGCCCTGAATGCACTGCCTTGCCATGTAAGCCCCCCATGCATAGTCTGATGCGTCTGTTGTTAGGGTATGGCCAGCAGGGGGTAGAGTGAAATGGAGTCCCTTGTTGTGGTAGTAGGCCTCTGCCCACCAAAGGAACTCTGCCCTTAGACAAGGGATAATAGGAATCATTGTTTCCAGGTCCTGAGAATGTTGACACCATAGACGTTTTAGGTACCATTTAAGTTTCCTCATATGCAGTCTTGCATATGGAATTAACAGAATGCAAGAGGCCATGAACCCCAGAGCTTGCAGGATTTTCCTTGGAGATAGCTGGGTTTTTGTGGCCAGTAGTCTGAAGTAGGTTGTCAAATGAACTTGTTTCACTGGAGTGAGGAATGCCATCTGGGCAGTTGTGTTCAAGCTTGCTCCCAGGAATTTAATCTGTTGGCAAGGTAATAGGTGTGATTTCTTCTCACTGATGGTGTACCCCAGTGAAGTTAGAAGCCTCTTTACAAATGCCAGGTGCTGTAATAGCAAGTCCTGACTCTGCCTGAATCAGGCAATCGTCCAAATATGGGTAAATCTGAATATTTCTCTGCCTGCAAAATGCAATGGCAGGAGCTAGGCACTTTGAAAATACCCTGGGCACAGTAGATAAGCCAAAGGGCAGAGCAGAGAACTGATAGTGCATGGAGCCTACCCTGAAGCTAGGAATTTTCTGCAGAATTCCCTTACTGGGATCTGCAGGTAAGCTTCTTTTAAGTCTAGAGATGCCAGCCAGGCATTCTTGGCTAGTACAGGAAGAAGTTGATGAAGAGTTAGCATTTTGAATTTTGGAATAACCAGAAATGTGCTGAGAATAGAAAGGTCCAGGATAGGATGTCATGAGTTTTCTTTTCTGGGAACCAGGAACAGTCTTGAATAAAAACCTTGTCCCCTTTGTTCTGCTGGAATAGGCTGAATAGCCCTGATACTGAGGAGAGAGAGAGAGAGAGAGCACTTGTTTGTGGGCCTCCGCCCACTGGTTTGGGGGAAGGTCTGGCCATCCACTTGGGGTTGGGAGTGAGTGGAAGGGGAATCTGTATCTTAGGGAAACTATGTTTAAAACCCATTTGTCTTGGGTAATGAGTTCCCAGTGTTTTGCATGTAGGGCGAGCTTTCCTCCTAAGGGAGCAAGTAGTTGAGCAAGGCTTGGTAAGGGTAAGTCATTGTGCCATTTTTCCATAGGGGGGAGGCTTACTACTCCCTGCTTTGGAAGTGGGGGGCCCCCACTGTTTAGATCTGTGCATAGCCTGAGACTGAAGTCTTGGTGGTCTGCTGCTCCTTGGGCTTGGACTGAAGACCTGGAAGGGACTGGAAAGGACCAGTTCTTTGAAGGCCAATGCCTACTGAATCTAGGTGGCTGTACTTGTAAGAAATCTTTAACAGTTTGCACAGATTTAGGTTTTTTCTCCATCCTTTTAAGGACGACTTCTGCTTTGTTGCCAAAAAGGCGCTCTTGGTGTCAGGGTGCATCCAGTAATTTGGCTTTAACATGATCTGACAAGTTTTGTTCCTTAAGCCAAGCATGCCTTCTAAGTACAGACCCAGTGACAGCAGCCCTGCAAGATGCTTCTAAAGCATCAAAACCACATTGCAAAGTATGTTTACCAACTTGGTCAGCAGAATGCATTAACTCTTGTACATCTTTGTGCTCAGCACAGTCAGGAATAAACATCATTTTCTGTTTAATTAAGCCCATGATATGCTGCTGAAACTTTAACATATGAAACTGGCATTTTAAAGCCCTAATGGCCAAAGTGGCAGAAATATATACCTTCTTACCCCATCTATCTAAAGCTCTAGAATCCCTATCAGAAGGGGTAGATTTTTGGCAGTAGTAGCCTTAATGCCATTTGGTCCTTGGGAAATGGTCTGTGGATCCACAGTAGGATTCTTGAAAAGGAATTTGAGAGAGTCAGGTACTCTGTAGTACTTAATGTTTCCAGGCTTTGGCAATGTTGAGTCCAAACACTTTTTAGATACCATTGTAGTTTCCTCATATGCAGTCTTGCATATGGAATTAGTAGAATGCACGAAGCCATGAAGCCCAAAGCCTGCAGAATTTTTCTTGCAGATAACTGGGTCTTTGTTGCCAACATTTTGAAGTAAGAAGTCAGTTGCCTTTGTTTGTCTGGTGTGAGATAAGCCATCGGGGCAGTTATATTTAAGCTTGGACCAAGGAATATTATCTCTTGTGAGGGTACTAGTTTTGATTTATTTTCGTTTACTGTGTACCCTAGGCAAATTAGTAATCTTTGTACAAACGCCAGATGCTTTAGTAGAATGTCTTTGGTCTCTGCTTGAATAAGGCAGCCATCCAAGTAGGGATATATTTGTATTCCTCTTTGTCTGCAAAATGCAATTACTGGTGCCAGGCATTTTGTGAAGACCCTGGGCGCAGTAGATAAGCCAAAGGGCAGTGCAGAGAATTGGTAGTGCATTAAGCCAGCTATGAATCTGAGGTATCTTCTGCAAGATTGTCTGACTGGGACATGCAGGTATGCCTCTTTGAGGTCCAAAGTTACAAGCCAAGCCTTCTTTCCCAGCATGGGCAGAAGCTGTTGCAGAGTCAACATTTTGAATTTTGGTACATCCAAATAAGTATTTAGAATAGACAGGTCCAGAATTGGTCTCCATGCTTTGTCCTTTCTTGGTACTAGGAAAAGTCTTGAGTAAAATCCTTGTCCCTGCTCCTGTTGTGGCACAGTCTGAATGGCCTTCATGTCCATGACAAATGTTATTTGTTCTTGTGCCTCTGCCCATTGATTGTGTGGCAGGTCTGGCATACCTTTTGCCTTTGGAAGGGTGTGAAAGTGGAACCTGTAGCCCTGAGAGACTATGTTTAGGACCCATTTGTCCTGTGTGATCGTGTGCCAATTTGGTGAAAAAAGTGCTAGCTTTCCCCCTAAGGGTGCTGCCAAGAGAGAAATGCTTGGCACTGGCAGAGGGAAGTCATTGGGAATGTTTCCTATATGGCTGTGATTTGTCTTCTCCGCTTTTGGAGGTAGAAGCACCCCACTGTTTGGGCCTGTATGATCCCTGGGGCTGTTGCCTGCCTCTAGGGCATCTGTATCTGTTTCTTTGTGGCCTGTCTGACACGGGAAAGGACCAATTCTTAGAAGGCCAGTTCCTGCTAAATCTGGGTGGCTGTACCTGTAAGAAATCCTTTACTGTCTGCATAGATTTAGCTTTATCCTCCATTTTCTTCAACACCTCTTCTGCCTTAACACCAAAGTATCATGCTGTAATGGAGCATCCAATAATTTTGCTGTAACATGATCAGGCAGAGTCTGTTCCTTTAACCAAGCATGCCTTCTAATAACAGAACCTGTTACAGCAGCCCTGCAAGAGGCCTATAGTGAATCATAACCACACTGCAAAGTATGCTTTCCCACTTGTTCAGTTGCATGCAATAAATCCTGCAACTCTTTGTTCTCAGAACATTCAGAATTTGTCAACATTTTCTGTTTTAACAAAGACATTAAGTATTGCTAATATTTTAGCATATGAAACTGACAATTTAAAGCCCTTACAGCCAAGGTAGCGGAAGTGTAGACTTTTTTCCCCATCTGTCTAGTGCCCTAGAATCTCTTTCTGAGGGGACAGGATTTTTAGCAGTAGCAGCCTTGACCCCTTTGGGACCCTGAGAGATCATTTCTGGGTCAGCAGCAGGGTTTTTATATAGAAATTTATGAGAATCTGGAACCCTGTAGTATCTGTCCGGCTTAACAGGTGCAGGAGGTAGAGAGTCAGGAGACAGGCCGGACTCTGAAAATACATCTACAATGTCTAGAACAGGTGGAATTGCAAGAGGTCTGTGGTGAGGTAAAAGAAGAAAGTCTCTAAGCCTTTTCTTAGAATCTGAATAATCTTGGCTCTCCCAGTGGAAATGCAACCTCATGGTATGCAGGGTTTCCCCAAATGAGTAATCCTCAGGAAGAGAAGCTGAAGGAATAGATTCTTCAGCATCAGAATCCTCATAGGGAGGAATAGAATATCCCTGTTCTGAAGAAGAATCAGAGGAAATGGAAACCTGATCAGAGGAATCATACTCAGTATCTTGCCTAGGCCTCTTATCAGGAGGATATGGAAACCCCTGATCAAAGTAATTAGGTCTTCGGCCATTTTGAGCATCTGTTTCTTAGGCATAGAAGTCTGTCCTGGAGAATGCTGTACTTGTTTCCTTGTCATTAAAACTGCTTTAGACTTTGTCTTGGATGCTGAAGTAGGCTTGATATAAAGTTGTGTAGGTCTGAAAACACCCTCAGAAGCCGATGCCTGCTCAGCGGCTCCAGACCCATCTGAGGGATTAGTTTCCGAACGGCCAATACCTTGAGTATCCAGAGGCCTAGTTGTCTCCACGTGGGAGTCGGAGGCGGCCTGTGGCTCTGAGATAGCGGAGTCAGGGGCTGCAAAAGCGCCTCACTGAGCACAGGTGAGCTGGCGACTGGCCTGGAAGAGGTTTCGTCGTCGGTTTTGGACCTTGGATGCCTGTCCTTTTCTTTCTCCTTGCGTTTTTTATGATTTCCGGTCATCGGTTGTTCCGACAGCATTATATAGTTAAACCTTCGGCCAAAGTAATGAAAAGCAAAATCGTACCGACGCTTAATAGTGCGTTGGTTAAATCTAGCACAAAACCTACAACTAGCAATGTCGTGGTCAGGGCCTAGGCAAGGAATACAGTAAGAATGAAAATCCTTATGAGGTATTTGCTTCCCACAAGAAATACAATCATTAACTTTTTCTGAAATCGGTCTGGAGCAAGAAAAAAGTTTCCCCAAAGGGGTACTTAGCTTTATAGAACGACTTCGGATCTGAAATTCAGTTTAGAAAATCTCAGGAGTTGGCCGACCGGCACTTGCAAACTGCTTTTGCTTCGGGCACCGTGCGGCAAGAAAAACTGAAGAAAATGGCGTCGGCTGCATCTTTTATACCCCTGGCGCACTGATGTCAGGGAAGAGGCAACAGCAACAGACGCCGGACCAGGACTTTGGAATTCAGGCCGACTGCGGGTAGCCTGCCAGCAGGATAACCCAAGTGTAATGACTGCAACAGTGAAACACGATGAACATCAAGGGGAATCTCTCATAATGAGAGGATGATCAACTGCAGAATGCTAAGCAGAAAAAAAGGGATTATTTCAATAATATACACACCTCAATAATATACAGGAGTTTAAAAAGATTGCTGTTAAGCAATTGTTTTTTGATAATAACACTAGAGCACAATGACTCGGGCAAAATAAAGTAAAAAGGGCTATTGCCAAGCTTAGGGAACCTACAACAAGGAAAGTAGCAAGAAATCCTGTAGAGGTAGTATAAATAGTTTGGAAATTCTATGAAAGTCTGGATAATGCAGAAAAATATGGAAATCAAGAAAAAGATACAAATGGAAATCTTTATGGAAGAATTAAATATGCCAAGGTTAGAGGTAGACTAGGCTCAACTGCTAACAGTTAGGATAGGAGTAGCATGGATAAAAACTGTGATGTATAACCAATCTACAGGAAAGTCCCCAGGAATAGATGGTATTCCTGTGGAAGTTTGGAAGCTAGGAGGGAAAAAAAAATGATAAAGATCTGGATCACAGGAAGTTACTAGGCCTACGGCCCTAGGGGCCTTACAAGCCTAGTAAAGTTCTACCCTTATTTCAATGGTCAGCACCAACTGCCCCTGTCCAACAGGGACGCAAGTGGAATCCCCGGGATGAATTTACAGTTACCCATCCAATCATCCAGACTGCGTTTGAAGTGGGCCAGTGAAGCGTTCTGTTCCACATGAAGTGGGAGTCCGTTCCAAAGTGCAGTAGCCTCTGGGAGACGAATCTGTCCCACCAGCATGTTCTATTACTGTCACATACCAGGTTAAGGTCTTCAGCACAAAACCTGTGTACCATTTGACTTGCGGATATGCAGCATTTCCAATAAAGCAGGGTCAAAGATTGCCTTATAAGCAAGACATATAAGGTTTTGTTTAACAGTATTTTAAGAGGAGGAGACGTATCAACATCCTGGGAGAAAACAGTGTAGCTGTAATACATAAAGAGGGTAAAGCTCCATCAGATCCAGCTTCATACAGGCCCATTTCAATACTAAACCATGACTACAAAGTGTTCATTTCTATAATGGCTGAAAGAATGGCAAAAAGTAATGCCGAAATTGAGAAATATGGATCGATGTGTTTTTGTGGAGGGGAAACAAACATTCGACAACATTAACAGAACAGTGACGATCCAGAGGGAAGCAGAATGTAAGAAAATACCATTGTTGTTGGTGGGTCTTGATACAGACAAAGCATTTGACAGAGTACGTTGGGACTTTATGAGCAGGGTAATGCAAGCATTTGCATTTCCTGAAAAAATTATAAGGTTGATTAAGTGGATACATGAGGGATCAGAAGTGAAAATTAAAATGGGTGGGGTCCTCTCTGACAATGTCTACTTGAGCAGAGGAACCAGGCAGGGGTGTCCTCTTTCCCCATTATTATTTGCATAATATTTAGAAACACTGGTAAAGAAAATAAGGGACTCAGAAATTCAAGGATATAACTGGCATGGTAGCCAAGAAAAGCTGGCTCTATTTGCAGACAATATTATTTTATACCTGACAAAACAATTAATATATTACATTGTTGTGGAATATTTTGAGACAGTTTCAAATCTTTTGGGGATACAAAATTAATGAAGCTAAAATAAAAACAGTGAATTATTTACCCACAGATGAATTGGTTCAGCAATATCCATATTTATGGGAACATGATAAAATGAAGTATTTAGGAGCATGGATTAAAAAGGATTCTGGTGTGACAGCTAACGATATGTGGGAAGAGACTAAACAAAAGATAATACAAAAACTGAGAAAATCCAGGCTTTGTTATATGGATATGGATAGTAAGATACAAGCAGCTAAAATGTTTATAGTCCCATTAGTCTTATACACAGGTCAGGCATATTTTTATCAGCCAGAGGAGAAGTTGTGGATAGCAATTAATAAAGAGCTGAAGGACTTTTGGTGGGAAAGATGGCAAGAGTCAACTGGGATAAGATGATTCTTCCAGAAGAACAGAGTGGATTGGGATTAACTGATATGAGGGGGGTATTTTAGAGCTACACAAGCAGAAAACTATAATTCAAACTGGAAAGGGACAATGACAATGAAACAGGGGAAAGCTCAAGAAACAAGGGGAGACTGGGATTTTAGATGCAGGCCTTAAAGGAGAATAACAATAATCATACAGAATATTACATCTGTAAAGTAGAAGAAAGTATGCTAAGAACTACGCCAACATGGGAATGGAGAAAAGAAAGTCTGCCAATAGGGATGACTGCAATTAGGGATATAGACAATTGGCAAGAAGGGGCTGGAATTTATTGGAGAAAACTGGCAAAGGAACAAAGGTATTGGGAGCAAATAAATCAAGAGGGAAAGATGATAGAATGGAAAGATGCCAAAAATTTATTTGGACGGGAGGGAATGACGACAGAATGGGAAGATGCCAAGAATTTATTTGGACGGCAGGGGATCCTAAATGAAAGACCAGCACTGGTAGAATTTTTAGTAGAGTCTAGAACAGAAGCTGCCATTAAAAAAGGAATACTTAGAAGAACACATAAAATATATGCATGACAACTATAAGAATCAATCAGAGGAGGTTAGAACAGACTGGGAAGAGAGATTGGATAAGCATTCACAAAGAAACAATGGGAGGATATGTGTATGTCTCCCAAATATGCAACAAAATCTAGAAGATGTAGGATTTTTACTTCTACATGTTTACATACAATGGATATAAAAAGTGTACACACTCATGTTAAAATGCCAGGTTTTTGTGATATAAAAAAATGAGACCACAATAAATCATTTCAAAACTTTTCCCACCTTTAATGGGACCTGTAACCTGTACAATTCAATTGAAAACCAAACAAACCTGTTAGGGGAAAAATATAAAAAATAAAAAGCGTGCAATAAGCTGGTTGCATAAGTGTGCACACCCTTAAACCAATACTTTGTTGAAGCACCTTTTGATTTAATTACTAATGGGGTAGGGTTGCAAGATGGAAGCCTTTTCTTACACAGAAAAACATCCAGGCCCAGCTAAAATTTGTAAAACAATGTATCAAGTCTCCCAAAAGCATGTGGGAAAATGTGTTATGGTCTGATGAGACCAAGGCTGAACTTTTTGGCCACAATTCCAAAAGGTACATTTGGAGCAAAAACAACATTTCACATCACCAAAATAACACCATCCTCACTGTGAAGCATGGTGGTGGCAGTATCATGCTTTGGGGTTGCTTTTCTTCAGCTTGAACTGGGTCTTTAGTCAAGGTGGAGAGAATTATGAACAGTTTCAAATACCAGTCACTTTTGGTTCCAAAACCTTCAGGTGTCTGTAGAAGGCTGAAGATGAAGAGGAATTTCACCTTTTAACACAACAATGACCTGAAGCATGCATGCAAATCAACAAAAGAATGGCTTCACCAGAAGAAAATTAAAGCTTTGGAATGGCCCAGCCGGAGCCCAGACCTAAATCCAATAGAAAATCTGTGGGTGACCTGAAGAGGGCTGTGCACACGAGATGCCCTCACAATCTGACAGATTTTGAGTGCTTTTGCAAGGCAGAGTGGGCAAATATTGCCAAGTCAAGATGTGCCATGCTGATAGACTCCTACCTAAGAAGACTGAATGCTATAATTAAATCAAAATGTGCTTCAACAAAGTATTAGTTTAAGGGTGAGCACACTTATGCAACCAGCTTATTGTACTTTTTTTATTTTTTATATCTTTCCCTTAACAGATCTGTTTGTTTTTCAATTGAATTGTACAGGTTATAGGTCACATTAAAGGTGGTAAAAGTTTTGAAATGATTTATTGTGGTCTCATTTTTTATATCACAAAAACCTGGCATTTTCACAGGAGTGTGTACACTTTTTATATCCACTGCAGATATTATACCCCAAGTAGATTCCAGAGAATTTTTCCTCAGCTAGATAGCAAATGTTGGAGGTATGACGCGGAAGAAAGAGGTAATTGGGAACATATTTTCTAGGAGTGCAGTGAGTTGACAGACTTTAAGGATTCTCTGCGGGATGCACTGTTGGAGATGCTGTGTGGGCAGATTGGTGTGATCAGGAAGATGATTTTTCTGAGCTATTAGAATCAGCATTGCCTAGACATGGTAAGACCTTGCTGTGTTTAATTATGGTGGCTGCCAAAAAAGCAACTACTAGAAAATGTAAATCAGAATCTAAACCAACTACACCAGAAGAAGTGAATATATTAAGAGATAAAACAACTGGAATTGAGATCTTTAGAAAAGGATTGGAGCAAACTATATAACTAAAAATGGGAATTGTGGGAACAATACATACAGGGGAGGATAGATTTAAAAGAAGGCAGGCTTACATGAGCTATGTAATGTTTGAGTGAAAATTGGGCAGATTAAGTGATGTATAATGTTTGCAACTGGGAGTGTGTCAGTAAGGTTTGTGATGTAAAATGAATAAAAACACCACACAAATAAAATGATAAACCAACACAAATGCAACATTCAAGTGGAAATCCAGGACCGAACCACCATAAAGTCAGCCAGCAAGATTTATTCAAAATAGCAATCACAAAGAAAATAAATGGTTAGCACTTTCGTATAAATAAATAAATGTTATACTTCAGACAAATTCTCCACACCTTAAAAACCCTCTCAATCATGATGTAATTTCCTGTCATATGTTAATTAACAAAATATATACAATCTTAAAATACACATATGAAAAGACAAATTTAAAAAGACAATGCCCTAATCATGCTAAATAATTCCATTAAATTACAATAAATACCAAGCTTTATAAGAAGTATATGTGTAACAATCAGCCTATAAAAACAAATGTTCACGTCTATCTAATGTCACTAAAACATACTAAAAGTTGCATACTGTAATACATATAATAAATATAATAAAATAAATATATATTCAGTGTATTAAATATGTTAAATATAGAGACATATAGTAAATAAAAGATTATAAATACATACTACTTGGTTCCTATATCTATGTACTGATATCTAAATATTCAGGTATTTCCACTAATTTTATTTCTTTTAAGCGCCTTCAACTTAAGAATTGGGGCTATGGAGCTATGTTCGTTAATTCCTGGCCAGCTATCTGCTTGTAGTCTTACTTGCCATTCCAATTCTTTTAATTCTAAAAGCAAGCCCCATGGTTTCTTATCATCCATACCTACATGATCTATAATAGTATAAGTAAACTGGATGACTAATAGAATGTTCAGCTAAAGCATTATTTAAGTTAGATTTCCTAATTGCTTATTCATGCTCATATATTCGTTGGGAACATTTCCTTTCTGTTTTCCCTATGTAATAAGCTGAGCATGACTTACATGTACCTAAATATACTACAGCCTTAGATTCACAGTTGTATTTTCTTTTTATAACATACTTTCTCCCTCTTATAATAAACATCGTATTAACTTCTACTTTGTGGCACCATTTACAAAACCCACATTTTTTTCATGCCATGCATACTATTATCTTTGTGTCCTTCTTTACATTTTAAAAGATCTTTCAAATTCTTACCCCTTCTATTCACTATAAGTGGTTTTACACCAAATAAATTCCTAAAATCTTCCTCTTCACTTACAACTGTCCAGTTTTTCTCAAAAATCCATCTTAATAGACTAAAATCCTCACTATATGTTATGATTAATGCTTCTGAAAACCTATTTGTATTATCCTCTGAAATACTATACATATCTTGTGAAATATTAATATCCAAAACCCTATTTCCACTTCATATCCTTCTATTTCATTAATGTGGTGGATATACTTAAAATGGGTTTAAAATGGCCGCTCTCCCTTTTCCTTCTTACTTCTTCTATAATATCGTCTACAAGAGTACTGGGGTATGCCCTAGCATGAAACATGCTTCGTAAATTGGTACATTCATCTAAAAAGTCTTGCTGTTTAGTAATCATTCGTGCAGCTCTAACAACTTGCCCTTTTACGACTGATTTTTTCTGATGTTGGGGATGTGAGCTGCTATAATGTAATAAGCTATATGAATACGTCCCCTTTCTGTATATCTGGGCTACATACCTTTCTTCTCCGTAGTCCTTACTTAACTTAATATCCAAATACTCCATATGATCACAATTGACCTTCCATGTAAACTTTAAAAATATTGTTGTACTGTTTATATACGTCAAAAATTCGTCTAACATCTCATTGGTGCCTCTCCATATAATACTAATGTCATCCTGGAACCTGTAGCAAGATTTAATATATTCATAAAATCTACTATTAAATACATATTTCCTTTCCCAATATGCCATGATGATATTGGCATAAGCCCCCCCCCCCCCACGATGACCCCATCGCAATACCTCTTCTTTGTAAATAATGAATGCCATTAAATGTAATATAATTGTTGTTCAATACTATCTCTAATAACTATATTAATAAGTTAATTTTATCCTGATGCATATGATAGTTCACTAACATTTCACTGGTGCATTTTACACTATTATCTTGTGTAATGACAGTGTATAAATCACATACATCAACTGTAACTAATGTCATTACAGTTATATTCTATGTCATTCATATGGTGCCGAAAGGACCAGGAATCTTTACAGATTTGTTTCTCATTCTTAAGGATATGTTTAAATTCAAAATCTATATATTTAGCAATAGCTGAGGTAATGGAGTCCCCAGTCAGCTAGGGGGTGCATTGGGGGGTTGGAAATGGATTTGTGTATTTTTGGCTTTCCAAAAAACACTGGAACTGTTGCAGGTGAATCATTTAAGTAATTGCACATCTCAATACTAATACATCTATCAATAAGCATGTCATTTAATTGCATATATATTTTCCTATATGCTCCATTAACTTCATTAACTGAAACTTTCTGACAGGTCTGACATATGTGATGTAAAATGCTTGCAACTACGATAGTGTCGGTGTGGTTTGTTTTCATTTACATAAAACTTTATGATTGCCTATGTTGTAAGTGATGGTTTAATAAAGATGTTTCTTATTTAAAAAAAAGGGGCAGGATTTGAACAAGTTATGTAATGTTGCTTAGGTTATAAGATCTATAGCAGTATATGTGAAGTATAATGTTTGTAAATCTAAACATGTTAACACAGTTTGATCACTTTTATATAAATGTAAATTTGCCTGTGTCACAACTGATAATTCAATAAAGGTGTTTAAATAAATAAAACACGCCGACACCACTCGGCTCCCCAAGGGAAAGGAAAAGAAGGGTTGGACAGCTGAGAGATGCTATGCTAAACAACCATCTATGTAAGGCAAGGGAGAAAAAGAAAGAACAACAGTGATAAAACCAGAGACCACAGGCTGTGCTCATAATGGTGTAAGACAGCCTCAGATTCAGTAGCATAAGTGAATGATGGCACTCCTTTACAGGCAAAACAAGCTCGAAAGCTTACAATGCAAACAGAATTTCATGGCAGAACTTGGCAGCACTGGTGGTAGAGTGATGAGCATGGCTACCTTCCAAAACAGTTGACATAGGTTTGCTTCTTGGCCAGTGCAAAAGTATATTTTGTAAGACTCATTTGTCTGGCAGTTTAGTACAGAATTAACACTACAAACTATTACAAAACTTCATGTTATGGTCCAAGATGTGATTCCCTCACTCTCAATTTGCCTACATTTTGACCGTAGCCTTGTTTATTTACAAGACAGTGCTCCAGTTTCACCCCTGAAAAGGGATGCTCGTGTCCTGTGGGTTTATCCAGCTCAGTTAGTAAATGAATAATTAAAAAATGCATGTCTATCTTCCTAAAAAAAATAAGGTTGTGTAAATAAACTTACCGTAACAGTAGATGTTTGAACAAAGCACTACTGCAGTAGCCTAAGCTATATGGGATGTCCTGCTGAAACCTGGACAGACTGCCGGGTGGCTAGCCCTACTGTGGCACACACACACAAACCTGTGACCAGTTTAGTGTGTCCAATCCACCTCCTGCATGTCTTTGGAATGTGAGAGGAAACCAGAGCACCCACAGGAAACCCAAACAAACACAGGGAGCACATGCAGAGTCTACATAGAAGGCACTCTAGCTAAGAATTGAACCAGGATACCTCTTGCTGTAGGTGACAACACTATCTGTTGTGCCACTGTGCTGCCCATCACTTCCACATACCCATCTATAACCTTCTAATAGCTTTCATTGGCTCCTTTACTATTTGCCGCATGATCTCAGAAAAGGGTACCTGAAAGGTCTTAAGATTCAATCATTTGGGCAGTCAACTGAATAAACTTAAGGTTGGGGGTGTATCAAACAACTCCCAGTCTTGTGCAAGTCCATTCTGTGAGGAAACTTGTGGTAACTGCCTTTGGCACATACAAAAGAAATAAATTATAATTGTGAAAGCAAAGTTACAATAACCTCAGAAACTTGAATGGTCACTGCTGCAATAGCCTAAGGTACACGGGTTATATCTTGCATAGAATACAAGAGTAGGCTAGCTTCCAAAGCTTCAGGGCACCTTCCACATACCCAAGCTATCAGTCAGCTCAAGCTGAGTTGACTAAAAATACAGGTTTGGGCATGAATCCTTTTACAGCTTTCATGCCAATATAGACAGAAAGGCTGAGCCTTGAAAGGAAAATCCTAGGAACAGAAAAAGTCCACACCCTGGCACAAAGAACAAGGGAGGTGGAAGAAGGGAGGGGCTACAGCAGCATTGATCATTTGAACATCTACTGTTATGCTAAGCTGATTTATACAGCTGTACTATGTGTTTTATATTGATCACTGCTGCAGTAGCCTAAGTTATAGGGGTAGATTACTATAACTTAAAATCAAGCTTGCAATGCCTTGTGAATGTATGTATAAACATGTTCATGTACAGCTCTTACATGTACCCTCTCTCCCTCTGCCTTGCTAACAATCCAATGTTACTTAGCCACCTCAATTAACCTAAATTTTCCAAACCCCCGATTGCTCCTGACCTAGATGGCTGTTATGGTGTAAACTTGGTATGTAATTTTGTGTTACTGACTCCGATTAAATACAACTGTAGATTTAATAAGAGAAATGTTATTCTGACTCTGAATGTTTAAAAGTGCATTAATACATAAGGCTGACGAATGGTTTGGGTAACCGATTTTGTGCTTTCTTGCTGCTGCTAAACTGAAGTGATTGTTGGTGGATCAGTGTAACTTTGTTGAATGCAATGGGCAACTGATTTTGTGCTTTCTTGTTGCTGCTAAACTGAAGTGATTGTTTGTGGATCAGTGCAACTTTGTTGCAGTATTTAGTCTATTTCTTAAATCCTAGACTCTGTACAAACAGCCTACTTTTCAATGGTAGTAGCATTTCGGCTTTATTTTCAGGCTAAAGATACAAGATGATGTATACAGAATAGTGTGACCCTGATTAGCATTTCTTCTTATACATGCTGTATCCTGCTTACTTGTTTTATTTAGCTACCAAATACTTGAAACTGTTTCTTAGGGCAGTGCAGTGTACTATTAATGTAAGGATTATGCTTTTTCTCTCAGTCACTGTGTTATAAATGACATTAAACACTGTTCAATCATTTTTTTTTGTTATAGTTCTATTTCTGCTGATGAACTAACACTAAATATCTGTTATTAGGTATTATTTCTTCTCACGGCTCCCACCCTGAAAGGCTCGCAGTTAGAAGGTCTGCATCCAGCTGGGAATTTTTTTAAAAATAAAACGGACACCCACACTGGTCTACCCTCAATAACAAACTTAACTAAGGTTACTACTTTTTCTAAAGTCTTTCTGCTTAAACTGTTTAATTCAGCCATACTGGCTCAACAGCACCAAACTTCCCAGCCCTTAAATAAGGCTCCTTAATAGTAAAAAGTTCCACCAAATTGTACTGTTAAAGTTGCTTTCTGTGTTTAAAAACAGAACATAAATTAGAATTTAAAGAAAGTACAAAAGCAAGAAAAAAAGCCTCTTACTTTAATCACAGGCTCGGAGGATTCCTCTGGTGTGGTTAAGCCCCGCTCGCCCTCTGGGCTCGCTTCGCACCCCTCCCTGCCACCTATTCTCACCCACTCCCAGTACCTCTAAATTTATAACTCCTCAGACACACCCCTCCTCCTCCTTCGCCAACCATTAACAGGAGTTCATTTATAACCCACCCCTACCTCTGTCTCCCCACCTACTATTACACCTAGGTTACCTACCTACCAGGAGTATATTCTTCCCATTATGTCTCTAATACTTACCAAGTCTTTTAAAATACCACCTATACTCTACACCCTACCTTTACTAGTCACCCTTTATTCTCTCACCATCTATGAAAAACAATCCCTTATAGGATTCAACTATCCCAAACGCCTTGCTACCATCCCAATCTTCTCAAACCATTCTGCCCATTCATTCATGTCCATCAACGCCAACTCCTTTACACCTGCTAATACCCACCCTGTTATACCCAGATATGTTAACACCAAAACTAAATACTACCAAAAACTGATAAATAAATTTCTGAAGCTCATAGTTAGTTTGCCCCACACCCCTTACTATAGATGTGGATATCCACCCCAACCCAGGGCCACCATCCCTAGACAACACCAACTTTAATCATAAGAGCTCAAACATAAGACAAAGCCTAAATAAACCCCCCCCAACTCACTACCGACCTGCCATTTAAACATTAGAAGCATCAACAATAAGGTCCACAACCTCCATGGTCTCCTGACAACCTACTCCCTGAGATACTTTGTGTGACCGAAACATGGTTAAAACCAACTACACCAGATAATGAAATTCTACTTCCAGGGTATAATATACTCAGGCTAGATCGTACTACCAGGAAAGGGGGAGGGGTTGCTGTTATCTATAAAACTACCCTAAATGTTAGTCTAGACAACCTTCAACCACCTATATTTAATAAAGCAGAAATTATGATTTTCAAACTACAAATAAATAAAAAACAAATGTATAAACATAGTATGTGTCTATATTACCCCAGGTAATAACTCAGGGGACCCTAGAAGACATCCTCTACTGGCTATCCAATGCCTACCCCCAAGGGACCACTGTTCTAGGAGACCTCAATATATATTGGAATACCTGCACTGCAGACACCCCAACCATCCACGTAAACCTACATGGTTTTACACAAACTATAACCTCCAGTACTAGGATCAGCAAGCCTAACAATAAAGAAAGTATCCTAGACTGGATACTAATTAATAGCCCCCATCACATGTACAACTCAGGTACTCTCCCTGAAGATCTAAGTGACCATTTCTTAACGTATATTATTAGACAAATTTGAATGTCCACATCTACCCACATATAAAACAATAAGAAATAACAAAAATTTCAACCTCAATAAATTCCTAGAAAAACTTAAATTATGCAGTTGGTCAACTCTAAAACAAATACCACTAGATGAGGCAGTAACACACTTTAATAACACATTCCTGGACATCCTTGACAACCATGCACCTGCACACTCTATTAGAATTAAAACAAAAGTGGCCCCCTGGCTCACTAAAGAAACCAAACTAAAGATCATCCAAAGAAATAATGTCTGTCACACCTGGCGCACCTCTAAAGCCCCACAAGATCAACTCAAATTTTGACAATATAGGAATGATACAAAAAAAAAATCCATATTACTAGACAAAAAAAACTATTTCTGCCATCTACCGCAGAAACACCACAACAAGCCACAGAAGTTCTGGGCAGCTATTAAACTCCTCCACCCAGGGCAATCCACTACTCCAAACCCCTCAGCCCCTACCCAAAAATTGTCAGAGACCACTGCCAACACCTTCAACAGTTTCTTCACAGAAGCCATCCACGCCCTGCTAGCAAACTTAAACCCACATGTCCTAACGTTGAAACCCTTAAACTCAGTGACAATCTCTCATTTAGCTTCCAAAATGTTCCGACTTCACTCATTAGAGCCCTAATGAAAAAACTCAAACCAACCACGCTTTCAGCTGACTTCCTCCCTGCAGACTACCTGCAAAAAGCTGCTGATGTCATAGCATACTCTGTCACTATTTTGATAGAACCATAAATGAAGCCTCTATCCCCTCTGTCTGGGAAATATCCCATGTCATACCACTCCATAAAGGTGACAGCTCCATTGAACTGTCAAACTATAGACCAATAGCTATCCTTTCCCCTCTGGCTAAAATTATGGAAAAGTGTATCCATAAACAACTCTTACACTACCATATTCAAAATAATCTTCTGGCCAACTCCCAGCATGGATTTAGACCACAGCACAGTACCACCTCAGTCCTCCTCTCCTTTTCTGTCGTTGTAAATTCCAACCATAACAGCAGCAAACTATCTTCTGCCCTGTTTCTCGATCTTTCCAAGGCCTTTGACATGGTTAACCACCAGCTACTCTTACTTACCCTAAATAAAATATCCCTAAACAACCATGTCATACAATGGTTTCAATCTTATCTTAGTGGAAGACAGCAGGCTGTCCTTTGGCAGGACAAACTCTCCACCATTCTCCCCATTACCCTTGGTGTCCCTCAAGGCTCCATATTAGGTCCCCTTCTTTTCTCCCTCTTTATCAATTACCTCCACACTGTAATCCCAGACGCAAAATGTATACAATATGCCGATGACTCCACACTGTAATCCCAGACGCAACCTGTATACAATATGCCAATGACTCCACCCTGATTTGTTCAGCTTCTACCCTAGAGATCTCCTTAGTTTAACCCAGAAAAGGTTTAATACAGTGGAAAACTGGATCTCTAATCAACAGCTGATATTAAACCCTAATAAAACAAAGCTATTGCTCTTCTCCCCTACTCGCAAATCCTCTCAACCTTCGTTTACTATAACATCTAACAATGAGACCATAATCACACCAGATATGTATACCAAACTCCTGGGTGTTATAACAGACAACCTCAAATATGATATGCATGTAAACCAAACTATTAAAACCGTTAATAAAAAACTTGGCTCCTTATACAAAAACAAACCTTTTCTCACCCCTCTAGCTAGGACTGCCATTGCCCGTACCCATCTGCTTTCAACTCTACTCTATGCCTCACCAGTACTCATGAACTTGAACAAAACTGCTCTCAGCAAACTCTCTAGCTGCTGCAATCAAATTGCCAGGTTTGCCACATGAAATCCCTACAGGACACACCCTTGTCAAAACCTACACCTCTTAGGTTGGCTAGAGCTCCTCAGGCTAATTCAATTTAATCAACTTACTATAGCATTCAAAGTTATTAACCATCCAAAAAAACCCTCCCTTAAAAACATTATCCATCCCTACAAAAACGCTAGGCCTCTTCGTTCCACTACAAAACTTTTGGATGTTATGTGATCCTATCTCGCCTACATTCTGACTGATGGGTTCGGAGCCGATCCCTCGGCTCCAACTCGGCACGCTTATGCTATAGAGCGAGGCCTCTAATTGGCTGAGCTATCTTTATCCCAGGATGCACCACCACTAATCCCCCAGATCTCGTTTGCCGCTTACAGAGCTTGGACGTGGTCTCAACATTGGCTGGGCTAAGTACTATATATTAGGCTTTTTTCCTGTCAGTATTTGCTTCATTTAAACCCAAAAGCTGTTTTAACGGCTATTCTTTGTGTACGAGTGTTTTTCTGGAATTTAGTTGAAATTTTCGTGTTTTTTCCTGTCAGAGAAGGTTCCCGTTTAAGTTAGAGGGGCCTTCCCCTGTGGTTACTACTACTTTAGTGGTTGTGTGTGGGTCAAGTACCCGTTTAAGTTAGAGGGTCTTGACCCTCCTTTTCTCCTTTCTCTTTCTCACAGATCTTGTGTGTAAAAAAAAAAAAAAAAAAAAAAAAAAAGTTCTTTAGTTTAAATATTTACACTAGCTAGTGGCATACATATTTTTGTTCTCGTGTGTCAAACCCTTTGTTGTTTAGTGTGGTGATCTGTTTTTTCAGCCTGATTATGTCTAAAGAGCACAAAACCCTCCGGGTTTAAAAAGTGCACGAGGTGTGGCTTCAAAATGTCCATAACGGACGACCACTCCTCGTGCGTCTATTGTCTAGGTGCTAAACATCTGCAAGAATCGTGCAGTGTATGCCATGCGTTTTCCTCCAGAGTCCTCCAGGAGAGGAAAAACAAATGAATCCTCAAAGGATTAATCAAGCCTTCCTTCGAGGAGGCTTTATCTTCCTCTCCGTCTCCTTCTAAAAAGAGGAAAGCGTCGGCTCCGACCAGTCAGTCGGAACCGACTGCTAAGAAAACTAAGCAGACTTCTCCATCGGCTCCACGGACTTCGGAGCCGAGGTCGGAACGGTCTGCCTCGATGCCTCCAGCCTTGACCCCTCTGGTTTCGGAGCTGAGGTCTGGGGCATTGAGAGGCGGGTCACCCTCATCGGCTCCACTGATATTGGAGCCGATAAGGGTCATCGGCTCAGTCTCTTCCCCCTCGGAGCCGAAGTCCTTATCGGCACCGAGGGAAATTTCCTTGAAAGTTTCCTCGGAGCCGATAATTGTTGAGTCATTTCGGAGCCGGTCCCCGAGCCCTTCGGAGCCGATGGAGAAATCGGTTCGGGCCCGATCGGTATCCTCGAGATCATCCAAGATGTCTGAATCGGACATCGACAGGGTGCTCCTTCGACTCTTCCAGTCTCCGGTGTTCCAAAAGATGGTTTCGGCTCCAGCCCATTTGGCTTCGGAGCCGATGGTCCACTCCCCTACTGTATTTCCTCCTCCAACAGCTTCGGCACCGTTGGAGCAGGTGCTGGTGGAACCAGTGGAGGTGTTAGGGTCGGGCCCGACCCTTGCTCCGACTCCGGCTCTTGGATCGGAGTTCAGTGCACGGACTTCTTCCTTCGGCCCTGGGGGGGAGGCTTCGGGATTGATGCTTTTGGTCCCAAGTCTCCCTCTTGGTGCGTCGGCGCGGGAGTACCGTCCACTGTCGTGGCCACGGAGGGGGACCCTCCCAGGATTCTGGTGGTCCCGCCTTCAGGGCTATGAGGAGTGCTTTAGCCAAATCTTCCTTGGCTACCTCCACAGTTTCCCCAGCTCCTTCCCTACATTTGGAGACTGGGTCGTTGGCAGTCCCCCTGTCCGTAGACAGCGGAGCCCCTGGGCCTCAGGTTACCCCCGCTGGGGTTTCTCCCCCTCCTGGAGGTCCTTCTGAAGCCTCTTCGGAAGAACCTCCCAGGAAGAGAACGTGCAAGAGGAAGCACGTCGACTCCCCTGACGAGTCTTTGACATCTGACACTGATCTCGATGATGCAGAGGAGTCCTCCAAGTCGTCCTCGGATGATGTCTCCTTTGCAGACATCCTGGAAGCCCTAAAACAACGAGGCGGCTGGCAGTCCAAACCTCCCTCTGCTGATGAGTCGGTGTTCCTGAAGGCCTTCGGGGCTCAGCTCTCAACCTCCTGGGTGTCTCCGCCCTTCGATAAGCTCTTGGACTTGATCTGTCGAAGGGCGTGGGAACACCCAGACTCTGTGGAACCAGTGCCCGCTCGTCCGAACAAATTTCTCTCGGCGCCCCCGGATAAAGAGTTCCTTACGAAAGGTGTGGCTGTAGATGCTATGGTGGTGGCATCTGCTACCCAGCAAGATGTAGCAGAGGCTTCTACGTCCGTCCATCCTCCTAATAAGGAGTCTAGGAGCATGGATCGGTACGGTAAGCGCACCCTTAGTTCAGCGGCCTTTACTCTGAGGTCTTTGAACTACCTGACGCACTTTACGAGATTTCAGAGGGATCTGATTAAGGAGCTATCCGATACCCTCTTAGGTAACCTGCCTGAGGAGTTGGCCCAGACGGTTGGCTCTCAGCTGGCTACAATGTCGTCCATTTTGAACTCGTCCATGAGGCTCATTTCGTATGCGGCCGAAGGGGCGAGTAGAGCGGCGGGTACAGACATTGCTCTACGGAGATAAGCCTGGCTCCGCCTGTGTCATTTCGCGGAGGCCTTTAAGTCTTCATTTGCCGATGTCCCCTTTGATGGGTCCTCCCTGTTTGGACCCAAGGTAAAAGACACACTTACCCGCTGTGAACAGGAGGGTAAGACTCTGACTGCCGTAGGGGCACGATTTTCCACTCCCTTTCGGCCTTATCCCAAGGCTAAAAGAGGAGGGAAAATGTGGTTCCGTAGATCTCAGAAGTCTTACCCCTCTCAGCAGGAAGGTTCCCCCTCCAGAGGCAGAGGAGGGGGAAATTCATCCGGAAGACGCCGTCCCAGAGGCGGCAGAGGCCCTCGCAACACTGGAGACCGCAAGTCCTTTCGTGGCTCTTCAGCTTTTCATAGTCCCAGAGGGATTGCCTGGCTGTGCTGCTCCGGAGCCAGTCGGGGGTCGTTTTTCGAAGCACCTGAAGGCCTGGGAAGGGATCACTCAGGACCGATGGGTGCTTCGGATTATCGCCGGAGGTTACTCCATCCCATTCTCTCGCCCCCCCCTCAGCCCAAAAAAAATCCTGGACCCGCCACCCAGTCAACGGGATACCGCAGCCTCAGAAATTTCAAAGCTGCTGCAAAAAGGAGTCATCCAACTGGTCCCCGCAGACCAGATCGGATTAGGGACTTACTCAAGATTCTTTTTGGTGCCAAAAAAGACCGGGGACTTGAGGCCCATTTTGGACCTAAGCAACCTAAACCGTTCAGTCAAGAAGTCCAAGTTCCGAATGGTCACTCTACAAACCATTCTCCCATTGTTGGAGAAGGGTGTTTGGATGTGCTCCATAGATCTCAAGGACGCGTATTATCATATCAGAATACATCAACCGTCCAGGAGACATCTGCGCTTCAGCCTAGGAGGCAGTCATTTTCAGTTCCGTGCGCTGCCCTTTGGTCTCACCACAGCCCCCAGGGTGTTCACCAAATGCTTGGCAGTAGTGACTGCTCACCTGAGAAGTCTAGGATTCCAGGTGTTTCCGTACCTAGACGACTGGCTCCTAACTGCCACCTCCAAGCATCTACTTCTGCGGAGCCTGCAAGCCACTATATCACTGGGAAATGCCCTTGGAATCACCTTCAATTGGCCAAAGTCTGTGTTGCATCCATCTCAAAGAATAAGATTCATAGGGGTAGAGATAGATTCAAACCAGATGCGGGTCTATCTACCTGCAGACAGAATTCAAACCATTCAAAATCAAGTTCGAGCCTTACTCCCCAGGTCCAAAGCCCCAGCCAGAATGGTCCTGCAGCTATTGGGATCCATGTCTGCCACAGTTCTGCTAGTTCCCTTGGCAAGGTTGCACATGAGAATCCTCCAGTGGCTTCTTTCAACTCAGTGGTCCTTCAAGGAACTCCCTCTCAATCATCTCATATGGATCACGGAATCTTGCAAACGGGACCTTCGCTGGTGGCTAGTGTCCTCCAATTTGGATCAGGGACGACCCTTTGGTCTTCCTCCTCCGGTGGCCACTTTGACCACGGACACCTCCCAGATGGGGTGGGGGGGGGCATTCCCTGGGCAGGTCAGTCCAAGGCAAATGGCACCCGGAAGACACTCCTCTTCACATCAACATCTTGGAAATGAGGGCAGTACTCCTGTCCCTTCAAGCCCTTCATGATTATCTCCCCCAGGGCGTAATCGCTGTTCACTCAGACATGTCAGTGGTCTGGTACCTGAACAAACAGGGAGGGACCAGATCCTATCCTCTTTGCAGAGAAGCCATGAGAGTTTGGGAGTGGGCAGTCTCGACCAAACGCTTCCTAGTGGCTACTCACATACCGGGCAAGGCCAATGTCATAGCCGACAGATTGAGCAGAACCATCCTCTCTCCTCACGAATGGTCTCTGAATATGACAGTTGCAAGGCAGATTTTCAGTGAATGGGGAGTTCCGTGTTGCGACCTCTTCGCGACTCCTCTGAATGCGAAGTGCAAAGAATTTTTCTCCCTAACCCCGGCTCCGGGGAAGAGCCTCATGGACGCATTAGTCCATCCTTGGCCCACCGGCCTGCTTTATGCCTTCCCTCCAGTTCCTCTCCTCCCCAGGGTGATTCAAAAGGCATCTCTCTTAGGGAGCAGGATGATCTTAATTGCTCCTTACTGGCCTCGTCAAATGTGGTTTCCCTATCTTCGGAAACATGCTCTGGAAGGTCCGTGGTTCCTGGATCAGGTCCCAGACCTTCTGATTCATCAGTCGGGACTATTACACCAGTCCCTCCACACCTTAAAATTGACGGCCTGGCTCCTCCTCTTCCGACGATAGTCAGGAGTCAGACACTGGATCCAGATGTTGTGCACATATTATCTTCAGCCCACAAGTCCACTACAAAGAAACTGTATTCTAGCAAATGGAAAAGGTTTGCTATTTGGGCTCAACTCCGGGGCCTGGACCCCATTTCTACTCCCGTGGCAGAAGTACTAAAATTTCTGACCTCTCTTTTCAATCAAGGCTCTTCAGTTTCTACCATCAAAGTACAATTGGCATCAATTTCTAATTTTCATGAATCCATAGACCCACCTTTAATGAGCAACAGATTGTGTAAGACCTTCCTGAAAGGTGCTGCTCTATTAAGACCTCCGATTTCTCATCCTGCACCTCCATGGGATCTCGATATAGTGTTGCGTGCCTTAACTTCTTTTCCCTTTGAACCGGCAGCTACCTGTGATCTAAAGTTTCTATCATGGAAGACAGCCTTTCTAGTGGCAATTACTTCAGCCAGAAGGGTTTCAGAGCTTCAAGCTTTGTCAGTGAAACCCCCGTACTTGGTTTTTCATACAGAGTATCCCTCAGGCCAAATCCTTCTTTTGTTCCTAAAGTTTGTTCTACTTTATGCTTGCAACAATCGTTAGAGCTTCCAGTTTTTTCCCAAAATACTCTAATAAAGCGGAGTTTATATTCCACACACTAGATGTCCACAGACAGTTACGCTTTTATTTAGATAGGACCAAACAATCAAGGAAAACAGATCAGTTGTTTGTATCCTTTGCAGAAAACAAATTGGGCAACGCTGTCACAAAGGTCACTATTGCCAAATGGATCAGGGACTGTATTACTCAAGCTTATATCTGTTCTAACAAAGAGCTTACCACCTCTGTCAAGGCTCATTCTACGAGGGCTATGGCTACTTCGGTAGCATTTCATTCTAAGCTTGCTATTGGTGACATTTGTGCTGCGGCTACATGGTCTTCCCCGCACACCTTCATTTCCCACTACAAATTAGATGTGGCATCTAGAGGACGAGCTTCATTTGGTTCCACAGTGCTCAGGAGTGTTTTCCAATGAGCCACCCGGGATTTAGGTGCTAGGGACGCTGTCCCATCAGTCAGAATGTAGGCGAGATAGGATCACATAACATTTTTTAGTTATGTACTCACCATAACTTGAGATGTTTGGGATCCATCTCGCCTACATTCCTAATAACCCACCCTCCTTCCCCCTTCCTTGGAGATCAGAGGATATCAGAAGGTCCGAATCCTGTTGTTTCATCTTGAAACATCTAACAATGTTATATAAACAAGTTGTGATTGTGTGCATGAATGCGGACAAACAAGATCTGGGGGATTAGTGGTGGTGCATCCTGGGATAAAGATAGCTCAGCCAATTAGAGGCCTCGCTCTATAGCATAAGCGTGCCGAGTCGGAGCCGAGGGATCGGCTCCGAACCCATCAGTCAGAATGTAAGCGAGATGGATCCCAAACATCTGAAGTTATGGTGAGTACATAACTAAAAGTTCAATCTGTTAAAGCTAACAACCTATCCAGAGAATCTTTGTTTGCAAATTCAGTAGGCAAGACCTGAAACTAGCTCCCATCTGACCTTACCTCTGAACCCCTCCCTTAATCAGTTCAAAAAAAAAATCTAACCCAGTATTTTAAAACTCACTGGTTATGTCCTTGCTCTAACCCTGACTAAAGCCCCACCTACTTCCATATCCCTGCAATATCTTATTCATAGCAACTAACCTCTTATACTAAAAGGTTTTAAAAGAGAAACTGTAATATCTTTGCACATACTTTAGCTGCACCTATAGGTTTGATAAGAGAAACTGTAACATATTTGTATATATTTTTGTATATAAACTGTATTCTTCATAAGCTTGAAATATGAGACTGTAACTTGTATGTTAATACAATATGTTTGTGCATATACTGTAACTTGCTTGTCTTTATCTGTTTGTAAGTTTGGAGCTTTTCTCCCCGGGGCTCCGCTGAAAATGGACATGTATCCAGTCAGACTATTCCAGTCAATAAATATAAAATAAAATAAATAAAGGATCTTGTAACTGTATATATAAAGGACCAAGTTGTGGCTTCTAGTGTACTTCTAGAAACTAATCCTTTCCAAAAAAAAACATAGGTGAAGTCAATGCCCGGGTAACAGTGGGCCTTAACCCTGCCTGGAATAGTTTTTTTGTGGCGAGTATAACAAAAGGTAATAACTTTAGACAACCATTTGGAAATAGGATTGGCACAGGTTGTCTCCCCTTCTTACCTTTTCAAGAAAAGAACAGATCGAAAAATCTGAAAGATTTAAATCTATAAAGTCAGTATCAGAGTTGTCAGTGGACATCGAAGGTATGGAGAATCCTTTCTCCTTCATTTTTAGGATCAGTAAAGAAGATGGGGGAATACATAATCAATCATAAAGTAAACTTGGATACTGATTTAGGCATAAAATAAATATTAGTTCTCAAAGAAACTGTGTCTCTGGAAAATGAGACAGGGTTAACTCACCATAACAGCTTGCAACACAAATAATCTTCTTACAGAGGTCAGACCAATTAGTAAAACTGTTTTCCATGTTAAGAACCTCAAGTCAGACAGATTAGCTGGTTCAAACAGAGCAAGTGTTAGCTTCTTTAACACAAAATTATGATTCCAAGAAGCGACTACCAGTTTTCTTGGAGGCCTCTTAAGCAAGACCCCTTTCAAAAAAATTTTGACGCAAGAATGCCTTGAAAGAGGATCCATGGGCAGGCATGCTAAAATGGCTGTTAAATGAACCATGAGGTAGAAGTAAGAAAGACCACAGGAAAGTAAATTGCTCAAATATTGTAAAACAAGAAAACTACCCCTGAATGGGCACTATTTATATCATTGGCATCAACAAGAAAACCTTTTTCCATTTGCTAAAATATGATTTTCTAGTAGCAGGCTATCTCATCTCCATTAGTACCTGTTCCATGTCCTCGGTAAACAAGTGCTTAAAGGGAATTAAGACAGTATCATCCTGGCAGTCAGTTAAAGTTGAATGGGATGCATCAAAGACCCGATCTTGTGCAAGTACGTCCATTCTGTTAGGAAGCTTGTGGTAATTTCCCCTGGCGATTTCCAAAAAAAGGGAGAACCACTGGTGTCTGGGACAGAAAGGGAGTCAATACAATAATCTTCGTGGGTTCCTTCTGAATCTTTAGAAGTACCTTGGATATCAGTGGGAAGGGTGGAAAAGCATACAGGACAATTCCTGTACTAGTAAACGAAAAGGCTCTTCCAGGCCTTTTTGCATGGAGTCTTGGAGCTGAATCTTGCAGTAGATAATTCAGAGGCGGCAAATGGGTCAATTAGTGGAACTCCCACAGATGGATCAAATCTTAAAAGATCCCCTGATCTAGTCTACAAACATTAGGGTCTGCCTTCTCCTGATCAGCTCGTCTGGCATACAATACTACTCTGATGGAATGAAGGATGCCTGAAGAGCGAGACTGTGTTGTGAAGCTACATCTCAAGCTAACATGGTTAGTCTGTTTGTTGACGTACCACACAACTGTGGTATTGTCTGAAATGACTTGAAGAATTCCCAGGTACCAAAGATTATTTAGAGAACTGAGTGCCTTGAGCAGAGCAAGCAACTCTTTTATATTTACTTGTTTGTTTCTGACCAAAGCAGATAAGAGTCTGGAAGAGTAGATTTCACCTCCTGACAGAAATTTTAAGTTTAGAGATAAAATGCCTTCCTGACAACCACCAAACACCACAGTCTAAACACTAATAAAATGTTTCAATAAAATAAAAGTACACTTTTCCTCATTAAAAAAAAATGTCAACTTAGAAGAATCCCCATTAGGACTCAAATAAGTGTTAACTGAAAATAGTGCCTGACATGCAGACAGCACAGCTTAGAAAAGTCAGTGATACATTCTAAGCAAAAGTAGATGTCTGAGGGAAAAATAATTTAATTGACAAACACCACACACACTAACCCAAGCCTCTGAACACTTGTGCACAAGTGGTTTATATTTCATCACAAAAAAATGAACAAGGAGATCCCCACAGAGACCCAAGGAAGACTACCAGTCAAAAAAAAAAGTTTGATAAATGGTTAGCGGAGCTTAGTTGAGTCAGTAAAATATTCTAACAGGGATTTCAAGTTCTGAAGTAAACGTTTTAAATAATACTCGAAACCAAAACCTGAACAAGCTGCTTTTTTCCAAAGAAAAAAACAAACGTTTACAAGGGACTTCCTTCAATGAACCACAAGTCAACGCACAAGATTCTGAGGGAAATCTTTGGCGTCCATTCCTAAAATGCCTCTACAGTTGCTCAAAATAATATTTTGGCTAAAATTAAACATATTTTAGAAATATTAATTTTGTGAAAAGCAACCCCCAGTGGGGAAAACCAACAACTACTAAAAAATGATGGCAGTAACAGGGTTCAGACACAAACGGCGTAAATATTCAGCGCGCTCATCCTACTTTATTCAAAACAGAACTTCTTCAGAAAGTAAAATCCCCAATGGGGAAAGTACAGTTGTGTACACTTACCATAAATGTAAATGTTGCAGTGTATTCACTGTTGCAGTCATCACATTTGGGTTATCTGCCTGCAGGTAGTCCTCAGTCGGCCTGAATACCAGAGTCTTGGGATTTCTGCGTCGGATGCGGTCGCTTCTTCCATGACGTCAGGTCATCAGGGGTATAAAACATGCAGCCTACGCCATTACATCAGTTTTTCTTGCCCCAGGTGTCAGTGACCCCGACAATAGGAAGCAATTACATGGTGTGGAACACCCCCAGTAGAAAGCAAATACCAATGTTATAAGATATGGCCAAACAAAAGAGAATAGGTATAAGTATAAAAAAGTCAGGGGGCTGGAGGGAGGGTAACCAGGACTGTAACAGTGAATACACTCTAACATCTACATTTACGGCAAGTGTACACAACTGTACTATGTTCTTCGTGTTTCTCTGTTGCAGTCATCACATTTGGGTTGATTCCCAAAGCTGAGGATGGGTGGAGGAAGTCAAGAAGCATAAGGGCTGGCAAGCAGGCCCTGTAATACTGCTGTGGCAAATCCAGCTATGGATTTAGAAAAGATAGTTAAGTGGTAATGCTTGGTGAAGGTGTGTACAGAGCTCCAGGTTGCAGCTTCCAGGATGTCCACGGTAGGGACTCCCCTGAAAAATACTGTAGAGGTTGATGTAGCCCTAGTGGAATGTGTTCTGATCCTCTGTGGGGTATGTTTCTCATGGTGTGTGTAGCAGAAATGGATGCAGTGTGCTATCCATTTGGAAATGGTTTGCTTTGAAATGGCCTTGCCCTCTGTCCCTGTAGTAAAGCTGAGTAGCAGCTGGTCAGATTTTCTGAAAGGTTTAGTCCTGTTCAGATACAACCTAAGCTGCCTGTGCACGTCCAGGGAGTGCAGGATCCTTTCCCCTTTATTCTGAGGATTATGGAAAATGGTTGGCAAGTGAATGGATTGGTTTAACGCCACACTTGACACCACCTTGGGCATAAATGATGGGTTAGTCCTGAGGGAAACCCTGTCCGCATGGAAGATAATGAAGGGTTCCACGGCCATAAGGGTCTGCAATTCAGACACACTTCTTGCTGAAGTGATGGCTAGAAGTAAAGTTGTTTTCCAGGAGAGGAATTTTAACTCTGCTAAGGCAGCAGGTTCAAAGGGTGAAAGCGTGCGTTTTTCCAATACAAAGTTAAGGTCCCAGGCTGGAGTGGGAGCTCTCCTGGGGGGTCTTAAATTTTTGGCTCCTCTCAGGAACTGTTTGACCAAAGGATGACAGAAGGGTAGCTCAGTACTATAATGAGTCGAGATGGAAGAGGCTTGAATCTTAATTGAAGAGAAGGCTAGGCCTTTGTGGAGCATTTCTGTTCAGTAATCTAGTATATCAGGTAAGCTGGGCACAGTTGTGTCCATTCCTTGAGACTGGCTCCAAGAACAGTATTTGTTCCACTTTTCTGAATAGGATTTTCTAATACTAGGCCTCCTTGCCTCAAGGATGACATCCAGCACCTGTTTACTGAAGGTTGCTGGTGATGAGTTCAGGGGGTGAGCCAGGCTGCTAGGTTCAGGGTTTGTAGCTGAGGATGCAAAATCTGGCCCTCCTGCTGGGACACCAGGGAGGGGGTCTGAGGCAGCTGCCATGGTGGCAGTACTGTCAGACTGCGCAAAAGTGGGTACTTGTGCTGCCGTGGCCAGTCTGGTGCAATCAGGATTATCCTTGGCTTGTCCTGTTTGATCTTTAGTAGAACCTTTGAGAGGAGGGGCAGAGGGGGAAAGGCACAGATTGAGAGGTTTTCCCATGTAAAGGACACGGCATGCACTTTCCATGCTTGGCTGTGGGAAGTTCTGGTGCAATATTTGTTCAATTGATAGTTCTGAGGGGAAGCAAAGAGGTCCAACTCTCATGCCCCCACCTGTAGATCAGAAGCTTGAATGATTTGGGTTCCAGTTTCCACTCGTGTGGGTCCATTAGATTTCTGCTTAAGTCGTCTGCCATTGAATTTAGTTTGCCTGGCAGGAATTGAGCTTGCAGGTGCACTTGATTGCTCAAGGCTGTGTTCCACAGAGCCATGGCTAACTTGCAGAGTGGGTAGGAATGGGTTCCCCCCTGCTTGCTTATGTACCACATAACTGTGGTGTTGTCTGTCTTTATCAATAGCTGCCCTGGAAGAATAAGGCCTTTGAAGGCTGTCAGAGCATTCTGTACAGCTAACATTTCTTTTTGACTGATATGCAGGCACATTTGCTTTGGGCTCCATTTGCCTTGAATGCATTTCCTGTCATGTGAACCCCCCATGCATAGTCTGATGTTTTATTTTATTTTTATTTTATTTTCATTTGTTGACCGGGAGTGTCCGACTGGACGTAGGTCCATTTTCAGCGGAGGCCCGGGGAGAAAAGCTCCATAGTTAAAATAAACAGACAGTAGTTACATTGGATTACATAGCAATTAACAACATAACAAAGCAATTACTTACAACATATTTACAGATGAAGAACATAGTACATCAGTAGACAACTAGAATCTTTATCTGTGAAGTACATAACAGACATTAACAAATGTTACAATAAGAAGTTCCAGCTGTATAATAAGTACTAGGCTTATGAGCATCTGAGCTTACTATAATCAAGGTAGTTAGTGGAGTGGAAAGAAAGGTAGTGTGGTTGGATGGGGTGGGTGCTTTTAGAGTGGGAGTTGCAAGGGCATAACCAGCATGTTTTTAGGTGCACTTTTAGTAAAGTTTTGAAGTGGGTGCATAATGGTATGGAGGTAATTGTGGGTGGGAGGGAGTGCCATAATTTGGCTATGGTGCAAGAGAATAGTGCTTCACCAGCAGAGTTATTGGCTTTAGTGATCTGCAAGTGATTTTTGTTGCTGGATCTTAGTGGTCTGGTGGTGCGATAGAGTTGGAGTAGATTCTGGAGGGATGGGACATTTAGTGGATGGCTTACTAGTTTGTGGGCGAGTGAAAGTTGATACCACTGAAGGAGGTGAGGGAATTCAAGCCAGTCCAGTTCAGCAAGTGAGAGACAATGGTGACTACAGTAGGATACTCCTGTGGCGAATTTGGCGATTTTGTTGTAGCAGGTCTCTAGCTTGTTTAGATCGCATTGCCTTAGGTTGGTATATATTGGAGAGGCATAAAGTAGGGTGGAGATAAGGTGGAAATTTGCTATTGAAATCTTTGCTGCTTTGGTGAGAAGTTGCTTATTTCTGTATAACGCTCCTAGTTGTTTGTGGACTTTTTTATGGTCATGGATATGTGAATGTCAAATTTTAGTTTATTGTCTATTTCCACTCCTAGCAATTTGGTGTGTTGAGTTGGGTATATAGTGGTGTTGTCTTTTGCTGTGATGTTAAAGTGAGAGTTGTTTTGAGTATATTTGGTGGGTTGGAAGATGAGTAGTTTAGTTTTGTTTGGGTTGAGTATTAATTGGGCATCGGATAACCAAGTTTCAACAGAGAAAAAGGCTTCCTGTGTGACTTTTTGCAGTTTGGGTAGGGACTAGGCTGAGCAGATGATGGTTGAGTCATCTGCGTATTGTATGAGTGTGCCATGTTTGGTGGCAGAGGCTAGATTATTGGTGAAAACAGAGAAGAGTAGGGGTCCAAGGATGGATCCTTGGGGAACCCCTATGGAGACAGGTAGTTGGGCAGATAAGTCATTCTGCCATACAACGGATTGTTGGCGGTCAGAAAGGTAACTCTGAAACCAGTTGGTGACTGATTGAGAGAAGGATAGGTTATTGAGGATAGAGATAAGTTGTTTGTGTGGGACCATGTCAAATGCTTTAGATATGTCTAGGAAAGTAGCAGTGGAGAGACAGCCATTGTTTTTATGCTGAAGGATAGTGTTAGTAAAGGAGAGTAAGGCAGTGGTGGTGCTATGGTTTGGTCGGAAACCATGCTGAGTATTGGAAATGAGGTTATTAGTAAGGAGGTAGTCTGAGACTTGAGAGTGTATGCATCTCTCTAGTATTTTGGAGAGTGGAGAGAGAATAGCGATGGGGCGGTAATTGGTTAGTTCTGTGGAGGGTCCGCCTTTGTGGAGGGGAATTATATGCGATACACAGTGTGGGAATGTAACTTTCTGACAGAGATCGGTTAATCAAGATGGATACTGGGTAGGCCAGAGCATCAGCTGCGATTTGTAGGTATTCACTTGGGAGGCTGTCTGCTTCTAATTTGGTGGGCTTAAGTTTAGTTGAGAGTTTTTTTTATGTTGGAGGTAGGTATAGGAGAAAAAGAGAAGGCAGTGGGGATACTACTAGCTGAAGTTGTGGGTTGCAGGGGAGGGTGGTTGTGTTGTTTAGCTAGTGATAGTATGGCTTGTGTGAAGTGTGTGTTGAATGAGGTAGCAATATTTTCTGAGGAGTGAGGGATGTTAGGAGGAGGGGTACTGACTTTACCTGGGTGGAGGATGGAGTTTATGGAGGACCAGAATTATTTGGGGCTGTGTTGGGAGGTGTCTAGGGCAGACTGGTAGTATTGGAATGTGTCCTGTTGTATTAGCTTTTTGACTCTATTGCGTAGTTCTAGGAATTTCTGTCTAGTTGAGGGGGTTTTGGTTTTGCGCCAGTGCTCCCAGGCTTTATCCCTGTTTTTCATTTCTGACTTAGTGGTTTTCTGTAGCCATGGGGAGGGTTGTGCTTTGGTTCTGGAAAGTCTTATAGGGGCATGGTAATTAAGGATGCTCAGGAAGGTAGTATTAAAAAATTCAACTGTGTCATCAAGACTGAGGTACTTTAGAGGATGCCAGTTACATTCTTTGAGGGATAAGATGAATGTGAGTGGGCAACCCAAAGTTTAGTTTTTTTACGTATTTGACGGTAGATGACAGGTTTAGATTGGTATAGGTATTTTTTGAGTAGGAATGTTGGGGAGTGATCACTGAGGCTATCTGATAAGCAGACTGTTATATATGACTGGGGGCTCTTACTGACTAGCATCCAATCCAGGGTAGTGTGCTTGCTGGAGTTTTTATTTATCCTGGTTGGCGACTGGACTAGTTGGGTGAAGCCATGAAGGTTTACGTGATGGGCTGGATGGTTGCCAGAACAGGATTGCCAGTCAATATTGAAATCACCTAAAATGATAGTTTCTTGGGGGAGATGGTGGGTAGACCAGCTGAAGAAGTTTTCTAGTGGATGGATGTTTCGGCCAGGTGGGAAGTAGCATCCAATTATGTTGATAGTTTTGTTTTATTTTGAGGTTGGTATATATTATTTCTTCATTGCCTATTTGTGGAGCTGATGATTTTAAGATCTGGATGTTTAGATGCTGTTTAAATATTATAGTTACACCGCCTCCTTTCTTGTTTAGCCGGTCTACTCTTAGTATGCCGTAACCTGTAGGGAGTATTTGCTCACTGGTAATGTGAGGTTTTAGCCAGGTTTCTGTCAGGGTGACTATATCTGGGGAGCACAAGTCTATGGTGGCATGGAGTTCATGGACTTTGTTGGATATACTTCTAATCTTTAGGCTTAGTAGAAGGAAGTCACTTGGCTTTCTATTGGCTGTAATATGGGAGAAGCTGTGGTTTCTAGTCTGATTATGAGGATTGGGGTTGGAGATGGTAGGGCCAGGGTTGGGGTGGATGTCTCCACGTAAGGCTAGTTTTGATATGCATGAGGTTATACGTTTTCTCAGTTTTTGAATGTGTTTGCTTATAAGGGAAACTTTATGATTGTGCTCTGTGGGCAATAGGTATGGTGGGAGGGTTACCTATGTTAAGTTGTAGGGATGCTTTATGTTTGAGTAATATAGTTGGTAGAATATGTGGGGGGGTACATAGGGATGGTTCTTGAGTTGGTGGGAGGGGAGCTGAGTGAGGGTGAGACATGAGTGGTGGTGTGAGTAGTAGTACAGTGGTAGTGGTTGAGTGGGGGAATGATGGAGCTTTGGTAGGATGTAAGATATGCAAGGAGAGTGCATGCAGTGAGCATAGGTAAGGTATGCTTGTGCATGTTAGTTGAAGAGGTGTGATAGTAGTGGGAAGATGGAGGAGGTAGTGTTGGGTAAGCACTGTGGTTGGCTATTGGAAAGATGGGAGGGGTTTGTGAGTGTAATAAAAGTGGGACCACTGGAGGCAGGGTGGGGAGCGAAGCAGGTAGAAACCCTGTTAGTTGCTCTTATGAGGGGGCTGGAACAATCAGGTAACAGAGTTAACTGATAAATGAATATATGATAGTGACAAGGGTGGTTGTAGTTTTAAAAATGGTGCCTGCCACAGGTAATATTTATTAACTTTGGGATTGTCTTAAGGTAATAAACAGGGAAGTGGGAGGGGAGAACAAGGGTGTGAGAGCAGGCAGTTCTTTGTACTGCTGCTAATGAGCCAAAGCAAAGACAATTTTGTGTTTAAGAAACAATCACAATTGACCAAGGACTGGTCTGAAACTGCAAGTAATTTCTTAACCATTTCTCAGGTGGAAAAACAGGATAACCTTGTATCAGTAGGCTACTGTGGTCTCAGTTTAAATTAACAAACACACTGTATTGATCAGTTATGGATACTATTTGCTAACAGAAGGGAATAAGAGAGAAAGTGGAAGATGAGTGTGTGTGTGTGGGGGGGTTGCTTACAAGCCAAATCAGAGTGCTCTCCAGGGGAAAATGAATATTGGCTCAAACAGGTAGACACATATTCAAATTCAGACTTGGACTGCGCTTTTCTTATAAGAATGATAAAGGTGGTACCGCAGTTGAATACTTAAGAGTGGTGTTAGGTCTAGAAAAGAAGAATACAGAGAGGAGTAAGCTCTTTTGACATGGTAAAGATATATTATAAAGATTATAAAAAACAAACTGAGCAAATAGCTACTGTATGCATGAAAATATGTCTTGAACCAACTACTAGTATATGTAGATACTGAGCCAATTGGAAAAACATCTGTTAGAAGAAACCTCAGACAGTTATGCAGTCACAGATAAAAATATAGCGAGCAGCACTCTGTCGTGGTTTTCTAATGCGATTCTATCCACTAGTAACAGCACAATTATATAGAAATAATTAGACACCAGTATGAGCTGTCTACACACAACACAATTACATGAATAACATTAGTGAACAAGGTGCAGCTATGCAAATAGACCATACTAAAACAACTTGGTGCAGACAAAATGCTAGCATGCCACAGTAACTTCCAATAATAAAGCATAAATCATATTAGATGTCTAACACAATTCAACATAAACATATACAGTTGTAAAATGTCTAACACAATTCAACATAAATAGGCATTTACAGTTGTAAAACACTTACTGAAGAGACACTGAGCTCCTCATAGGGCCTGTAGCAGAGTGGATTGTAGTTTTAAAAATGGTGCCTGCCACAGGTAATATTTATTAACTTTGTGTCTGTTGTTAGGGTTTGGACGGTAGGGGGTTGAGTGAAAGGGAGTCCTTTGTTGTGGTAGCAGGCCTCTGCCCACCAATGGAACTCTGCCCTTAGGCAAGGAATGATAGGAATCACTGTTTCCAGGTCCTGAGAATGTTGATACCAGAGACTTTTTAAGTACCATTGCAGTTTCCTCATATACAGTCTTTCATATGGAATTAGTAGAATGCAAGAGGCCATGAACCCTAGGGCTTGCAGTACTTTTCTTGCAGATAGCTGGGTTGTGGTGGCCAGTAGATTGAAGTAGTTTGTCAAATAATTTGTTTTTCTGGAGTGAGGAATGCCATCTGGGAAGTTGTGTTTAAGCTTGCTCCCAGGAATACAATCTGTTGGCTGGGTACCAGATGTGATTTCTTTTTGTTGATTGTGTACCCCAGTGAAGTTAGAAGTCTCTTTACAAATGTCAGGTGCTGGAGTAGCACTTCCTGACTGTCTGCCTGACTCAGGCAATCGTCCAAGTATGGGTAAATTTGAATTTTTCTCTGTCTGCAATATGCAATGGCTGGAGCTAGGCATTTTGTGAATACCCTGGGCGCAGTAGATAAGCCAAAGGGAAGCTTAGAGAACTGATAGTGCATAGAGCCTGCCTTGAAATGCAGATATTTCCTGCAAGATTCCCTTATGGGGATGTGCAGATAAGCTTCTTTTATGTCCAGGGTGGCTAGCCAGGAGTCCTTGGCTAGCATAGGAAGCAGCTGTTGGAGAGTAAGCATTTTGAACTTTGGTAAAATATAATCAGATCCTGCAGATAGACTAGTGGTGGACCGTAGCTGGGATAGCTACTAAAGTTCAAAAAAATGACACGGATATATGAAACTTGAATTATGTCACTGATAAAACAGAACGAAAAAAAAGATGAAAAAACACTTCTTTTAAATCCACAGAAACCTCACTGCTTCGCCGAATTGGCAAGATGTTGAACTAAAGTGTAACAAAAAGACTGATACACACTGATGTTTAGCAGTTCAAAGTTAAGTAGGACTAAATCTGTTTATATCCCAGGCATATACATTCCTATAACTCTTCCAAATGATGCAAAGTAACTTGAACACAACTCACAACAGTCTGTGTGGGGACACCATAACAAGCATAAAAAAGTACCTTAGAATGTTTGTAAAAGCTGATGAAATGTTGTAGAGCAAATGCCTGGTTGCTCAGGAAGTCCTGACTATCCGTTTAGCTTGTGGTAGAGAAAACCCAATCCAATACTTTGTAGTTAGAAAACACAAGAAGCTTCCCTTTGCAAACTCAATAGTTCCAAACTTGCAGGAAGCAAATGAAGCACTAGAAGCACTAGCACAATTGCTATGTAAACAAACTCAGAAGTTCCAAACTCATGCACTGTTATACACTGATGTTTAGAAGTTCAAAAGTAAAGTAGGACTAAATCTGTTTATATCCCAGGCATATACATTCCTGTAACTCTTCCAAATGATGCAAAGTAACTTGAACACAACTCACAACAGTCTGTGTGGGAGACCACAACAACCATAAAAAGTACCTTAGAATGTTTGTAAAAGCTGATGAAATGTTGTAGAGCAAATGCCTGGTTGCTCAGGAAGTCCTGACTATCCGTTTAGCTTGTGGTAGAGAAAACCCAATCCAATACTTTGTAGTTAGAAAACACAAGAAGCTTCCCTTGGCAAACTCAATAGTTCCAGACTTGCAGGAAGCAAATGAAGCACTAGCACAATTGCTGTGTAAACAAACTCAGAAGTTCCAAACTCATAGGAAGCAAAAAAGGCGCTGTAGACTGAAAATAAATCCTTTATTACAACGATAGCATTCCTTAAGCACTAGTTGAGCGCTTTCATCTGCACCATCGCAGACTTCATCAGAACTAGTGCAAAACATTTAATTAACTCATTTAAAAACAGTTTTTGGCGCCAAAACTTTGTTACTCAATTTAAAGAAACAGTACTCCATTTGTAACATAACTAATATTGGACCTATATAAAAATCTTGGTGATTTATGTATATACATACCAAAAGTAAATACAAATGTTTTTGGCATTTGTTATATGAATTTGTTATTGAAGTGTTACGAGGATAAGTTGAATGTACTCATTGATGAAGTAGAGCATGTTAATGAATTTATTTTGCGTAACCCTGCATTTGAACAGTGGTATGATTTATACCACAAACAATTCCAAATGGCAGAAACCACAGCGGAAAATATTTTCCGAAGGAAAAACAAAAAATTAGAGCGTGATATGGAGCTATATAGAACTTGTAAGGTATATGTTTGGCCACAAGATAGGAAAGAAAGATTAGATGAAGGATATACACATGTAAGAGGTAGAAGACAGGTGGACAGACAGGAAAATTTTCAGGGAGGAAGACACCATCAAAATTATGGAAAACAAATTACCAGAGCAGCAGAAAATACAAGTAAAATCCAGAGTTTGTCAGTTTAGAACGACAGTTGGAGGTTTTACTGTCTCTCCTCCTGCCATTTTAGTTCCATCTAGAGAGATTGACGTGGTCCCATCTCCCTCAACATCAACAATGAAAATTCAAATGATGGACATGATGAAACTGTGAAATTAGACATACAGGAGGTAGATACATCAGAATTAGAAAAAGAAAACCTAGTATCACGACTATAAAGGCTTCAACGTACAACTACACAGATGTCCCTATTCATGAAGAATTATGTTCCCTTTTATGCAAAGGAACCAAATTCATCCCTACACAGAAATTCAATCTAGTAGATCATATCAAAGAAATCAAATTATATAGTCGCAGACTTAACCTGGCTCTACTATTTGAAAAAGGAAAGGATGATGAGGCCACATATATACCCACTGAATTAAAAAGAAAAGTACATTTATACCTCAGTACAATTCACAAGTGAATGTATTTGAACAAATGATATGTAAAGAACTGTATCTACTCAACCATGAAATCACAAGAGAATATCGGAAAAACAGGAATTAACAAAGACAACATCTCCAAAGAAGAAAGAGCGGTACTGAATGAATATATGTATAAAAAGACGTAAGAATAATGAAACCCGACAAGGGGAGGGCAGTTATTTATCCCCAAAAGATTATATCACTGAGATATACCATATTTTATACCATTCTGGGAATTACCAACAGGTTTCAATCAATCAAATTAACCAAGGTTTTAGAAGAATTGACATAGCTTTGGAAGAATACTTTATTGATAACCGCATCACAGAAGAAGTATATAGGTTTCTAAAAGTTGATCATCCAGTGATGGCTTGCATAATAGGAATAACGAAAATTCACAAGTCTCTGACCAAACCACCCTTCAGACCCATCATCTCAGGTTCAAAGTCAAAAACATATAACATAGGAGTAACGATCGATAGATGGACGAAACATATTTATACACATGTACCATTCATCATCAAAGACTCATGGGATTTCTTGAGTAAACTCAGTCCTGACAAATGGACAGAACAATGTACATTCATCACCATTGATGTATGTGACTTATTTTCATGTATTCCTAAGGACGAGGGACTAGAGAGATTTGCCAGAGTCTTAGAAAGTTTTCTACATTGACCTGGGATAAAATAAATCTAATCATGGATATGATGGGCCTAGTGTTGGATCACAATTATCTTACTTTCGAGGGTGAATTTTTCAGACAAAGCAAGGAGTTGCTATGGGCATCTTGTGCCCCATATTTGCAAACTTGGTTATGTCTGATTGGGAGAATGAATTCATTACCAACTGTGCATTCTCCAGCTACATCACCTTCTATGTAAGATTTCTGGACGATATATTCATTCTGTGGAAGGGACCCAACGAGACAATACCACAATTTATTGAATACATCAACGAAACTACCAATTTTTGAAATTTACCTATGAAACAAATAACTCAGGTATTTCATATTTGGATGTGTTCATAGGTTCCAATGAGGAAGGTTTTACATCCAAGATACATAGAAAAAGCACATTCTCTAATGATTATCTATTTTTTGGTAGTGAACATCCACCACACATTTTCAAAAATATTATGAAGGGACAGTGCATTAGATGTGCCAGAATGTCATCAACTAGAGAATTCATGGAAGGAGAAATGGTTCTGTTAGCAGATTTATTTGAAAGGAGAGGATATCCCAGCAACATGATTAGTGACACCATTGAATTTGTTAAATCCCAATGGGGAATAAAATATAAACCACTGCTAGGTCTTGATAAAGAGATGAACGCTAACTTGCAGAAAGCAAATATGGGTAGAGTGTGTGTTCTGACCTATACCCCTCACAGCACCAAGATTAAGGACATTATAAAGAAATATTGGGACATTATCACAGTATCAGATGTCAACAAAATATACTGGGTGAGGAACCCAAGATAGTATACAAAACTGGTCCCAACATAAAAAAGATTACTGGAACATTCCAAGTTAGGGAAAGGCAGAAACAATAATAAAGACAAGGTTTTCACCAGAAAGTGCGGAAGATGCAAACAATGTACACATATAAACACCAACAGTGATATTGTTTTGAATGACATTAATCACAGTAAAATTAGGAGCATAGGTGGAAATTGCAGCACCAAGCACATAGTATATTTAGCTCTGTGCAAAATGTCCAGCCTATTATATAGGCAAAACAGAAAGAGAGTTAAAGAAACGATTTATGAGCATTATTATAAAATTAGGAAAATGGATAGTAAAATGCCCTATACAGACACATCAAGGAATATGGTGAGGGACACGATTCTCCTTTATGATAATAGATGAGGTGAAGGAAATTCCTTTTGGAGGGATTGGAAAACAAGACTGGCCTGTAAAGAAAGCAAGTGGCAGATTTTAACTGATTCCACTAGGAATCCAGGTATTAACGATTTTATAAGTATAAAACCATTTTTAATTCTTGATACATAATATTTTTATGGCTGCAATATTTGATGAAATGTAAGTACATAGTGAATTTAATTCATGTTTTAGTATTTCAATCACAATACCATATGAATAATTATTTTTAGTGACTTTTAAAATCAATATTTATAATTATATAACATACATTTGTATTTACTTTTGGTATGTATATACATAAATCACCAAGATTTATATGTTTTTTATATAGGTCCAATATTAGTTATGTTACAAATGGAGTACTGTTTCTTTAAATTGAGTAACAAAGTTTTGGCCAAAACTGTTTTTAAATGAGTTAATTAAATGTTTTGCACTAGTTCTGATGAAGTCTGCGATGGTGCAGATGAAAGCGCTCAACTAGTGCTTAAGGAATGCTATCGTTGTAATAAAGGATTTATTTTCAGTCTACAGCGCCTTTTTTGCTTCCTATGAGTTTGGAACTTCTGAGTTTGTTTACACAGCAATTGTGCTAGTGCTTCATTTGCTTCCTGCAAGTCTGGAACTACTGAGTTTGCCAAGGGAAGCTTCTTGTGTTTTTCTAACTACAAAGTATTGGATTGGGTTTTCTACCACAAGCTAAACGGATAGTTAGGACTTCCTGAGCAACCAGGCATTTGCTCTACAACATTTCATCAGCTTTTACAAACATTCTAAGGTACTTTTTTATGGTTGTTGTGGTCTCCCCACACAGACTGTTGTGAGTTGTGTTCAAGTTACTTTGCATCATTTGGAAGAGTTACAGGAATGTATATGCCTGGGATATAAACAGATTTAGTCCTACTTTACTTTTGAACTTCTAAACATCAGTGTATAACAGTGCATGAGTTTGGAACTTCTGAGTTTGTTTACATAGCAATTGTGCTAGTGCTTCTAGTGCTTCATTTGCTTCCTGCAAGTTTGGAACTATTGAGTTTGCAAAGGGAAGCTTCTTGTGTTTTTCTAACTACAAAGTATTGGATTGGGTTTTCTCTACCACAAGCTAAACGGATAGTCAGGACTTCCTGAGCAACCAGGCATTTGCTCTACAACATTTCATCAGCTTTTACAAACATTCTAAGTTACTTTTTTATGCCTGTTATGGTGTCCCCACACAGACTGTTGTGAGTTGTGTTCAAGTTACTTTGCATCATTTGGAAGAGTTATAGGAATGTATATGCCTGGGATATAAACAGATTTAGTCCTACTTAACTTTGAACTGCTAAACATCAGCGTGTATCAGTCTTTTTGTTACACTTTAGTTCAACATCTTGCCAATTCGGCGAAGCAGTGAGGTTTCTGTGGATTTAAAAGAAGTGTTTTTTCATCTTTTTTTCGTTCTGTTTTATCAGTGACATAATTCAAGTTTCATATATCCGTGTCATTTTTTTGAACTTTAGTAGCTATCCCAGCTACGGTCCACCACTAGTCTATCTGCAGGATCTGATTATATTTTATCAGTTGTTTGTTCTTGCACAACCTTATTTTGAACTTTGGGACAACCAGGAAGGTGTTGAGAATAGACAGATCCAGGATAGGGCACCAAGAGGTTTCTTTTCTGGGTACCAGAAACAGTCTGGAGTAAAAACCTTGTCCCCTTTGCTCTGCTGGGACAGGCTAAATAGCCTTGATACTGAGAAGAGAAAGTACTGCTTTTGGGCCTCTGCCCACTGGTTTGGGGGGAGGTCTGGCCATCCGCTTGGAGTTGGCAGTGAGTGGAAGCAGAATCTATATCCCTGGGATACAATGTTCAAGACCCATCTGTCCCAGGTGATGTACTCCCAGTTTTTTTGCATGCAGGGCGAGTTTTCCTCCTAAGGGTGCAAGTACTTGGGCAAGGCTTGGAAGAGTTAAGGATAAGTCACTGCAAGATTTTACCAAAGGAAGGTGGCTTACTACTCCCTGTTTTAGAGGTGGGAGCACTCTATTGCTTAGATCTGTGAATACCCTGTGACTGTAATCTTGGTGGCCTGCTGCCCCTGGGCTTATACTGAGAAGGTCTGGGATGGACTGGAAAGGACCAATTTTTAGAAGGCCAATGCCTACTGAATCTAGGTGGCTGTACCTGCAGGAAATCTTTAACAGTTTGCATAGATTTAGCTTTTTTCTCCAGCTTTTTGAGGACTACTTCTGCTTTATTGCCAAACAGGCGTTCTTGGTTTAATGGTGCATCTAGTAATTTTGCTTTGACATGGTCTGGCAAGATTTGTTCCTTAAGCCAAGCATGCCTTCTAAGAACAGACCCAGTGACAGCAGCCCTGCAAAGTATGTTTTCCAACTTGGTTAACAGAATGCATTAACTCTTGTAAATCTTCATGTTCTGCACTATCAGGAATCAACATAATTTTCTGTTTAATCAGCTCCATAATATGCTGCTGATACTTTAACATATGAAACTGGCAATTTAAAGCCCTGATGGCAAGAGTAGCAGAGGTGTATACCTTCTTACCCTATCTGTGTAAAGCCCTAGAGTCCCTGTCTGAAGGGGTAGGGTTATTGGCTGTTGTAGCCGTAATGCCTTTAGGTCCCTGGGAAATGGTCTCTGGATCCACGGTAGGATTCTTAAAGAGGAATTTGTGGGATTCAGGTACTCTAATACCTGTCAGGTTTCCTGGGAGCTAGAGGCAATGTATCGTGGTAAGGCTGGATTCCAAGAAGACATCATCTACAATTTCCAGAAAAGGAGGGATAGCTAGAGACCTGTGCTGAGGCAAGTTTAAAAATTCCCTGAGTCTCTTTTTGGACTGTGGGTAGTCCTGGCACTCCGAGTGGAAATGCTCTCTAAGAGTATGCAGGGTTTCACCAAAAGAAAAATCTTCTAGTAGGGAAGCAGAGGGAATGGAATCCTCTGCAGGGCATGCATGGTAATCAGAAGGATCAGAGTCAACAGACTCATGATCTGAAGTATCAGAAGGAAAATGAGTTCTTGGTCTTTTTGAGGGGGAAGGCTGGCTTTCCCTAATTAAAGTTATAAGAGCTCCAGCCATTCTAAGCATTTGTTTCTGAAGCATGTGGGCCTGAGAATGCACTTTGGTCATCGGTTTCCTAGGAGTAGTGCGAACTCTGGGCCTGAGAAATTCGGTATTTTTGGTTTGAAACAAAGTCGTTGGATTAATATGAAAATCGGAAGGCCTGAATACACCCTCAGAAGTCGGTGCCTGCACAGCAGCTCCAGACCCATTCAATGTACAGACATCTGCAGGTTCCATAGTCGAAGCATCTCGCAGCATACCGGACTCCAAATGGGTCTCAGAAGAGGCCTATGAATCTGTAGAAGTGGGTATCAGGGGCTGCGAAAGCGCCTCACTGAGTACCGGCGGACTGGCGACTAGCTTAATGGAAGCCTCGTCGGCAGTTTTGGACCTATGTGGTCTGTCTCTATTTTTATCCTTACGTTTTTTCCGAAGATCGGTAGTCGGATGGCTTATCAAAGCCATTTTGGAATATGGAGAATGAGAGCGAAAAAATTTAGCGACAAAAATTGCCCAACGATGAACAGTTCGGGCGTTGAACAAGGCACAAAACCAACAGCGAGGAACGTCGTGGTCTGGACCTAAACAGGTGACGCAGTAAGAATGAAAATCTCTGAGAGGTATTTGCTTTCCACAAGCAAGACAATTATTAACTTTTTCTGACATCGGTTAGAGCAAGAAAAAAGGATCCCCAACGGAGTACTTATCTTTTAGAAGACTTCAGGTCTGAAACTTGAAAAACGAAAATTTCAAGAGGCGGCTGACCAGCACTTGCAAACTGCTTCTGCTTCGGACACTGCACGGCAAGAAAAGCTGATGTAATGGCGTCGGCTGCATGTTTTATACCCCTGACGACCTGACGTCATGGAAGACGCGACAGCATCCGATGCAGAAATCCCAAGACACTGGTATTCAGTCCGACTGAGGGCTACCTCCAGGCAGACAACCCAAATGTGATGACTGCAACAGTGAAACATGAAGAACATCTTATCTGCTCAGCCTTATAGAAGTGCTAACCAACAGTCAATTTCAAAAAGCATGCAGAGGAGTGCGCTCTTCAGTGTCAAAAATTTCTGAAGTTTTGGTGCCCTAGCCACTGCCTTTGCACCGCTTCCATCACATATGATAGTGGCTAGGGCATGTTGAAGCTGGCCAGCTGGTCCAGTCCTTTGCAGGACATCCTATACAGCTTAGGCTATGGCAGCAATGATATAATTGTTTTACTATATAATATAATCTAAGACATGGTGGACAATCCTTCTAGTCTCTATCCCTGTTTACAGCATACATCTACGGATCTATATTAAAAGCACGAAGGTGTACTTACCTGAATACCTAAACGTCGACATGTCTTCATCAAAACGCAAAAAAATTGATTGTCCTGAAGTGCGAAATCCGAAACATCGAATCGTCATGGTTGGCCCTTCTGCGGTATAGCTCTGTAAGGTAGGTGTGCGATAGTTACGAACCTTAGGGTTAGGGTGCGGGTTAAGGTAAGTGCATACATGGTGGTATATGCAAGATTTAGTGTAGGGTTAGAAGTAGGGTTTAGTTTAGGGTTAGAAGTAGGGTTTTGGTTAGTGTATGTATGTGGTTTATTTAGTTTGTTTGGGTAGGTAGTATGTAGCGGGCGGTGGGGTGGGACAACTATGACGGTTAGAGTTTTTGAATTTTGTGGTTTAGGGCGTTCAGTGTATTTGCGGTTCGCAGAATATGTGTTGGCTTTTAAGTATTCGGGTAACTAAACCTTTGTGCTTTTAATATAGACCCACCTCTACAGCGGTGTACATATTTGCAGAGATAAAGGACCTCAACTCTATTGCCCTTTTTCTGGAAGAATGAAGCAAAGAAGTACTTTACTTAAATCTACATTAAAAGAAAACACAGAGGGATCCATAACATAGTGCCACATAAACTCCTCTCATTGAAGATACTAACTTTCACACAAAATGAGCACAAACATGAGTATACAAGTAAATATAAAAATAATAAAATTAGTGAGTTCTTGTTTGTATGTAATGCCACTGATCACTACAAGACTTACCACATGTCTATTGGCGTAGAATATTCTGTTGAACCCAATAATACGTCTGGCGGTCGATACCACAATGTTACTACTTCATTAGAATATGTTTTAGTAGGCACAGACTTTGCTCTAGCCAACCCTAAAGAGAATAAAAATACCAGGACAATAAATTTTACTACATTTATCCTAAAACACTTTCATAAAAGTAACACTGACTGAATAAATATCTGCATTGATGTCAGCCACTGCTAATAACAGCCATCAATTCCTCACCAAAAACCTGCATCCTGTTAAAAAAAGAAATTTTAAAAATGGAAGAGAAAGTTACACAAAGTACCTACCTTGACTACATATTCAAAAACATTTGGGTTGAATATGCCAACAAGTAGCTCCTCAATAAAATCAAGATATATAAACACATGAGCCACATGGAGGAATACTTTTGATCCTTAGTGTGAGTGTATAGACACTTGCCACAGTTATTACTATTCCCTGAATTATCTGACAAGGTGGACTTTACCTGTATGTTTGGGGGGGGGGGGTGAGCAAGTCACTGATCACTGAACACAGAAAAGAAACTATGTTTGGCTGGAAAATGTTTCCCCTGAATGGACCACAAATATTTCTCCCTTTCTGAAGAAGAGGAAAGCAACTCTGGCAAAGGTATTTTCTGTTAAGGAGATTATGGAAAAATGGGAAGTACATGATTCTGAAAACAAGATGGCTGACTATTAACTGCTCTGAGGAGAAGCTCTTCAGATTTTTGACAGGAATTTTCCTTTGCAGCAATTCTTTAAAGAATGCACCTAAATAATCTTATTTGAGATTCTTATGTCTGTCAATACTATTTATAATCTCGTCAAATTGAGAGGATACTTCACGCTTCTACAAGACAAATCACTTCATCTCAATAACATGCAATAAATTTCATTAAAATGGCCAAATTACATTCCAAAATGGATTATATCAAAGACGATTGCAACAAATAAATATTTTTAAAGATGAGATGAAAAAGCAACACTCCAAGACTTCCAAGGTGGCTCCACAATGAGTAACAACTTAATTTCAGTGTGAGAACAGAAACTTAGAAGAGATCCAGCAAATCTGACTTTTTGAGTAAATTTCAGTAACTGGCTAATAAGTGCACTGTCTGGATGCCAGCAAGAGAGAGTCACAGAGGGCGAGGAGAAAACACTCACTGGGAAAAATTCTGCATCTGTTCTGCAAAAAGCAGTGCAAGCTCCAGCTGTGGTGAAGGACATGACTTCAAGTAACCTAGAGGAAAAAATAAGTCAAATGTACTCAGCGCTGATTAAAATAAGCAAAACACTGAAGCAGTATATCAACTGAATTAAAAAGCTGGAAAAATGGAAGAAGCTTTAAACAGATATTCAAATGAGCTTATAAAGCTGCAAAAATCAGAGGTTGAAATTAAGAAAAGGCTAGCTGAGTATGAGACAGTTCAAGAAGAGATATTGTCAGCTTGAGTAAATTTCAGTTACTATTGAATGCCAGCAAAGAAGAAACTAAGAGAGCCTGAAAGAAAATCAACTGGAAAAGGTGAAGAGAAAACACAGACTGGGAAGAATCCTGGAGCTGCTACGGAAAAAGCAGTTCAAGCTCCAGCTTTGATGCAAGACGTGGCTTCCAGTAATCTAGAGGAAAAAATGTCAAATGTTCTCAAAGCTTATGAAAATAAAACACTGGAGTATAACAACGGAAATAAAAGACTGGAAAAAATGGAAGAAAAACAGATATTCAGATAAAACTGCAAAAGTCAGAGGTCGAAATGAAGAAAAGTTACAGTAAGAGACTATTAAAGAAGAGATGTTTCAAAAAAATAATAGAATTAGAGAACAAAGCACATAGGGAAAACCTGAGATTTTTCTGCTGTAACTGAGAAGTTGCAAGCGACAGACTATTAATTTTATGAAAGCACAAATAAGAAATGGACTGGTATTCTACAGGTCATCTGCGGTGGTGCAGTGGTAGCGTTGTTGCCTCACAGCAAGATGTTCTCCCGTTTGATTCTCGGCTGGAGTGCGGGGAGTGCCCTCTTGTGTGGAGTCTGCATGTCCTCCCCGCGGTTGGATAGGTGTTTGAAAGACATGCGTAAATGGGCGTGCCTTCGTTGAAGGTTGGACGTCGAGCTGGCACCTCAGCGTTTGTGAAAATCTACTGCCAATAATTAGTGGACTGGAGTTCCGCTGTGGCGACCCCTAACCGGGAAAAGCCGAAAGACAAACAACAACTGGTACGCTACAGGAGGAGTTTTTAATTGAAAGGGCACAATGTGTGTATTCTCTAAACCTGGCCATACAGAAGAGCCCTTTGATAGTAAAAATGTAATCCTACCAGCAGAAAGACTTGATTCTGACAAAACTGTGGCAGAAGGACAAAGTACTATAAGTAGGAGACAGTAGTGTGTGCTTGAGGAAAATGATTACTCATTGTACACAAGTCAGAAGAGGACTACATTTATTCCAGTAATTATTGTATGTCGAGCAGAAGGCGTGAGATTAAAGCTGTTGTATCCAGGTATTTTCAGAATATTCTTTTCTGGAGGGTCAAAATCATTTTTTATGCAGGACATGCTAAGGAGGAAATACAAAAGTTTGTCTAACAAAAAGTGAGCTATCAATCACATAAGGAGATTTTGATTTTTGTTCTTTTTGTAATGAAGTCCATAGACAAACTGCTAGTGAAACCTTTTCCAATGTTTCAAAGGAAAATGACTGAGACATACAAAAAAGCACAAGAGTTGACTAGAAGAACCTGGGGTACATTGGAAATTAAGCAGAGACTGGATTTGGGAGATGGAAATCAACAGGAAGAAAATTAGCAACTCGGAAACTGACAAATAAATGTGGGATCACAAAATATTAATTAACATTTGTGAAACATGACAGAGCAGGAAAACCTGGAAATATTGGACTTCTTCAACTTTAAGCTTACTGAGGACTCCAAAGCATGTGCCTTACTATGTCATTAATATTTGGAAGCACATTTAGGGTAGGGAAGAGGAAGGAAAGAGTTAACTGTACGTAAAATAAAAATTTGTTCTTACCAGTAGTATTTTTACAATGCATGACATAAGCTGCATGCTATAAAGTAAAGATTTCTCAGTTACTTTTGAGCGTATTAGGGGTCCTTGTTCAATTTTAAGAAATGCAGGGACTGCAATGTTAAAAAGAAGAAAGATCTGGACAACAGAGCATGATGCAAAAAAAAAAAGAAACTGTGTACTTTTTCTCACTCTTCCCATAGGGGAATGACTAGATTAAGGTCCTTGGCTTCATCTACTAACACATTTTAAAGGGAAGCAAATAAATAAAAAATGGCTTCATCTACTAACACGTTTTAAACGGAAGCAAATAAATAAAAAAATGGCTTCATCTACTAACACGTTTTAAAGGGAAGCAAATAAATAAAATAAGAACACTGAATATAATAAAGGTTTCCTTTAACAAATACATGAGTGCTTGTAGTAAAAGTAACTGTGTATATGGTTCTCATGTCTCTATGAAGACAATCTGATAAAATGCACGCACTCGAGGCACTCCTCAGTATGGAGAAAATCGATGTTTGCGCAGTGACAGAAACTTGGTTCAAGTCTCCAGAGAGCACCCCAGCACTTCCAGGTTACAATTCATATCATACCTTCCGGCCTCAGTTACTGGATCGCACTACAAAGGGTGGAGATGTATCCATATTCATCAAGGATACCCACATCTCCAGGTTAGTGGCGCAGCATGATGCCCCAGAGATCATCCATGCACAACTATCAGCAGGCAAAACCACATTTCAAGTCGTAGCCTGTTATAGATCGCCCACCATGTCCCAAGATGCTCACTCAGCATTCCTTAAGTGATTGGAAAATATAAAGGTCCAACCCAACACCATAATTTTGGGTGATTTCAACTACCCTGGTATAGACTGGGCAAACTACCAAAGTTCTAACGCCTATGCCCAGCAGTTTATAGAATTTATAAATTCAAATGCCCTTGAACAACTGGTATGTTCTCCCACTAGAGGGGACAACATATTGGATTTAGTCATCACAAATATGGGCGCCGATGTACCACATCCATTATCACTCCCTCTCTGGTCAGATCAGACCACAAACTGATAATCCTGGACATACTCACTCCTCCACCTCCCCCAGTCAAAGAAACCATCGTAAAAAAACTTTCCAAAGCAAACTTCAAACTACTTGCATCAGAAGTGGAAAGCTTCACTATTCCCTTGCAGAAGGATAATGATATCCAGGATGCAGAATCCTACACCAACGCACTTTATATACATCTTCAGGATTGCATGGACCGTGCTATCCCAAATAAAACCAAGACTCCTTCCTCAAGCAAGAAGAAACCAGTCTGGTGGACTCCGGCCATAAGCAAACTATACAATAAAAGGAGGAGACTTGTACAAAAAAAGGCCAAATCTCAAGTAGAAAAATCATCCCTGATCAGCATTAGTAAGAAACTGAGGGCCCTCATCAAGTCAACTAAAGCCAATTTCGAAAAGAAAGTTGCCAAGGATAACCATAAGGCCTTTTATGGTTACGTCAAAAACCTAAATGGCAACGCTCAGGTCTGTTCTGAGCTAGTACAAAACGGAACAAAATACACTGATCCCACTGACATTGCCAACATCTTGGCTGACAGGTTCAGTGCAAATTTCTCCCCCCTTCACTACCTGCAGGGCCTATTACTATTCCAGGGGATTGTGCAACTCCAATTATTACTGTTACATTGGTTAATAAGGCTCTATCTAAAGATAAAAACACTGCCTCCATGGGACCAGATGGTGTCTCAGGCTTTGTCATACGCGAGCTCCAAAATGAATTAACCCTGTATCTGAACACCCTGTTCAGTCTCAGCCTCTTGACAGGATATGTGCCCATAGAATGGCACACAGCAACGGTGGTTCCACTGCACAAGAGTGGGCCCACAACCGACCCTGGGAACTACCGACCAATAAGCCTGACCAGTCTGATCTGTAAGGCAATGGAGCAAATCATTATGGAACTCATAAATGGAGAGACTGGGAACCTCCAAACACTTGACCCCACACAGTTCGGCTTCGTCAAGGGCAGATCATGCCTCCTGAACCTGGTGGACTTCTTTGAGGCAGTTACTCAGGCTATAGATAAGGAAAGGAGGTACACACAGCTTACCTTGACCTTGCTAAATCATTTGACACCATTCCCCATTCGGGTATTATTGATAAACTCACCAACCTGGGCATAAACCCTTACGTCACAAGATGGATCACAAACTGGCTCTCAGACAGATCCCACAAAGTAAGAGTAGCGGGATCTATGTCCGAATACAGACCAGTAATGAGCGGTGTGCCTCAGGGCTCTGTCCTCGGGCCTCTCCTGTTTGGCATATACTTCTCAGAAGTACAGGCAAGCACTGAAGGGCTGTGGCTGACAAAGTTTGCGGACGACTGCAAACTGGGTGCTATAATAGAGTCTCCGGCCGACATGGATATCCTCCAGAAGGGCCTTAATGAGACTGATGCATGGTGTCAAAGCCATGGTCTCAAGATAAATGCTAAAAAATGCATAGTAAGCCCTTTGGAAAAAAACAGAGTACCCGTGAACTACCACATAGGAGGTAACCCCCTGAAATCTCAGGAAGTAATAAGGGATCTAGGGACCCAAGCAGATAGTCATCTTTCCTTTGATAACCATGTTGCCAAGATGGTTAGAAAATCCTTCTATGTGAACCATCTGATCACGAAAGGGTTCGCATCAAGATCTAAGGATGTAGTGGTGCACCCTCTACTCTTCCCTCATCAGACCCATTATTGAGTACAACGCACCAATTGGAATGTACCTGGCCAGGCATCTTCCAGCAGCTGGAGAGACCATAGAGGTACCTCACTAAGAGGATTACTGGCCTCAAACAGTTGCCCTATGCAGCACGATTATAAAAACTAAGGCTTTTCTCTGTTGCATACCGCCTTCTCAGAGGCAATCTCTGTCTGACATACAGAGCCATGTCCAACCCATAACTGTTGAACATGCTCCATCTTACAAAACCAAATCTACTCGAGCTACACGCTCTAGGGATATAAACCTCAGCACAACAATGAATAGAACATGCTGGAGGGATAGATTCCCTTCGCAAAGACTTCCGTTGCTATGGAACAAGGTCCTAATCTACATAAGACAGAGCCCCTCACTATCACTCTTCAAGAGGAACCTTGACGAGTGGATGGGTAACAAAGTTCACACCAGGGATCATACCAACAGCTCTACTAGATAGGGGCCAAGGGTACTAGCTGCTAGATCAAGGGCCTAGGGAACTAACCAAAGGGGCGATGAATACCGCACAACGTGGCTGGGCTAATATATGCCTTCGGGCAGATAGCACAGTACCTACCTATGAACCTATAACGGGCAATAAAAACAGAATACTTCTTTTCTTTCAATGGCTAGGAGATATTTTTTTCTGAAAGCATTCAAATGTTTTCCTAATCTGGGAGAGAAATAAACACACGACAAAAACCCTACTAGATAGGGGCCATTGGTACTAGCTGCTAGATCAAGGGCCTAGGAAACTAACCAAAGGGGAGGTGACTACCGCACAACGTGGCTGGGCTAATATATGCCTTTGGGCAGATAGCCCAGTACCTACCTATGAACCTATAAGGGGCAATAAAAACAGAATACTTCTTTTCTTTCAGTGGCTAGGAGATATTTTTTTCTGAAAGCATTCAAATGTTTTCCTAATCTGGGAGAGAAATAAACACACAACAAAAACAGACAGCACTTAGTGGAGGTAGAAGTACAGGTTTGTACCACGCGTCTTAGATCGGAATTTTTATAGGTTAATTCAAGCTTGTGAGTGCGGCTGTCAGCCTGGGACAACTGTTCTTATTAGGAGGGTTAAACTTCAATATTTGAACATATACATTGTTTTATATGTTAGTATTAAGTTAATAGGTTTTAGGGGTGCTCGGGAAGGTTGGTTGAGGGTTTTCAATAAAACAAAATGTTTTACAAAATATGACATAGGTTCAAATGGATATGACAAGAAACAACTGTATAAAAGATCACTCTGCCAAACATTAGTGTATGCATTTAACATAAAATCAGAAACTAGACATTTTTAAAGAAGCTGTTACACATAGCAGGTGGGAATAATAACTTAACATAATGACATCCCTTTCTATATTATCTTAAAATGTTAATGGTCTCACAGATATATACAAAAAGAAAGAGTAGTGAACTATACTAAAACATGTACAGTGCAAATAGCTATGCTACAGGAGACAAATTTGGAAAGAACTGAGCATATGAATTGGGGAAAAAAGGATTTCAGGATGGTTATTCACTGGCACATCTGAGACAAAGGGAAGTAGTTACATTAACTGCAAGAGAAGTTCCAATTGTAAGAGAGGAGGAAAAAAGATAATAATGGTAGATTTGTATTAATAAGGGGTTACTTGTAAGGGAGGAGGATTACACAAGGCCTATATTTATATTCCACCTAAAACTGCTGAAATGGAGCTTAAGAAAATTCTGGGAGAAATAATCAGCTTTCAACAGGGAATATTACTTAAGGTGGGGACTGGAATTTGATGCAATGATGGTGTACCTGGGGGGCTAGAAAGGAAAATAACAAAACAGGGCAGATTTTTGAAGAAATTTATGAATATATTTGGCATGGAAGATGTGAATTCAGTGGTAGGAGTTCAAAGCTAATTTACATATATTCACCAAGGTAAAAAATATATACTGGGGTAGGCTAGACAGAACTTATATTCTACAGGCACATTTGCATTTAATTGAAAGTTTTGATATGTATCCAGTAACTATTTCAGATCACATTCTAATAATAACTAAAATAAAAATGCAAGGTAATAAATTAAAACATTTTTTATTTTTTTTACTTATTTATTTTACATTTGTTAACCGGGTTAGTCTGACTGAGCTTTTGGCTCATTTTCAGCAGAGACCCCGGAAGAAAAGCTCCTCAGGACTAGAAAACAATTTATTACATTTTAGTAACATAGTAGTTATGAGACACTGGCACATTCCCACCTATCTGCTAGATAGGAATTTAAGGAATGGATAGATGAAATTATTTGGAAGTTATTAGGGAAGATAGAAATTTCTTCTGAAAATATAGCTAGGGAATGGGATAAAATTAATGTGGAGTTTAAAGATATGGTGGAAATACTTGAAAGAGATATGGTTAAGTAGCAAGAATTATTTAGAAGGACTAATGAAGGTTAAAGTATCGCAGAATAGGGTGAATCTTGCAGAACAAGAAGAGTAGCAATGGCAGAATGCTAAACAGAAAATAAGGAAGTACCTCGATAATTATGCATGAATTTAGAAAGACTGCTGTTAAGCAACTGTTTTCTACTAACTCCATAGCACAAAAACTTTTAGCACAATGACTCAGGCAACAGAAAGTAGAAAGGGTTGTCTCCAAGCTTTGGGAGTCTATACCAAGAAGATTAACCAGAGATCCTGTACAGGTACTAGAAATATTTCAGAAATTTTATGAAAATCTGTATAAAGCAGAAAATTATAGAAAAATCAAGAAAAAGATGCACATAGAAATATTTATGGAAGAATTAATATCCCAAGGTTAGAGGTAGATGAGGCTCAATTGCTAACAGTTAGGATAGGAGGAGATTAGAAAGAAATAGTGATATACAAAACCAATGTACAGGAAAGTCCCCAGGGATAGATGGTATTTTTATGGAAGTTTGGAACCTAGGAGGGGAAAAAACTGATAAAGATCTGCAAGATTTTGTTTAAAAGTATTTTAAAATGAGAAAAAGCATCAACATCCAAGAAGAAAGCGGTAGTGGCTATAATACCTAAAAATGGTAAAGACCAATCAGATCCAGCTTCTTAAAGGTCCATTTCAACACTAAACCATGACTATAAAATGTTTATGTCTATAATGATCAAAAGAATAGCGAAGGTGATGTCAAAATTGATTGATATGGATCAATGTGGTTTTGTGGAGGGAAGGCAAATATCTGACAACATTAAAAGAACAATGATGATCCAGAGGGAAACAGAATGCTAGAAAATACCACAGTTGTTGGTTGGTCTTGATGCAGAGAAAGTATCTGACAGAGTAAGCTGGGATTTTATGAACAGGGCAATGGAAGCATCTGCATTCCCTTATGAAATAAGGTTGATTAAGAGGATATATGAACGATTGATGGTGAAAATTAATGTGGGTAGGTTCCTCTCTGATAAGTTCTGTTTGAGCAGAGGAACCAGGCGGGGATGTCCTCATTCCCCTTTGTTATTTGCATTATATTTAAAACCACTAGCAAAGAAAATAAAGGACTCAGAAATTCAAGGACATAATTGATATGGTAGTCGAGAAAAGCTGGTTTTATTTGCAGATGATATTTTATGACTGATAAAACCAGAAAAGGACATTTCAGTATAGTGGAGCATTCTAAGGCAGTTTCAAGCCTTTTCAGGATGCAAACTTAATGAATATACTTCTGGGTAATAACTAAAACCTGGAATAGCCTTCCCTCAGCCATTCGCACTACGCAGTGTACTGCCTCCTTTAAAACCGTCCTACACACACACCTCTATTCCAAATGGATTTGTAATTGCACTAAACCTCCTCCAACCGTTACCTAGATTTTAGGGCCTTTCTACTCTTTCCTTTTTCCTTGTTATTCTCACATTTCTATTTCTACTAATGACAGTCTCTGTTATCTCCATCTCTTTTACCTCTACCCTTCCTACCTCTTCTGTTGCCACTTACAACTTCCTGCATGCTTCCTTATATTCGCTCACTCATTTTCCTCGCTTATACTATAATTGCTGTAGTCTCTAAATTTCTTCCCTAACCCTCAATCTCATTTCTTCTTTTTTAATCATAGCATCTTATTTTCACTCAGATTACTATATCAATTATAGTTGTATTAAATTGTAATTTAATATATTAGGTGTATTTAATGTGTGACCATAAGCTTTTTATATTCATCCTTATTTCTGTGTTAACTATAGTTCTACTACACTGTATTAGTTTTATTAAGTGTTGTATATATTCCAAGTGCTCTTCTGTTCAGGAATCTTTCCCTCCATTGCTCCTGTATATACGTAAAATGCATGCCTTGATTTACTATGTATTCTATTTTGGGTTTCATATGGAGATTTTCTCCCCGGATCTCCACTGAAAAAGGGCTCTGCTTGGCCCAGCGGATGTTCCAGGTAAACAAATGCCAATAAATAAGATAAAACAAAGGCAACAGCTATAAACTATGTACCCACAGACAAACTGTTTCAGCAATACCCATATTTATGGGGATATGGTACAAAGAAGTATTTTGGAGTATGGGTTAAAAAATGATTCTGTTGCGGCAGCTAAGGGTATGTGGAAAGAGACTAAAGAAAAGAAAATAAACTGAGAAATCGGAAGCTCTGATCTGAAGTAGGGACTTCATTTGTCAGCAACCTGTGGGTCTTGGATCCGATATCGGATCTGAGCCGGCAACTTGTTTCAAGCTAATGGATCCGAGCTCCTAGCTCCTTCCCTCACCCATAATCTCCTGCCAACCCTCCATGACCTCAGATCTAGTTTGCCGCGCTTGTGGATAGCTGGATTCCTTTGAGCTCGACTAGTAAATCGTCAGTTAAGTGTGTTTTTTCTGTCAAACTTTCTTCTTTTTTTACAAAATATAAAGTGTGTAAGTGTTAGGTACCCTGTAGTGTAAAAATATATTTCTTTTAATTAGTTTTTTCCCTCCCTTCGCTGGTCGTTAGTGTGTGTGTGTTGTTTTTTGGGGCCTGTGTGTGTTGTTTTTTGGGGCCTGTGTGTGTTTGTGTAGCACTACCTTTTCTTTTAAGTATGTCTGTGGCCCCAAAAGCCATTTTTTTCTAAATGCACCGAGTGTGGCCATAAGCTCTCCCTGGCTGATGGCCACACTCGGTGCGTTCGGTGCCTTGGGGTTGAACACCTCACCTCAGGCTGTACCATTTGTGCAGCGTTCAACCCAGGGCACTGAAAGAGCGGAGGTCGGAGCTGGTCTTGGCGGGACTTTTACCCCCCGGACTCGGCTCCGGCCTTCGCTGCTCCCGTGGCACTACCACAGGCTGTGGTTACTGCCACTCCTGCCCCCCTTCCTTCGGCCGAGACTCAAACTCCCACTAAAGCGCCGGAGGACAGGGAGGCCAGGAGGGAGAAACGGAGGGAGTAGCACCACAAGCAGCGGGCCGAGGCCTCAGCTTCGGCCCCGCCATCTAAGCGGGCTTCTCCCTCCACTGCTTCTAGGTCTCTTCTTCCTCGGCTCTGATCCCCTTGTTTCTCCCCAGGGCCCGAGGAGGAGGAGGCCCGATCTCCATCGAGGTCATCGAGGCGGGATTCCAGGCCTGCCTCGGTGGCCTCTTCGAGATAGACGTTCAGCATGTCTGATGCAGACTTGGACCGGATGATGCGAAGGTTCATCCAGGCCCATCTGCAGATAGGAGTGCTCTTGCCCCCCCCCCCTTCGGGGGGGGGAGCTCGACACCTTTTTTCCATCCAATAGCTCATTCTCCGACCCGCTATCCGGGTTCGAAGCGTTCAGAGCCGAGCAGCGTTGGAGCCGGGGGTGGGTCGGCGCCGACAGTATTTGGTACTTCGGATCTGACCCTGCCTTCGAGCCTGTCGGATCCGACTTCTCGGAGCAGTGACCCAAGCTTCGGATCCGAGGGATTCAGTGTGCCTTCAGCTCCGTCCAGGTCGGAGCGCACTGGTCCTTTGGATCCGATGGTCTCGGTGCCGGTTCTGATCCCTTCATCGGATCCGAGTGGGAGCCAACTCTCGGAGCCCAGAGAGAGTGGTTCCCCCTCGGCCTTCGATGCAGTAGAGAGGGCTCTGTTGAGAGCATCCGGACCCCCGGTCCTTGTCTCGGCTCCACCCTGCACTCCCTCTCTCTGCTGGGCCATGCTTCCATCACCCGGCCAAAGGGACAGCCTGCTTCAGTGTCCCAGATGGTTCCGTTGGAACAGGATGTTGCTGGCGAGGCCTCCTCAAACAGCCCCCTCCAAGGAAGTGCCCCGCAAGCATAAGTGCAAGAGGAGGCAAGTGGACTACCCTGAGTCCTTAACTGAGGACACGAACTTGGATGAAGAGGAAGGCTCCCCAAGATCACCCCCTGAGGATGTCTCCTTTGGATGCTGAGGATCAGAGGTGGGTGGTCTGCCCCCAAGTCTTCCTCCGACGAGTCCGTATTTCTGCAGGCATTCGAAGCAGGCCCGTCTACTTCTTGGGTGTCCCCTCCGGCCGACCCCTTTGGTGGACCTTATTACCACCAGGGCGTGGAAGGATCCAGACACCGTGGAGCCAATACCAAAACGCCCGGACAGAATACTAAGCCCCCCCCTCAGACCGGTCGCACTGGAGCGAGGGTCCCCCGTAGATGCCATGTTGATGGCGGCAGCCACGAAGAGGGAACTAGCTCAGGATAGCCCCTCAGTCCATCCACCGAGCAAGGAGTCCCGCTCGATGGATCACTTAGGGAAGCGAGTTTTTAGTTCAGCGACCTTCTCGGTAAGGTCTCTGAACTATATGGCACATGTCATCAGGATGCAGCGGGATCTTATCAAAGAATACGCTGCCTACCCCCCCTGAGTCCATGTCGGCGGAGGACAAACAATTGTACTCCACCCGAATGGCCACTCTGAGATCCATTTCAAATACCTCTATGCGGCTATTGTCCCACGCCACCGAGGGAGCCGCTAGGGCTAGCGGAGCGGGCCTAGTCATGAGACGTCAGGCCTGGCTCCATCATTGTGACTTTGCGGAGCCCTTTAAAGCGTCTTTTGCGAACGCCCCTTTCGATGGTTCTGCCCTGTTTGGCAAACTGGTTCGCGAGACACTTGTCCAGAGCGAGAAGGACGGGAAGACGTTGTCTGCCATCGGAGTCCGCTTCTCTGCACCCCAGCGGTCCTTTTTGAAGAACCAAAAGGGTCAGAAGAAGATGTGGTTCCGGAAATCGCAACATTCCCAACCCGCTCCGGACAACCAGTCCTTCCGTGGCAGAGGAGGACAGGGAGGACGCCGCCCCAGGGGCAGAGGAGCTCCGAGAAACTTTGGGTCCAGAGAACCTTTCTCTAAACAGCCCACGCAGCAGCCCTGAAGGGTTGCCCGACTGCTCCACTCTGGAGGCAGTCGGGGGGTGCTTCTCAGAGCACCTAGTGGCATGGGAGTCCATCACGACAGGCCGCTGGGTGCTTCGAATTATATCCAGAGTGTACAAAATACCATTACTTCATGTCCCCAAATTCAAGAATCTCCCTGATGTACCACCCGATCAGAGGGAGGCTGCAGCCGCAGAAATTCAGCAGCTGCTAAGAAAAAGAGCCATCCAGCCCGTCCCCCAAGACCAGCTCGGATTAGGGTTCTACTCCAGGTTCTTTTTGGTGCCAAAAAAGACGGGGGACTTGAGACTGATTTTAGACCTTTCCCGCTTGAACCTGTCGGTAACCAAGGAAAAATTCAGAATGGTCACTCTTCAATCTATTCTCCCCCTTCTAAGGGAGAACGACTGAATGTGCTCTATAGACCTCAAGGATGCGTACTACCAAATTCTAATGGACAGACGATCCAGGAGGTTCCTCCGCTTCCGGCTGGGAGCCAGTCACTACCAGTTCAGGGTCCTTCCCTTTGGCCTCACCACAGCCCCCAAGGTGTTCACCAAGGTATTAGCAGTGACTGCGGCCCACCTGAGACTCCAGGGAATACAGGTCTTTCCGTACCTGGACGACTGGCTCCTGACCGCCCCAACAAGGCATCTACTTTGCTCAGCCAGAGATTTCTTTCTCCGCCTAGCCCCACAGTTAGGCATCACCATCAATGCCGACAAATCCCTTCTAGCCCCGACACAAGCCATAGAATTCATAGGAGCCAGAATAGACACCAGAGAGCTACAAGCCTTTCTAACATCCAGAAAGACTTCGGAATTTGCAACTCCATGTGCGGGCTATCCTCCATTCAGAGACCCCACCAGCGGAATTGGTCCTGAGGGCACTGGGCTCCATGGCGGCAGCGATAACGCTCCTTCCATGCGCCCGTCTGAACATGCGGGTACTGCAATGGACCCTTCTAGTACAATGGTCCTTTCTGTCCTTTCCTCTTCATCACCCCATTGCTATCAGCAAGGCTTGCAGGAGGGCTCTATTATGGTGGCTCCATGCTTCGGACCTCCATACGGGCCGACCCTTCTGCACCTCTCCCCCTCTCGCCACGTTGACCATGGACGCCTCCCGCCTTGGGGGGGGCATTATTCAGGCAGGACGGTCCAAGGCACGTGGAACGATACAGAGACCTCCCTGCATATCAACGTTCTGGAGATGAGAGCGGTGCTGTACGCGTTGCAAGCACTTCAGAATCTCCTCCCCATAGGAACGATTGCAATTCAGTCGGACAACATGTCGGTTTGTCTGGTACATCAACAAACAGGGGGGAACCAGATCGTACCCTCTATGCCGCAAAGCCATGAGAGTGTGGGAATGGGCGATCTCCACCAACTGCTTTCTGACTGCAACGCACATTCCGGGGCAGACCAACATCCTAGCGGACAAACTCAGTCGCACTCTTCTTACCCCGTACGAGTGGTCTCTCAACCCACTAGTAGCGAAGCACATATTCACAATATGGGGGCAACCCTGCTGTGATCTTTTTGCCTCTCCCTCAAACACCAAATGCGGCAATTTCTTCGCTCTGATTCCACCTCCAGGGGAAACTCCAAGAGACGCTCTGGTGCATGCTTGGCCACCCGGTCTACTTTATGCCTATCCTCCTCTACCCCTGATGCTGCAACTCTTACAGAAAGCCTCACAGTTGGGGAGCAGGATGATCCTCATTGCCCCATTCTGGCCTCGGCAAATTTGGTTCCCTTACCTGTGGTCTCACCTAGTGAATCCTCCTTGGATTCTGGATCCCAGTCCGGATCTAATCTCCCATCCATCGGACTTACCGACCCCAAATCTGGACAATCTGAAGCTGACAGCTTGGTTGCTCCAGTTCCACTCCTAGTTAGGACTCCCGGTATCTCTTCACCAGTCAAAGCCATCCTTGTGGCAGCGCATAAGCCCTCCACCAGAAAAGTGTACCGCAGTAAATGGAAACGTTTCTCCATCTGGGATGAGCATCATAATCTAGATCCCTTTACGGCTCCTCCTCCATCCATATTAGACTTCCTAACCAAACTTTTTCAGGAAGGCGCTAGTTGCTCAACTGTCGAAGTGCAATTGGCTGCCATCTCACATTACCATGTGGGACATGATACAGGGCCTTTGATGTCGGCCAAGTTGTGTAAAACCTTTCTCAAGGGCACCTTTTTGCTTAGACCCCCTATAAAAGAAGCCGTAACACCGTGGGATCTTTCACTAGTTCTTCAAGCCCTGACTGCTCCACCTTTTGAACCTGCTGCTTCAGTAGATCTCAAATTCTTGTCCTGGAAAACAGCATTCCTTGTAGCCATTACTTCTGCGAAAAGAGTTTCGGAGCTTCAAGCTCTTTCTGTGAAGCCTCCTTATTTGATCTTTCACCTGGACAGAGTGTACCTCAGGATCAATCCCTCTTTCCTTCCCAAAATAGCATCAGAAACCAATATAAATCAATCCATAAATTTACCGGTTTTCCTTCCTAAATATCAGAATAAAGGAGAATACAAGCTGCACTCATTAGATGTTCATAGGCAGCTACGTTTTTATACTCATAGAACGGCTGGTCATAGACAATCCGACCAGCTGTTCGTTTCCTTTGCCAAATTTAATTTGGGGAAAGCAATATCAAAAGTATCTCTATCACGCTGGATTTCACAATGTATCCTATTAGCGTACTAAGTCTCTGGGAGATCCGCACCTGAAGGAGTTCGCGCACATTCCACTTGTTCCATCTCTACTTCTGCGGCCTTCAAGTCTAGAGTTCCATTGGGTGATATTTGTTCGGCAGCCACTTGGGCCTCATCCCATACCTTTATTAACCACTACAAACTGGACGTGATTTCTAGAGGGAGAGCATCCTTTGGCTCTGTGGTGCTTCGCAATATCCTTCCATGATGGCCACCCAAGGTTCAAGTAGCTGGGGACTCTGTCCCACAGGTTGCTGACAAATGAAGTCCCTACTTCAGATTAAGAAGTTATGTACTCACCATAACGTTCCATCTGAGTAGGTAGCTTCATTTGTTGGCAACCATCCCCCCCTCCTTCCCCCTGGCCTTCTTCGGATCTATGTTAGTTGGATACCCTTTTTGGGTACATACTGAGGGGCAAACTCGATCTGAGGTCATCGAGGGTTGGCAGGGGTGAGGGGAGGAGCTAGGAGCTCAGATCCATTAGCTTGAAACAAGTTGCCGGCTCGGATCTGATATCGGATCCAAGATCCACAGGTTGCAGACAAATGAAGCTACCTATTCAGATGGAACGTTATGGTGAGTGCATAACTTCTTATTTTATGGACATAGATAGCAAGATACAAGTAGTCAAAATGTTTTTAGTCCCTTTAGTTTCATACACAGGTCAGATATATTTTTATCAACCAGAGAAGAACTTGTAGATAGCAATGAATAAAGAGCTGAAGGATTTTATCGTAGAGAGATGATGGCAAGAGTCAAGTGGGATAAGTTGATTCTTCCAATACAACAAGCAGAAAACTATAATTTAAAGTGTAATGGGATGAAGACAAAAAGGGTAGGAGCAAATTACATAGAACAAAAGGGGAATTGTGGGGACAATACATACAGAATAACTTTTTGGAGGAGGTATGAGGTTTAAAGAAAGGCAGGATTTGAATGAGCTATGTAATATTTTACCTACAATTAATGGATAGATAAGTGCTGTATAATGTTTGCAACTAAAAATATGTAATATGGTTTATTTTCATTTACATAAATATATGATTGCCTATGTCATAAGTAATTTAATAAAAACGTTTCTTGTTTAAAAAAAGAAATAAAAAAAACCACTCCAAAATTAAAGACATAGAAGTACTAAATGACTTTGAAGGTAGGCTGAATGAAGATGAGACGAACAGAAGTTATATTAAAAAAAAATGTTACTTGGAAAAACGGATGATATGGAGAATAGGACAAAAAGAATTGTAAGGATTTATAGTGCTCCAGAAAATATGATTGCTTTTCTCACATGAATTCCAAAAACCTTAAACTTGTCCAAAGCACTTTCACATGGCACAGAGAGCATGTAGATCCTTAACTAATCCATTCAAAAAAACAGGAGCTCCATCTAGATCTATTATGGTTAAACTCATTTCGAACTTAAACAAGGATTTAATATTAAAGACTGCTTGGTCAAACCCTGCTCCTAAGATAGGTGAAAACAGCATTAAATGCCACAAAGAACGCTACAGCAAAGTAATGGAAAAAGGAAAATGTGCTTACCTCTCAAACAAATACAGAAAAATAATTTTAAAGTTCAGCTACTATTCACAGGTAAATTAAAGATTTCTCTACAAGGTCATCTTAGATTTTCAACACTTTGGATGAAGCTGTCTTCTACATGAAAAATATAACTTACTGTCACCTAATAAAGCTATGAAGTAGTCAGGAATATCTCTTAAATGACCGATCATCCTTGAAGTCTGACTACTATAAAAATCTAAAGGAAAAATGAAGGACTACCTATTTTTTTAATGGTCTGTATTATATAAAAGATTTAATTTAAACCAAAAGTGTAAATGCTACTGGAAAATACTTATTTCTTTCTTAGACTTCACTTTGGTCTTACACATAACATTACTAAGGTAGGTGCTTCATTTTAAAATTCATTGGTTTACATGCAGCTACAACCATAACAGTAAGAGCTTTCTTTTACTGGTAACAGCTCAAGGCGTAGTGATCTCGGTAAGCCATCTTATGACTTCCTGAATAGAAATACTATGTAATGAACAAGTTAACAATAACTGGCTATAACCTAAAAGAAACCACATTATGTTAAAAATATGTTCCCTTATTTTACAGGTTACTAAATATTTTATTTCGCTCTTCTTTCCATAAAGCTGCCATTCATTTGGAGTACCATACCTCTTTAAAAGTAATGGAAAACTTGTCATTAAATGTTTAAACTGTCAATTGTAATCACTTCCTACGTACTGCTAGAGTCTAATGATGGTGTATACTTCTTGCTTTGTTCTTCTAATCAAAGCAGTGTAACCTAATTGTGTACAAGAGTAGAAGTACAAAGCAGATAGCAAATGATGGAGGTGTGAGAGGGAAGAGAAGGTAACCGAAAACATTTTTTTTTTTGGAAAAGTAGTAGGATGCAAAATTTAAAAAATTCTGTACAGACTACCTTGAGAGAAATGCTGGGGAGAATAAACTGTGCTACGTAAAGAAATTATTCAGTAATGAACACAAATACTGCAGTTGTGGTTAGGGCTGAAGCACTTCAGCACTCTATGTCATATCAGTTTACAAAGATTTTTTTTTTTAATGCTGAGTCAAGTGGATGCCAGATTTGGGAGATCCACAGGGTGTCAGAAAAGCTAGCTTCTGAAGGGGTGGAGTAGGATACAGCAGGAGTTAATAAAAGGTTTTGTTACAGAAGCAACTGTAAGGGAGGGAAAGGACTTGATTGCCCATGCCTCAATCAAATAGGAGAGTGACTTTCATGAGGAAAGAGATGACAAAAGAATACAAAGGGAAGATGAAGATGCATTTTACTATTAGATAACCACAATAATGGACTGATCCAATATGGACCCATTTCGGCCATAACCCAGGCTATACAAAAATCTCAGAAATATAGAAAACAGTTCTAGTAAATGAAGAAGGCCACAAAAGGCATGTCTATGTAATGTAAATGCATAAGAAATATCAGTGCTGATAAAATGTTGTAAAGCAAATGGGTTAGGTAGTAACTACTGTACATCAGTAGTTATGAAAACATGACACTGGCACAATGTAGATGCAGCTGATATCAAACCACTGTGTTTAAATCAAATTTGTTCTCGGGAGGAGTGCTGGTTTGCATAAAAGCAACAAAGTAAAAGGCACAGAGGCAATCTATACAATATGGCCCTGGTATGACATATTTACACTGTCACCTAGGTGTGCCATCACCACATGGCCCAAATGCATATGCATGTTTCAAGAGACCAACCTACTGATCTCAAAGGCGATGTTTATAATGCTAAAAACCTTGGTCCACCCAAGAGAGGAAAAGACCTAGGGTCACTCCATCTTACCACACTCCTATGCCAGCCCCCTCAAATGCCAGGTCCACTAATTGTGCAGAGATCCTCTTAATCATGGATTGGATTTAAACTTCTATGGCAGTGCAGATGGCTTTATTCCACATCTTATTGGTTCTTGCCAGTGGTCTCGCATAGAAAAGTTGAGACTGGGGTAAATGTACATAAAGCATAAATAGGGTTAATAGAGTGGACTTCTCATGTAATATCCAGATAGACTGTGTATAGAGTAGGTAAAGAGAGGTGAGCCTGGGTTTAGAGAAATTGAACTGGATTTGAGAAGAGAAAAAACATGAAAAGTATGGAAAAGAACATCAAATAGTAGTGCTAAGGTTGGCTGCGCTTTGTTTGCAATTACATCAAATCAGCACTTTAAAAAAAAAAGTTAATATTTACTTAAATGGGTGAATCTTTCCACTAATGTGCCTTGCATTTCTGGAACTTATCTGCAAAGAGAACAGGAGGATAAAAACCTACAAAATCAGACATCGACTATACTTGGAGAAAAAATAAAGAAACTGTACTTATCTCCCAAAAAGGAGAACCTAAAGAGTTACTTCAAAGAAATAACATACTCAAGCTGAAGAATCACTATCCTATGCAAATTTCAGTAAATCAAATCTGTAAAAGAAAGGGAAGGAAGAGGTTTTTTTGGACCTTCAGAAGGCGCTCACGCTATGGGAAAAGCCAAAAGATGCAGTCAGTACCACATGCAATGACCAGTCCTTCAGTTTGAAGTGGGAAGACTGAACCATGTAAAATTCAATTTTATCTTTATGGTGAATGAGACCATATTTTAATGCTGAAAAGTTCTACTGGCCTGGCCGCTGTACAGTAAACGGATGGATAATTGTCAAAAATAAAGGGTGACTGTGTTTTGATTGAAAATGTATAAAACAGTTTTAAAAATAATGTTTAGAGAAATAACCTTTCTGAAAAATGTACCTTGTGTTTCCAGTACCTTTTATTATCTGTGTAGTAAACATCTATTACACACACATTAAAAAAATAAAACTGTGCTATTTTATATTTCCAGTGTTACAAACAATATTTTTTTTCACTGTAAAATACATGAAACTGATGTTAAATGCATATAAACCATGCCTATGTAAATCTCACAGCTTTGGTTTGATAGGTTTCTGATGGATCAGCACAAAAATGTTTCATTCAGAAAGGCAGTATGTGGAACAGTTTAATTCTTTGCTGTTGCACTTTGTTGCTTGATGAGCTCAGGGCCAACATCTGGGCAAGCAGCTGTACTTGACGAGCTGCTATTAACCCTGCTTGAATTCACTTTCAGAAAAACTCTGTACTGGTGTTAGCAGTGATGCGAGAAAAACAACTTGGAGATGTACCATTTACATTTCAATGGATGCGCCTGAATGCCAATTTTTACAGAGCCTACAGGAGTTAACTTGACAAGATATGCTTACCAAAGTCAGCCAATTTCAGTTCACCTTTCTCATTTATTAAAAGATTTTGTGGCTTAAGGTCCCTGTGTAAAACCTTTCTTCTGTGACAGTATGCCAAACCCCGTAACAACTGGAATAGGAAGATCTAAAGAGAAACAAAATAACTAGTTAAAAAAACAACAACCCAGATTATAAAAAAAATGTTAAAAGTGTCAAAAATTGTACTAAGATAAACACTGCTGCATTTAGTAAAGGGACATCTCTGGAATCAAATAATATCCGCCACAGTAAATTACAGAATATCTGACCTTAAAAGACTTATCCATACTGTTAATTCTTTTAGCACAATATAAAGAGAAGATTTGGACTAGTACAAGCTCTCCTCTTTCTGACTCACTTAATATAACTGTGTTCTACTCATCACAATCACATTAGTTTAACATAAGCACAATGCAAATGCGAACAAAGAGTTCAGCAGGATATCAAAACAGTGCAAAGAAACAAGATGATAGCAAAGGCTGCAGACAATCAGTCCGAGATCACCATCACACTTAAATGCAATGTCCACACAGTTATGTTGACAATGTTCAGTACAGTGATCCTGCTATGTGAGGTGCATGCATTCTTACTACAGAAGCACACCACCCCAGACCAGAATGTACTTCTATAAGTAATCTTTTTCAGCACCCCAGACAAGTCTTAACATACACATTACTGAAATATGCTCTTCGCCTCCATGTACTTTTTTGCTTAGTATGACTACAATGAAAATCTATTTGGGGCCAAAAATAAGCTGGTTCACATGTTACAAAGAAGAGATGGTATATCTCTGAAATGAAGGGAATAAATAGGCTGCATTCAAAGATGGGATACAGTAACTGAGGTGGTTTAGAGTATTTTTGTTCCAGATTTAACACTTATTTTTGTGTTTTATACAAAACTAGTAAGGGATATTTGCATCTAACAGCAAATTTTATTTTACTGATATTTGCTTACTAGGAAAATCCGATTGGGTTTGAAGTTCCCATTTTCAGCAGAGGCCTGAGAATAAAAGCTCCAGATACATACAATTTACATATAAAATAATTACAGACAGAATAAGAAAATTGGTATAGATCAATATAAATTCACCATTATAATCGAGTCGTTTGAAGGGGTTTGAAAAATGCTACAAAGTACAATTTAGAACATGCTTTTATATATATATATATATATATATATATATATATAATTGTACACATACGTAGACAAGTAGTTCATGGCAGAGTGATCATGTTGTCCATGAAAGAATCTTTATAGTAACATTTACTTATGAGATGATATGTAGGGACATGGTCACTAATCTAAAAGGTAAAAGTAGAGATATTAATTATTAACTGACTACTAACTAGTACTACTACTAGTAACTAGTACTTAACTACTAACACACTTATGGACGGCGCAGTGGCGTAGCAGGTAGTGCTGTCACAAAACAGCAAGAGGTTCTCTGGTTCAATTCTCAGCTGGGCTGCCTTCCGTGCGGAATCTGCATGTCCTCCCTGCATTTGTGTGGGTTTCCTCTAGGTGCTCCAGTTTCCTCCCACGTTACAAAGACATGCGCGTCTGGAGTGGCTTGTTCCAAATCGGACTTTCCCAGTAAACAAATGTTAAATAAATAAACTGTAACAGAGATAAAGACATGTGAGTATGCAGTGCACTTTAGTGATCAGTTAATATAATATCTGAAGTAGTTACTTCATTTGATCTGCAACCTGTGGGAGTCAGATCCGACCTTGGATCCGAACCGGCAGCTTTCCAAGCTTCAAGATCCGAGCTCCTAGCTCCTCCCCCTACCCATAATCCCTTACTACCAACCACATTTCCTCAGATCGTTTTTTGCCGCGGCTAAAGACAGTTGCTTCTTAGTGAAGAGCTCCTGGCCTGGTGAGATTGTTCCTTTTTCTATAGCTAGTTCTACTTTAAATTGTGTGTGTTGTTTTAGTGTTGAATCCTTCAAAACCCACTTTTTAAAAAAAAAAAAAAAAACTCTTTTTCCTTAGTTTAAATTTGTCTCTCCCCCCCCAGTGTTTGGGTGTGTGTGTGTGTGTGTGAGAGAATTTATGGCTGAGTCTAAGGCTATATTTTCAAAATGTACTGAGTGTGGCCACAAGCTTTCCCCAGCTGATGGCCACACTCGGTGCGTTTTATGTCTGGGGGCAGCATATTTGTCGGAGGCCTGCCAAATTTGTGCGGCCTTCAACCCTCGGGCACTTAGGGACAGGAAGAACAAGCTGATCCTGGCGGGAAAACTCCCTCAGGAATCGGCTTCTTCTTCCTCTCCCAGCCGGGTTCAAGCTACTCCTGTAGCTTCGGCGCCGGCTACTCCCTTAGCTGTACCCGGGACTCAACCTCCCTTATCGGGTACTAGCTCTGTGGAGTCTGGTTCTTCTTCCCACATGGAGAAGAAGAAACAGAGAGAGAGAGAGGGCCATACTTCAAAGAGGCGGGCCGAGTCTCATCCCTCGGCTCCGCCTGAAAAGATTCTGAAGTCCCCTGAGAGGGTCTCCGGATCCTTGTCCTCTCGGCTCCGTTCACCTTCCTTTTCTCCAGAGCCGGAGGAGGAGGATAGGTCTCCCTCGAGGTCTTCGAGGCGGCCCTCCCGGCCTGCCTCGACTACCTCCTCGTGGTCTACTAGAAGCATCTCCGAAGCGGACATGGATCGGATGATGCGAAGATTTTTACAGACCCAGATGCAGATGGGGATGCTCTTGCCTCCCCCCCCTTGGGAGGGAGAGCAGCCCCCATTTTTGCCCCGATCGCTCCTTCTCCGACCCATTATCGGGTCTCGGAGTTGTCGGATCCAGGCCCTTTCGGATCCGGGGATACGTCGGCGCCGACAGGGATAGTGTCTTCGACGCAGACTATACCCTCGAGCTTGTCGGATCCAAGCTCTCGGGGCCGAGGGTTGAGCATCGGATCCGAGGGGCTGGTTGTGTCTTTGGCGCCGATTGGAGCGGAGCACACCACTACCTCAGGTCCGATTGCTTCGGCTCCGACCCCGATCCTATCCTCGGAGCCGAGGAGTTTGCTTTCTCAGGCTGGTGACAGTGAATCTCCCTCGGCTTTTGAGGTGGTGGAGAGGGTACTGTCGAGGTCATCCAGGTCCCCGACCGGGCCTTCGGATCCACCCGTGCCCCCACTGTATCGGGGTCTGTCTTCGATCATCCGTCCATCTGGACAGCCTGCCCAAAGCCTCCAGTTAGTTCCTAGGGAGGAACACCACCCGGTGGACGAGCCCTCTTCGGACAGCCCTCTTCGGACAGCCCCGCCGAAGAGGTGCCTCGGAAGCACCAGTGCAAAAAGAGGCACCTGGACTCCCCCGAGTCCATTACCACGGATACGGATTTGGATGATACGGAGGGTTCCCCAAGATCACCCCCTGAAGATGGCTCATTTGGAGACATCATGGAAATGTTGCGTATAAGAGGGGGGTGGTCTGCCCAAAAGCCCTCCCTGGACGAGTCTGTATTTCTGGAGGCCTTTGAGGCAGGCCCATCTACCTCCTGGGTGTCCCCCCCCCAGCCGACCCCTTTGGACCTAATTACCACCAGGGCTTGGAAGGAGCCCGACACCGTGGAGCCTATCCCTAGATGCCCCGATAAGGTCCTCAGCCCTCCCTCTGATAGACCTTCTTGGTCCAAAGGCGCGCCGGTTGATGCTATGTTGGTGGTGGCGGCCACTAAGAAAGAACTTGCCCAAGAAAGTTCTTCGGTCCATCTATCGGACAAGGAGTCCCGGGCTTTGGACCGTATTGGGAAGCGGATGTTTGCTTCAGCGACCTTTGCCTTAAGGTCGCTGAACTACATGGCACACACTATCAGGCTACAGCGTGACTTAATTAAAGAATACCCTGCAGCCCCTCCGGAGTCCATGTCGGTCCCAGACAAAAAGGTTTTTGAGACTCGAATGGCCACTCTAAAGTCCATATCAAATACATCTATGCGGTTTCTTTCCCATGCCACGGAAGGAGCCGCTAGAGCTAGCGGAGCGGGAGTAGTCTTGCGACGGCACTCCTGGCTCCGCCTTTGCGACTTCACGGATCCCTTCAAGGCGTCCTTCGCGAATGCCCCTTACGATGGTTCAGCCTTATTTGGCTCATCAGTTCGCGACACGCTAGTCCAAAGCGAAAAAGATGGGAAGACGCTGTCGGCCGCCGGAGTCCGCTTCTCTAACCCCCAAAGATCCTTCTCCAGGAATCAAAGGGGGCAAAAGAAGCTGTGGTTCCATAAATCTTAGCATTCCCGTCCTGCTGCGGACAACTCGTCCTCTACAGGCAGAGGAGGACAAGGTGGACGCCGGCCCAGAGGCAGAGGGGGCCCGCGTAACTTCGGGTCTAGAGAACCTTTCTCGGAGGGACCCGCGCAACAGCCCTGAAGGCTTGCCCGACTGTCCCTCTCTGGAGGCAGTCGGGGGGCGATTATCGGAGCACCTGTCAAATTGGGAGTCCATTACAAACGATCGATGGGTGCTCCGGATAATATCCAGGGGTTACACGATACCGTTCTCGCACCCCCCCCCAAACCCAAACATCTCCCCGATGTTCCACCCCATCAAAGGGAGTCTGCAACTCAAGAAATTTCGGAGTTGCTAAGAAAAAGAGCCATCCAACCCGTCCCCCCAGATCAGTCCGGATTGGGTTATTACTCCAGGTTCTTCTTGGTGCCAAAGAAAACGGGGGACCTCAGACCCATTCTAGACCTTTCGTCCCTGAACCTGTTCATACCCAAGGAAAAGTTCCAGATGGTCACCCTCCAATCTATTCTCCCCCTTCTGCAGGAGAACGACTGGATGTGCTCATTGGACCTCAAAGATGCGTACTACCATATACTAATGGACAGACGATCCAGGAGGTTCCTCCGCTTCCGGCTAGGAGCCAGTCATTATCAGTTCAGGGTTCTTCCATTTGGCCTAACCTCAGCCCCAGAGTGTTTACCAAAGTCATGGCAGTGGTTGCAGCCCACCTGAGACTCCAGGGCATTCAGGTGTTCCCTTACCTGGACGACTGGCTCCTCACCGCCCCCAACAAGCATCTACTGGTTACGGCGAGAGATTACGCCCTATCTCTGTTTGGTCATTTGGGCATTTCAGTGAATCTAAAGAAATCCTGCCTGTGCCCCACTCAAGCCCTAGAATTCATAGGGGCCAGGTTGGATACTCGAATCTCCAGAGTGGTTCTGACATCGGTCAGGCTGAACAGTTTGTCTCGCCAAGTCTTGGACATTCTTCGGAGCCCCGCTCCTCCAGCAGAATTAGTCCTGAGGGCGTTAGGGTCTATGTTGGCAGCAATCGGCCTTTCTCTCCATGCCCGTTTGCGAATGCGAGTGTTACAATGGACTCTCCAGGTCCAATGGTCACTATCGGTCCATCCCTTGGACACGCCGATTCCTCTGAGCAGGGCATGCAGGGACTTCCTACTTTGGTGGTTACAGGCCCAGGAACTCAAAGAAGGGAGACCCTTTGTGATTCCCCCAGTCAAAGCCACGTTGACCACGGACGCTTCCTGCCTCAGGTGGGGCGGGCATTACGCAGGCAAGTCCGTCCAAGGCACGTGGACTTCTCTAGAGACTGCATTGCATATCAACGTCCTAGAGATGAGGGCAGTGCTGTTGGCGTTGCAAGCTCTCCATCACCTTCTACCTCTGGGGACTATTGCAATCCAGACGGACAACATGTCCGTTGTCTGGTATATAAACAAACAGGGAGGGACCAGGTCTTACCCCCTGTGTCGAGAAGCCATGAGAGTGTGGGAATGGGCTATTTCCACCAACCGCTTTCTGATAGCAACACACATTCCGGGGCGGTCCAACATATTAGCGGACAACTTAAGTTGGGTATTTCTCAGCCCTTATGAGTGGTCTCTGAATCCCTCTGTCGCGAAGCAAATATTCCTCAAATGGGGTCAACCTCGCTGCGACCTTTTTGCCTCTCCCCTAAACTCAAAATGCAGTGATTACTTCGCGATAGTTCCCCCCAGAGGGGAATTCCCCAGGGATACTCTGGTTCATGCTTGGCCGCCCGGTCTCCTTTATGCGTATCCTCCTCTTCCTCTGATGACGAAATTCATCCAGAAAGCCTGTCGGTTGGGGAGCAGAGTGATTCTCATTGCCCCATTCTGGCCTCGACAAGTCTGGTTCCCCTTTCTGCAGTCTCACAGTGTGGCCCCCCCCCCATGGATTCTCGATCCCAGACCAGACCTAATCTCGCATCCGACGAGATGCCACACTCCAAACCTGGTCAACCTCAGGCTCACGGCCTGGTTGATCCAGTTCCGTTAATGGCAAGGACTCCCGGTATCTCGTCCCCGGTTAAGGCCATTCTGGTGGCAGCTCATAAGCCATCCACCAGAAAGCTCTACAACAGTAAATGGAAACGCTTTTCCATCTGGGCAAAGGATAAGGACTTAGATCCCTTTACGGGTCCTATTCCCACTATCCTGGACTTCCTATCCCTCCTCTTTAGGCAGGGAGCTAGTGCGTCCACCATTAAAGTCCAACTTGCAGCCATCTCTCATTATCATGTGGGGGATGGCGTAAATTCTTTGGCGTCAGCAAAGATATGCAAAGCCTTCTTAAAAGGCGTGTTTCTCTTAAAGCCTCCCATTAAGCCGGCTATTCCTCCATGGGATCTTACCTTGGTCTTACAAGCATTAACAAGACCACCTTTCGAACTGGCGGCCTCAGTGCCTTTAAAATTCTTATCTTGGAAAACTGCCTTCTTGGTTGCTATTACCTCAGCCAAGTGGGTATCAGAGTTGCAAGCCTTGTGCGTTAAGTATCCATACCTTATTTTTCACAAAGATAGGGTGGCCCTCAGGACTAATCCTTCTTTTCTACCTAAGGTAGCCACAGAGACTAACATTAATCAGTCTATTAACCTCCCTGTTTTCTTCCCGAGTTTCCAAAACAAAGGTAAATACATATTGCACAAATTGGATGTGCACAGACAACTATGTTTTTACTTGCATAGGACTAAAGATTTTCGCAAGTCAGACCAGTTGTTTGTTTCTTATGCTAAGTCAGCCATGGGCAAACCAATTTCTAAGGTGACAGTGGCAAATTGGATCTCTCAATGTATTAGACAACCATACATTTCAACTGGGAAGCCAGCTCCGGTTGCCGTTCGGGCGCATTCTACTAGATCCGTGGCTACCTCAACAGCTTTTTGGTCTAGAGTTCTAGTAGACGATATTTGTTCAGCAGCTACCTGGTCTTCTTCCCATACGTTCATTTCTCATTACAAGCTGGACATGATCTCCAGAAGTAGGGCTTCCTTTGGCTCCGCAGTGCTTCAGAATATCCTTCCGTAGGGACCACCCAGGGCCTTTAGGTAAGCTGGGGACTCTGTCCCACAGGTTGCAGATCAAATGAAGTAACTACTTCAGATAAAGAAGTTATGTACTCACCATAACGCTCCATCTGAATAGATACTTCATTTGTCTGCAACCGACCCCCCCCCTGCCATCCCCCGAACCTCGGTAAGGTATTGTCCTTTGGAGAATTTCTTCTCCGTCTTTAGCCTATAGGGCAAAATAACTGATCTGAGGTAATGTGGTTGGTAGTAAGGGATTATGGGTAGGGGGGAGGAGCTAGGAGCTCGGATCTTGAAGCTTGGAAAGCTGCCGGTTCGGATCCGAGGTCGGATCTGACTCCCACAGGTTGCAGGCAAATGAAGTATCTACTCAGATGGAACGTTATGGTGAGTACATAACTTCTTTATTTATAGGAAAGGAAAGACGTTAGACTTTGGGGATAAGTTCAGACAGAAGAAACTAGAATTATTGGGAGAAGTGAAAGGTGGGAGATTTAAGAGATAAGATTCAGAATGGAGAAACTAGGTCAGTAGGAAAGAATGAAAAGAGAGGTTGATGTCAGGGAGGCCAAAGGAAAATGAAGCAGGAGATGAAGAGGGAAATACAATTCTTCATCACAGAGATGCAACTTCTTTTGTTAAGATAGCACAATGGTACTTTGGACCCACAAATGAGGGTCTCTTGTGGAATAACTGATATGGTTAAGGGATAAAAACTATCACAGGATTGTAATGCAAAGGTAAAGATCCTCACAGATTAATAGAAGTACCTATGAACCTATAAGAACACTGACCTGTAACAAACTTGAAGAAATATGCTGGAGTTTCATATGTTTGCTGCCAAAAACATGTTCAGGAAGCTCAGTCATGCAGGGGGATGCATCCTCCTGAACTCCTTTAGTCTAGGGGCTCCAGTCCACCCTCCCTCTACATATACTAGTCTCTGTTGTCACCTCATCTTGAAGGTAGCACATTTAGAAAACACATGTATGGGTTCCACTTTCCTTGAATACACAAGGAGCCCTCAGCTATGAGCAAATGGGATACAAGCAGTAAAACCCAAGAGCTCACCTGCTATATCTGGAAATTAGTAACCAACAGGGCAGGAGTCAGAGGGACAACAAAGAAAATGCAGTTCAGAAGGCTGAGCGCCCAATGGCCTGGCCTCTACAGTTATAAGTGTGACAATTATATTTGGTGAAGGTGTGAGTTAATCATCAACTAGCAGCAGGACCTGTTATAGATACTTGTTTGGTATACGTTCTGTCCCTCTGCCTGCCCTTCATTAAGCTTTCACTAACTCCTGCAGGGTGGTCACCATGGAAGCCAAAGGGGCTGCTTGTGTCCTAACCAGCATCCTGGCAACAAGGGTGTTCTTTTAATTCCTAACCCCTCCATTTGAGTGTGGAACATACAAACCACATTACTGTGGTGGCCATTATGGCTCATCACACATGTGTATGCTTCTGTGTATTTTCTCAGCAAAGCTACCACGTTCAGGGATTGGTGAGCCAGAAGCACACGCCAGGACTGCCCCAGGCATCATCACCACTCCGAGAGATTACAGTGTAAGATGGCCCTACTCCATCTCCCATACCAAAGTACAGGCACTCCCATCCTCCTCACATCAGCTCCATGAGGTGTCCATGCCACTAATCAAACATGATTTGTCTGCGTCATTGTCAGATATTTATCCCATTCACTAACAGAGCTAACCACTTTAAGAGACATTTTTTAATGCAAGCACTAAAAAAAATGTCCCTACTGGAATGGACTTTCATCTCTTTTTTTAATGAATGCTGCACTGCTTGATGGAAAAATATAGATAATGCAGTTGATATTTCATTTAGTAAAGTTTATCTTGGCAACTGCCATACTTCCTTTCCTCAGAGGAAGCAAGATGAAAAGCTGCTCAGTTCTCCTTCAAGTCCTGCATCTTTTTCAAAAATCGGGTCTAGTGGTGCACATGTATACGATGTGAAGAACTCTGCTTCCCTTAGTAGCTTCTGTTCCAGCAAAGAAAATTGAGAGAAGAGCAGACTGGTTCAATGGCAATTCTGATATTATTTTCATGAGAAAATGTGAACTCTTTGTAAGACATATGGGCTGTGTAAAACATCAGATAACATTCTCTATATGCATGGATAGCAGCAGGTCTGAAATCCTGTGAGCAGAGGCAAAAGCACCATATAAATATGTGCAGAGAAACAGACTTCAACAACATCAAATTAGGACATTAAAACTAGCGACAGTACCTACTGATCACAGAGTTCAAATCACATTTATAAGAGTGCTGTCAAAAAAGTTTGTGGAAGTACTGAGCTCCCTAAGAAACTGATCGGATAATGCTGGGCTACAATTCTCAAGGTCAAGAGGGACAAAAATAACTGAAGACATTCACTTTGAGAGAAGATAACAGACTCACATTATACAAGTACTCTGGACAAGGCAGAAGTATCAGGAAATGACCAGGCATAGTACATGTTAAACCAGGAACCACATATGCATTTCATTTCACCTCCAAACACAGGCAGCCAAATAAATTTTCCAGGAGACTAACACACAACTCTCATGTAAAACAGACACAGGAGCAAAACACTGCTGTGCTCAGCACTTAATTAAAAAAAAAAAACACCGAAGTGTTTTCGTCCTCTATATAAAACAGGACTTCTTCAGGATAGCTGCACATTCTCCAAGCCAGCATTTTACAACCTTGGTTTAAACATAAGATCTACTGCATCAATTCAAACCTAGACTAGTAATATTTAAAGTGCCAGGACCTTCTTTAAGGATTGCGCATAAAAGCAACACAATATATTGTGACCACTAAATATAACAAGCATTTAATCACTGTAACATATTCTTAAATTGTGGGCAGTAAACATATACAAATATAAACATGCAGAGAATATAAAATGTTAAAGTTATTCACCAATATAAAACTTGAGACAATCTTTGCATGTAGCAAGATAAACTACACCTTTGATTTCACAGTTAATGTAACCAGTTACATTAAAAGGGGCAATTGCATAAATGACCATCTCACAACCTCCTTTTATAGAGGAACATGGATTATATCTATCACATTTGTGAGTCACTCTCTATGCCTTTGGGGCACTTGAATTAACCTTCCATCTCTTCTATTAGGTCTTTGAAATTGCTTCCCATTTTAAACACAAATCTGGGTTTTTCACCTTCCTTAGAGGTGGAATTACCATGCCACCCAAATTAAAATCTTTCATTACAGAGAATACCTATGAGGCAGAAGACTTTTTGGCAACCTCAAAAAAATTATGCCACCCAAGACAAGAGACCCAGTGGGATCAAAGGGTTTGTAGCAATTGCAAAGTCTTCAGGTGGAGCTAGCTGCCCCCCTCAAATATGAGGGGGGTATTAGCTCTTCCAGAGAGAGGCAGAGTGGTTTCATGCATCTCCAGGGACCAGAGAGTCTGAAATCACATCACTACTTGCCAACAGGTGCTGACCAGAATGGTTGCTAGATTTTCTTCTCCAAATTCTGAGATGAGGCATGGAGATGGAAAATAAGGTAAGGTTTACAGGAAATCTTCCTTGTCACAAGGGGGAACAGATTATTTGCCAACTCTCTTGCCCTGCTACATCAAGCAGAGGAGAACTCTGACCTATTTGTCAAACAAGGAGAATCTCCACAGTCTATTTTAAGAATAAATGCTGCCATATTCTCAACATAGTCAGAAAAATGAATATCTTCTAACTTTTGGCTCAAAAACACTGATAATTGCGGCTTTCCATGATGGGTGCACACTGATCAACAGCTTAACTTCATTTCCCAGTGGGAAAAAAGAAAAAAACAAGGACCAAGAACCCCGTCACTTTTTGCAAAGTCAGTTTCTGGCTTGTAAGCACACTGCCTGGATGCCAGCAAAGAAAAAACTAAGACAGCCTGAAAAAGAATCAACTAGAAAAAGGTGAAAAATCACTGACCGAGAAGAATCTTACAGCTGTTCAGCAAAGAACAGTTCAAGTCCTAGTTTTGGTGCAAGACATTTTCCCCTGGATTACTGGAAGCCATAAGTCAAGTGTGCTCAGAGCTGATTAAAATACACAAAACACTGAAACTCAAACAACAAAAAGCTGCAAAAAATGGAAGAGGTTTTAACCGATAATCGGATGACTTGATAAAAATGCAAAAATCAGAGGATGAAATGAAGAAAAGGCTATATGAGAATGAGCAAGAAGAGAAGTTTAAAATGATAGAATGGACAGAGCACATAGGAAAATCTCAGTTTTTTTCTGCTAAACCAGCGAAACTAAAAGGAACAGACTATTAAATTTATAAAAGCACAAATAAGCAACTGGTCTGGTATTCCATAGCAGAAACTCATAACTGAAAGTGTACACTATTGTGGATACCCCAACTATGGCTATGAGAAAGCAGCTAAGACCTATATTAGTAAATATGCAAACCTACTAACACAAAGAGTTGATCTGGACAAAACTGTGGCAAAAGGCCAAACTAATAAAAACTGGAGACAGAGTCTTTGCAGAAAATGAATATTCACTGTAACTGAGGTAGGCAGAAGGAAAAACAAAATTATTCCAGTAATCAGGGAATGTCAAGAGACAGGTGTGAGATTCAAGCTGCTGTATCCAGCCGGCTTCATAATTTTTTTCCCCTTGAAGGATCAAAATAATTTTTTTGATGCAGAAAAGGCTACAAAGGACAACAAAAATGAGCCATCAATCAGATGGGGGCTCTGCTTTTCATTCTTCTGATAATAAAGCAAAGACTTTGCCAGTGAAACCTTTTACATTGATCCAAAGGAAAATGCTTGAGAGACAGAGAAAAGCACAGGAGTTGACCAGAAGAAATGGGAGTACACTAGAATTGATCCAGAATCTGTAGCTGGGAGATGGAGATAATCACAAAGACCAGCAACACTAAATTAGTGAATAAATGTGAGACTGCAAAGCATCAACTGCATTTGTGAAATACTGCTGTCTAAGAAAGTGTAAGGAGTGGACTTTTATTGACTTTGTTAAACTTGTGAGGAATGAAAAGCATGCATCAAACTCCAGGTCACTAACATTTGGAATGACACTGAGGAGAGGGGAAGAGGGAAAATTTAACTGTTAAGTAACAATTTCACTTAACAGTATTTCTATGAAGCTTGTCACAATATAAATTGCATGTATTGCAGTAAAGTAATTTTAGTTATTTTTGTATGTAAATAAAGTTACTAAAGCAAACAGGTGTCTTTTCTTCATCATCTTCTTCTTCTTTGGTATTAATAAATGTAGGAATTACCACTGAACGAAACAGAAGAAAAGCTAAACAAAAGCATGTTTAAGTTAAACTGTAATCTAGGGTTGTTAAGGTGGGGGATGGGGTGCAAAAGTACAGATCATAATATATGTAGAGATGATAAGCTTTCTCTTATTATTGCAAAGATGAATGTCTTGATTAAGACCTTTGGTTTAATCCAATAACAAATTTTAAGTGAAACAAGTAAACATGAGAACATCAAATATAATGAAAAGTTTTCCTTTAGCAATAAATGTTTCAACTCACCTTTTAGGTTGCAACAGAGGGCTACTTTTTTTTCTCTTACGTTTCCATTGAGACAAACTGATAAGATTGCAATAAAAGCCAGAAAATTGGTTTCTTCACGGCTAAAAGTTAACGCTTTCTGAAAGCATGAAAGTTTTCACATACAGGAGGGGGAATAAGATAAAAAACAGACAGCAATTAGTGTAAGTAGAAGCACAGGTGTCTTAGCATGGATAACCTCAGTTCCATGTTAATTAAGGTCTGCCTTAGCAGCTGTCTGTGATAAATCTTCCTGTTCAGTAAGTTAAACTTCATTACTTGAAGATGTATAAAATTACGTGAGTTTGTACTAAGATAATAGGGTATGGGGGAGTTCTGGGGGGGAGGGTTTTTATTAAAAGACTAAGTCTTGTAAAATGTGGCATAACCTCAAAAGGTATAAGAAAAAAACTGTAAAAAGCATAACCTGCCAAATATTACAAATATTAGCAGGTGCATGAATCACAAATGCTAGAAACAGACTTTTTAAAAAACTGCAATATATATACAAACAGATGGGAATAATGATTTCTTACTATAATGAAGACACTTTCCATATTATGTTGGAATGTGAATGGTCTCACAGGTACAGCTAAAAATGAATTACTATTTTAACTTTATTTAAGAAATGCAAAGTGCAAATAGCAAAGCTACAGGAGGACAAATTTGAAAAGAACCGAGCATGTGAATTTGATAAATAAAGAATTTCAGGATGAATACTCAGCAGAGTATCACTGACAAAGGAAAAAAGGAGTACTATTAATTGCAAGAGATCCAATAGTAACAGTAGAGGAAAAAGAAGATGATAATGGCAGATTTGTGATAAAAAGGGGCTACTGGCAAGGGGTAAGGATTATACTGGCATGTATTTATACTCCACCTAAAATAGTTGTTATGGAGCTTACAAAATATGTTGATAGAAATAATCAGCTTTTAGTAGGAAATATTACTTCTAGATGGGGACTGAAATTTGATTTGCAACAATGAGGATTATCTGGGGGGTCTAGAAGGACTATAGCAAATAGATTTCTGAACAAATATATGAAAATATTTGGTATGAAAGACACAAATTCAGTAGTAAGAACTCAGAGAATATACATATTATTCCCCAAGGCACACTAACTGGGCTAAACTAGATAGGAATTGTATTTCATATGAATGTGTGCATTTGAGAAATTTGAAACATCCAATAGCTACTTCAGATTATACATCAATAATTGCCAAGACAAAAATGCAGGGTAACAAAGTAAATATGAGACACTGGCACTTCCCAACCTACCTGTTAAAGAGAGGGAAACTTAAGGAATGAGTAATGGAAATTGTCTAAGTTATTCATTAAGACAGAAAGTACTCCAGACGTTATAGCTAAAGGAGGAGATAAAATTAAAGTGGAGTTTAAAAATACGGTAGAAATAAAAGAAAAAAAATCTGGTTATGAAGTAACAAGAATAATTTAAGGGCTGAGAAAGGTTAAATATTACAGAATAAAGGGAATCTCACAGAGCAAGAAGTGGCACAACTGCAGAGTGCTAAAGAGAAAATAAGGGAGTACCTGAATAATATGAATGAGTTTAGAAATATTGTTGTTAAGCAACTGTTTTCTTTTGATAAAAACTCCAGACCACAAAATCTTTTGGTGTAATTCAGGCAACAGAAAGTAGAAAGTGGTGCTGCCAAACTTAGGCAGTCTATAACAACAAAAATAATCTGAGATCCTGTAGATGTATTACAGATATTTCAGAAATTTTATGAAAATCAAAGCACAGAAGTGGGGAAGTTAAATAAATGCACAAAATGATTTATTTATAGGAGACTTAAATATGCCAGGGTTAGAGGTAGAGGAGGCACAATGGCTATCAGTTAAGATAGAAGGAGATGAGATAAAAATGGTGATGTATAACCAATCTGCAGGAAAGTCTCCAGGAATAGATTGCATTCTGGTGGAAGCTTGGAAAGAAAATGATAACGATCTATAAGGTTTTGTTTAGCAGTACTTCAAAAGGAGGGGAGACACCAGCATCTTGGAAAAAAGCTGTAGTGGCTGTAATACCTAAATATGGTAAAGACCCATCAAATCTAGCTTCATATAAGACCATTTCAATTTTAAAACATGATTTTAAAATGTTTATGTCTATAATGGCTAAAAGAATGGCAAAGCTGATGCCAAAACTGAATTATATGGACAATCTGGTTTAGTGGAGGGGAGGCAAACATTTGACAACATTAAGAGAACAATTATGATCTAGACTGATGGAAAAATGAAAGAAACTACCACTGATGTTGGTGTGTCTTCATGCAGAGAAAGCAATCAGCAAAGGATGTTGGGATTTATGAGTAGGGCAATGGAGGCATTTGCATTTCCTGACACAATAATACAATTAATTAGAAGGCTATACTGACTGAAGTCAAAAATCAATGTGTGAGGGTTCTTTTTTGATAAGTTGTGTCTAAGCAGAGGAATCAGGCAGGGGTGTCCTCCTTCCCCATTTGTATCTGCATTACGTTTAGAACCATTGGCAAAGAAAATAAGGGACTCAGAAATTCAAGGATATAATTGTTATGGTGTTCAAGAAAAGTTGGCTTTATTTGCAGATGGTGACATTTTGTACCTAATGGAACCAGAAAAGGACATCTTAGTGTTGTACATCACCAACGTAGTTCTGTTTTTTTTTTTTTTGTTTTTTGGGATACAAAATTAATGAAGAGAAAACAAAAGGTTATAGCTATAAACTATCTACCCAAATATGAACTAGTTCAAACGATATCCATATTTTGTTTTTATACTACCGGTTTTCTTTGTGGATCGTTACCTGAATTGCAAACGCATTATGTTTTTTCCTTATCTTGACAATCTTTTATCATAAAAGCAGGAACTACAACTCTGTGGTAACTTGTTCACCTTTTCAAGCATGCCTTCAACATGACATCATGCAAGGGAAATAGTATATACTTTTTTGTTGGTGATAGTGGGAAGACATGCTTGCAGAGTCACTCCCTGCAAACTACTGTATATCTCCATCTTCCTTACTGCAGCATGCACAGTGGTTAAGTTTAGAAATCTGTCTCAGATATGAGGAGGTAACTGCTGTCTAGCCACTTTAGTCACCAAAGCTATATGTTCTGAATTTATTAATTACTGGTACTGCTGACAGTTTTTGGGTTGGTGTCATGTCCTAAAGACTGCTGTTGTGCACCTTTACCACTCATTGGTATTTGTATGGCCTGACTGACTTTTTTGGCTGGCAGCGTATTAAATGTGAGGATATAACCTTAGGTGAAATCACTGCCACAACATACTAATTGGAGCATGTATTAACATTGTGTTTGTTCCTGAGGAAATTTTCCCATGTGTACATATAGACTTATTTTTCATCTACTGCTACAGCATGGGAAGTGGAGTGGTAAGCCTTCAGTTGCTGTGTGACATGAGTAGTCCAATGGTGTTTCTAGGTGACTATTAGGAGGTTCTTGTTTTTATTGCACAGTTTATGCCAACTAATTTTATTTACTCACTCATGTGATTTCCACATTTCTCTGCTTTATACAGATTTTCATAAAATTTCCGAAACATTTCTAAAACATTTCTAGTACTGCTACAGGATCTCTTGTCATCTTCCGTGTTATAGGCTCCCTAAGCTTGGCGACAACCCATTTCTACTTTGTTACCCGAGTTGTTGTGCCAAAAGTTTTTTGTGCTCTGGATTTATCAAAATACAGTTGCTTAACAGCAGTCTATCTAAACTCATGCATATTATTCTAGGTAATCTAGGTAATTATCTGTTTGGCATTCTGCAACTGCTCCTCTTCCTGTTCTGTGAGATTTCCCCTATTCTGCAATACTTTAACCTTTGTCAATCCCTCTAAATAATTCTTGTTACTTCTTAGCCATCTCTCTCTTTTATTTCTCCCTATTTTTTAAAAGCCACTTTTATCCCACTCTCTAGCTACATTTTCAGATGAAATTTCTATCTTCTCTAATAATTCCCAAATAATTTCTGCTACCCATTACTTGAATTCCTCAATTTTCAACAGACAGGTGGGAAAGTGCCAATGTCTCATTTTTATTTCATTACCCTTCTTTTTTATTTTACTTATTATTTGAGCATGATCTTGATTTTACTTATTATTTGAGCATCCAAAGTTATTGGATGCGTATCAAAACTTTCAATTAGGAGGGAGGTTGTTATAATGGTTAAGATGGTTACCTTATAGACACAAGGTGCAGGGTTTAATTCTCACATGGGTTAACTGGCTAGGCTTAAAATGGCCCACAACAGCAATTAGCCTAGTACTAATATATAAACCTATGAACCTAAAAATGCACATGCAAGAAATCCAAGTAGGCAAAGGATACGCACGGCATAAAACCAAACGATTTCTTTCTTCTTCTTCTTTCGGCTTTTCTCGGTTTATTTAGTTAAAAAAAAAAACATGTAAGCACTTTCACATAGTATTGCTACGCTTCATCAGACATAAAATTCTATCACAAGCCTAAACATTTTAAACACTGTTAAACCAATCACTGCTAGCAACCTTTTTCCCTCCAATTAAGTAATTAGTGGAAACCAAGTGATTTAAAGTAACCTAACACTAGCAACATAAATACATTTTTAGCATGGTCCAACCATAACTTATATAACAGATTTCAAATATAATAAATAAAACATATATTACAGATAGGGGATTAGGGAACATATATATTACAGCAACACTGGAGACACCAGAAGTGCTGTTGCCAAACATATTGTTGAAGAAGGTACAATTCATACATTCGTCTTTTTCACCACAGAGATCTTGCCAAGCACCATAAGGTTGAGGAATAATAGGAACACACTTAAGACTGAGCAAAAATGGATTGTTTTGCTACAAGGTGACAAGGGTATGAGTTTGAATGAAGCTTTGTTGCTCAAACCCTTTTAAAGGGACAGAAGACTTAGTTACATTTGCTAACCCCCCCTTTCTATATACTCTCTTTGTCTTGGCTGTTAGATATATATATATATATATATATATATATATATATATATATATATAGATAATACTATATATATACAATATATTACAAAATATATATACATATATATATGTTATAGACATCTTTTCATAGTAGTTATAGGTTGTCTGCTTACATACATATATATATATATATATACATATATTTATATGCACATACTCCTCATTTATTTATGCATATATTTTCTGCTTTTATTGTGTTTTTATACAAATATTTTTTATGTTAGCAGCATTTCGCTATGATATTTTTCATACATTTTCTGTTTATGCGTTTGTTTTTTGAACGTTTAAGTAGACTGATGAGTGATTTTTTTTTTTTGTTAATCTGAGAAGAGTTTGGAAAAAAGGTTTTTGTGAAATCCACAAATACATTTCGATGGGTCCACCTTTATCCCCCTATAAACATTAGCAATGGTGACAAAGGCACTACAGATACTGTGGCTCTTTCTGATATTGAGCTTCTATGTTCCTCCTGCCCATCACCCACATTCTTTAAAAAAAGTTATCAACAGAGGTATAGGCACCTTTTTCTTGAAAAAGCATTGAGGGTTGCTGTTGGTGGTCTGTCACTCTAATAAAAGGCATAAGCAGAATATATTTTTCCTAGCACTCAGCCTGGAAGGAAGTGCTAGCAGATATCTGCACGTCCACCATCAAAGAGGTTGTACAGAGGCTTTCAGAGTTGCAGACAACTACCAGGGACTAAAACAAATTAACAATGTGGACCCTTCCTTCCAGTCATCACAGGAAGATTTTCTCTCCCTCCTCCTCATGATATGCTCTTTTTTTCCTTTCTTACAGGAAAGGCTTTGCTTGGAAGAAGAAAACTCCTCATATGCTTATAACATGGTGTCTAATTTATTCTGCATCAACCATGCTATGGGTATGGCTTCCCTGTTTCTTTAGGCTTTTCTGGTAAAACTCACACAAACTTGGCTTCTGCCAAAGATAAGACTACTTACACAAATGTCATCTAGAATGATGACCTTCAAACAGGATTTTTGACACCCACATTCAATGACTCCACCAGCATACACAAGGCATACTCTGAGTAATGCAACGTTCCCAAACTTCACTGATAACAAAATCATGGAAGTAGTATAGAAAACAAAAAGACAAACTTTCCTTAGTAGGACACAACAGACGCTCTTGTCCCTTAAGACCACAAACAAGCAATTGCTGAAGTGTAATTATGTTTGTGGCAAGAACAGAGAACTTGCTGAAATATACACAGTGTGCAGTGTGCATCTCTGTGTGGGAAAGACACTGGCTTGCATCCTTGTGTAAGCAGGGAACTGAAAGTCAAAGCCAGTGGGTGGTCTGTCTGTGGCCAATTCCCATATGCAAAGAATACTACAGCAACAGTGAAACACATAAAAACATCTGGAGATTTTTAGAAGAGTAGCTTGAAAGGGTACTAAAATGAAGCAACAAAATGTTCTATCAACTGCAGATTGATCCCTCAAATTCAGATCAAACGTTATATGAAGCCAGCTCACTGGCATAAAAGTTTTTATTCCTGAAAAAATTACCAGAACCAGGATTCAATTAGTGATTGCACATCTGAAGGGTCAAAAGGAAGGGATAGGCTGGGCTGAGGTGATGATCACCTTTATCAACCTGGGGAAGGATATGGAAACTCTTCACAGCAAACCACCACCCACAATGCAAACTTTTGACTGTACACTCTTATAACAAAGATGTTTCACTGGACACAGCATGTGCCTAAGCTAAACTCAAACGGAATAGCATGCAAAGAGGTCTATGCCCTGCATCTTGAATATTGAAAATAGTGTGAAACGGCAGAAATTAAAGGAGAAACCCTCTAGACTTAACTAATTACAAGAGGAGTGCTTGCACCCTGCCACAACCAACAGCATGAAAAAAGATGTCATACATGGGGAAGGTGGTAACTAAGAACTGTAACAGGACTGCCATGGAAAGAAAGAGAGAGATGAGTAAGTATGTTCCTGGGCAAGGTAGAACGTTTAGAAAGATACCATGTAAGAACATTTCTTACCTGCAAAAAGGGGTCCCAACACAGTGTGCTTACAAAAGAAAGTCAAAGGGAACTGCATGTTGTCATACTGATGCGCACACAATCCTGCAGAATATCAACAATAAAATGCAAAGTGCAAACCAAATCACAAAAAGCTTCAGCAAGTTATAAAAAGAATCGAAATACTGAGGAGAAAGCCTAATAAAAAAGTGACAAAATTCACAAACAGGAGAGTATGCAGTCTGTGAATGGATACAGGATACTTATTTATGCTTTATCTCAGCCCTCTCAACCTCTAAGCACAATAAATCTGTACAGAGCCACAAAACTGGGGACAAAGGCACAAAATCGGGGACAGATTTTAAATATTGCACTTACAAACACAGAAAGTTTCTAGAACAGCATATTTTACATTAGCATCAATTTTCTGAAGGATATGAAGTTGGAAAGCCAAATGTTTGTTAGTATTTAGTGATTTCAGTCCTCCATGATTTGCCAGAAAATACTACATTTTATGAGACACAGATCAAAAGTAGGAGACAACAATATTGGCATTGAGAAAATCTGGACAGTTGAGAGGTATGCTTTAACTAAGCAAGGCCATAACAGCATGTATCAGTGGCAAAACAAGAACTTTCACTTGAATAAAAATCATTAATTAAAACCCAGTCTGCAGAACATTAACCTGCAATTTCCTGAATTAACAAAAAGGCTACATTACTAGACAAGATGTGAAGGCAATGTAAACTACAAGACAGTACAGTCAGATTTATGCAAATCAAGGGCTGTGTACAGTAACTTGGATAGCGATGCAAGCAGGAAAACCTCAGTTCAACAAAATAGAACATTATTTGATAAATTTCTGCAGGCATGATACAGTCAGATATCCTGAAGGTTGCAAACATGCCATACAAGTATGTGCAGAGATGCCAGCTTAAACAATGTTTACGTACAATATCAAGCTTGTTATAAAATATTAAGAATGCTAGCAAGATATAACTGAATTTGCTAGAATAAAAAAAAAAAAAAAAAGTTTCAGCCGAGTGGTTGGAAATACCCAAAAGACACAAACCACAGTGCAGAAAAATTACACATCTGTAGCTGCCTGGAAATTGATGCATGTTGAATGCACTGGAGCTGAAAGCACATGTGCTACAGATTATGTAAGAGATGCCACAGGTCAGTGAACTTCGACTCTAAAAGGTACACTACTCCGCAATTAATTTCTAGTCCACTGTGTTAAATATGGCCTATAATGAATACAGAAATTATTAAGAAAAGATTTCTGTATAACAGAAGTGCTGCTATGGAAGAAAATGCATTTTGTCAAGATTTCTGTATAACCCAAGTGTTGCTGTGTTATTAGAATTCTAATACTTTTTGAGAAAAGCAAAACACACGACCTGAACATCAGTAAGATGTTGTGGGCTAGGTATAGTCAAATCCCAGCATTCAAGCAAATGTAGCTCACAATAAAGCTTCCTACAGATTTCTGGTTAGAGTTAGGTTGTTTCACGGAATTACTTCCTTATTAAACAAAAATACTGAACAGGTAAGATACATACGCATTCCAGGAAAGCAAAGAGGAGGACTGTACCAAATGGAAACAACAGGGAGAAACATGTGGAACTACTGAACTGGGAAGGGAGTGGGGACTGAAGGTTTTCTGTATGTTTGTAGGAAATATGCACTGTCATGTAAGCATAAATCCCTAATTAAAAGTGAACACTGCCTGGGGAGGGCCTGGACATTAACCTACTAGGGAAGTATTTTCTTTTTATTTCAACTGCCAGTAGATGGTCAAACTCTGTTCTTAGGGATGGTACTCACTATGAAAAAAAGCGTGAATCACTTTATAAACAAGATTATGTGAGAGTGTTCAATCTCGACGTTTGTTCTTACAAATGGGTGTCGGAGCCGAGGATCCGCTTAGCAAAGCTCTGCATCTAGGAGAAGCTTGAGACCAACCTACCTCCCACAATTCCCTCTGCCTTTACCTCAGATCTAGTTTGCCGCTGCAACCGATCGCATCGATTTCGAGAGCTCTGACCAACTTTGGGAAGATAAGCTATTTCTACTTATATTTCTTCTAATTTTTTTTGGGAAACTTATATTTAGTGTGTGTGTGTGTCTGATTCATCCTTGGCTACTCTAATATATATATATATATAATTTATATATATATATATATATATATATATATATATATATATATATATACTTAGTTTCCTTAGGGCCTACCCCTCCTAGTTCTAGGTTTAGGGTTGATATTGATTTTTGCTATAGTATTGCTGTGTTTGTGGACTTGAGTCCAACCATTTTCAAACTGTTATTTGGTATAATTGTTTGTTTTTTCAACAGGATATGTCTGAAAAAGCTAAGTCGGGATTTAAGAGGTGTCAGTGTGGGCAAAAGATGTCTGTCACTGACAACCATAGCTCCTGTGTCTACTGTCTTGGCCCTCTCCATCTACAAGAAGACTGTTCTATTTGTCATTCTTTTAGTGGAAGGGTCATGACAGATAGACGCAGGAAGCTTATGGATAGGGGTCTTTTGAAGCCTTTCTTCCAAAAGGAACTTGACAAGTCGGACCAGGCTTCTAAGTCCTCGAAGGGATTGAAGACATCGGAGCCCATGTCATCGGCTCCGAGCTTTTCGTTTAAAGTTCATTCACCGGTTCCACAGGCTTCGGGGCCGAGTGTCGAGCTTCTTACTGTGACCGAGCCTCGAGTCTTGGAACCGGTGTCGGAGCTTCCACCTCCTGCCTTATTGAGGTCGGTGCCGTCCTCTGTTTCTTCGACCCGTTCTTCCAGGCCCCTCTCCGACACCGACATAGATCGTGTGGTGCAGAAGTTAATGGAGAACACGGCCCAGTCCAAACTCATTTCAGTCTCCTCCCAATTGGTGTCGAGACTCGAAGGCCTTCCCTTATCTCCATCTGTTCCTCCTCCGAGGCCTACACAGCTTTCGGAGCCAAGAGATATTGATCTGATGATTGTGGAGCCCTTGGTGCCGGAACCGTCCCTTCCTCGGTCAGCACTGTTGACCTCAACTCCATCGGAGCCGTTGGTGGACTCGCGGAACCGACGATCCCTCCTTGGCTCCGGGACCGAGAGTCGAACCGATCTTTCGGTGCCGACTCTCCCCCTCGGTGCCTCGGCACGGATCACTTCGGCTCCGTCCTCGGGGTCGATGCCCTTGGCCTCCACATCGGAGACACTTCCGCGTTCTTTGGAACTGGAGGACTCCTCGGCTCGGGGTCCTGGGGCCTTTGACCTCATGAGGAAGGTATTGTCTTCTCAGACAACCACGTCATCAGAAACAACTTCTCTCTCCCATAAAGGTCCGTTGTCTACTTCTGCACCCACGACTACCCACAAGCGTAGAGCACCAGTGTCTCAGCAACTCCCAGAGGGAGCCCCTTCTTCCTCGGAGGCCTCATCAGAAGCCCCTCCCGATGACGTTCCGAGGAAAAAGTTGTGCAAGAGGAGGCACTTAGATTCTCCACAAGAATCTTTAACATTGGACACTGACTTAGATGAGTCAGAAGGGTCTCCAAAATCACCCTCAGAGGATGTCTCCTTTGCTGACATCCTGGAGATCCTGAAGCAGAGAGGTGATTGGCAGGCCCTACCCCCTTCTGAGGATGAGTCTGTCCTGCTGAAGGCATTTGGTGTTTGCCCTTCCTCCTCCTGGGTCACTCTGCCCTTCGATGAGTTAATGGAGTTAATTGCTCGAAGGGCGTGGGAGACTCCTGACACAGTGGAGCCAGTTCCCAGGAAACCTAACAAATACATAACTGCCCCTCAGGACAAGTCATACCTTACTAAGGGAGTTCCACTGGACGCTATGGTTGTGGCCACAGCCACTAAAAAGGAGATGTCCGAATCTTCCTCGTCTGTCCATCCCCCTAACAGAGACTCTAGGACCATGGACAGATATGGGAAGCGCATTTTCAGTTCAGCGACTTTCTCTATGCGATCGCTGAACTACTTGACACACTTTACACGATTACAGAGGGATCTAGTCAAAGAGTTGGGAGATACCCTCCAGGGTAATACAGATGCTGCTGTCTCAGACAAAGTTACAGCACAACTCAACACCCTTACATCCATAGTGAACTCGTCCATGAGGCTCATCTCAGATATCTGGCGAGGGTCGAGTAGGGCTGCAGCCTCAGCGATTGCTCTTCGTAGACAATCCTGGATGCGGCTGTGCTCCTTTGCGGAAGCCTTCAAGTCTTCCTTTACTAACGCCCCCTTTGATGGTGCCACTCTTTTTGGCCCCAAAGTAAAGGAGACCCTAACCCGGTGTGAACAAGAAGGAAAGACTCTGTCTGCTGTCGGAGTCCGTTTTTCCACCCAATCCAAACCGTACCCCAAAGGGCAACGAGGTGGAAAGATGTGGTTTCGTAAACCCCAGGGTTCTTTCCCAGGCACACAGGGTGATGCCCCCCCCAGAGGCAGAGGAGGGGGCAGAAATGGAAGACGCCGCTCTGGCAGCAGAGGGGGTCCGCAGAACCAAGGTGACAGGGTTACTATCCCTGGGAAGCCTTTCCAGCACTCCTGAGAGGAGGCCCGACTGTCCTGCTCTGGAGGCAGTCGGGGGTCGCTTAGCTTTATACCCTCAGGCCTGGCAAAGCCTTACTTCAGACTAGTGGGTAAAAAGCATGATCACCAGAGGTTACAAAATCCCCTTTGTATTTCCCCCATTACCACAAAGACTGTTCCCAGATGTACCACCCCATCTGCGAAAACCTGCAGTGATAGAAATCTCAAAGCTGCTAGAAAAAAAGAGTCATCCAACCAGTCCCGGCAGACCAAAGAGGATCCGGAACTTACTCAAGGTTCTTTTTAGTTCCAAAAAAGACAGGGGACGGAGGCCAATTCTGGACCTAAGCAATCTCAATACATTTGTGAAGAAAGAAAAGTTCCGGATGGTCACACTTCAATCGATCCTTCCGTTTTTACAGAAGGATGACTGGATGTGCTCAACAGATCTCAGGGACGCCTACTACCACATCAAAATGGCCAGAGTGTCCAGAGATCACCTGCGCTTCCGGCTGGGAGCCAGCCACTTTCAGTTTCGGGCCCTACCCTTTGGTCTAACCTCAGCCCCCAGGGTTTTCACCAAATGCATGGCAGTGGTAGCGTCTCATTTGAGACGCCTAGGATTCCGGGTGTTTCCATATCTGGACGACTGGCACCTTACTGCCACCACCGAGCGTCAACTGATACAGGCCAGGGACTACACAATCAGCCTTTGTGCTCAGCTAGGGATTTCGATAAATTTCGAAAAATCTGCATTACAGCCCTCGCAGCATATTTCATTTATAGGCGCAGATCCAGATACCCGTTCTATGCTACTAAAACTACCCCTCACAAGAATAGCTTCCCTGCAAGATCACGTACCTCTCCTGCTATTGTCCAAAAAGTCCCCAGTCAATCTAGTCCTGAAAATCTTAGGGCTCATGTCAGCTTCCCTCATTGCAGTTCCCATGGGGAGGCTACACATGAGAGTTCTCCAATGGCTGCTGTTCGCACAGTGGTCGTTCCAGCAGTTACCGCTGACACACGAGATTCACATAACGAATACCTGCAAAGCACACCTGTCTTGGTGGTTACAGAATCACAACTTCATCAGCGGCCGGCCGTTTGTGTTACCCAAACCAACAGCCACAGTGACCACGGACGCTTCCCTGATAGGGTGGGGGGGCATCTTTCAGGGACAGACAGTCCAAGGCGAATGGTCCAGCTTAGAGTACAACCTGCACATAAATGTTCTAGAGATGAGGGCAGTGTTTCTAGCGTTGCAACACTTCTCCCCCCTTCTACCTCTAGGGACCATTGCAGTACAGACGGGCAACATGCCCGTAGTATGGTACATAAACAAACAAGGAGGAACCAAGTCTTACCAGTTGTGCAGAGAGGCCATGAGAATTTGGCAATGGGCAGAATCCACGGGTCGCTTTCTAATAGCAACGCACATCCCGGGGTTATCCAACGTCATAGCGGACAGGTTGAGCAGAGCCATCCTGTTACCTCACGAGTGGTCCCTCAATCAGAAAGTGGCGGAAAGGATTTTCCGCAAATGGGGCCAGCCTTGCTGCGATCTGATTGCGTCTCCAATGAACACCAAGTGCAGAAGCTACTTTGCCCTTTTACCCCCTCCAGGGGATGTCCCCAGGGACGCTCTGATTCACGATTGGCCCCCGGGTCTCCTGTATGCTTTCCCTCCAATACCACTGATCCCGAAATTTCTTCAGAAAGCCAAGGACCAGGAGAGGACTATAATTCTCATTGCCCCATTCTGGCCTCGACAGATTTGGTTCCCCTTTCTTCAAGCCCACCAAATACGGGAGCCCTGGATTCTGGACCCAGTGCCAGACCTGCTGACTCATTCATCAGGAGCTCCTCACCCGTCGCTCCTATCCCTCAAGTTAGCAGCTTGGCTGTTCCGCTTCCCTACTTAGCCAGGTCTGATCTTCTCTCTCCGGCGGTTCAGGACATTCTGGTCACCTCTCATAAGGCTTCCACTACTAAAATCTATACCAGTAAGTGGAAACGTTTCGTCTACTGGGCGACTACACAACATTTGGATCCCTTAGTAGCCCCTCTAAACAAGATTTTGGAGTTCCTGTCCATGCTGTTTCACCAAGGAGCCTCTACTGCCACTTTAAAAGTTCAGTTGGCCGCTATTTCCAACTTTCACGTAGGAAAAAACAGAGCTCCCATTATGGCTCATAGGCTTTGTAAAGCCTTCATGAAAGGGTCCTTTCATCTCAGACCAACAGTTAGGTTACCTACAGCTCCTTGGAATCTAAATTTGCTCTTATCCCAACTAATTTTACCACCCTTTGAACCAGCTTCTTCCTGTTCCTTAAAGTTCTTGTCCTGGAAGACTCTTTTCCTAGTAGCTATCACTTCAGCCAGACGAGTATCAGAACTTCAGGCACTTTCCATCAAGCAGCCATATTTAATTTTTCACCCGGACAGGGTATCATTACGCACCAACCCTTCCTTCCTCCCTAAGGTTTGTTCGGTCAACAACATTAATCAGTCCATTGAGCTTCCTACATTTTTCAAAAAACACTCCAACAAGCTGGAATATATGTTGCACAAATTGGATGTTCACAGACAACTCAGATTCTACCTGGATAGAACTAAGGATCATAGGAAAGCGGACCAACTCTTTACAGCCTTTGCGGACAACAAAAAGGGCATGGCAGTGACGAAGCGCACACTTTCTAAATGGCTAACTGATTGTATAACCTTCGTTTATTCTGCTTCAAATCAGATTTTGCCCACCAAACCAAAGGGACATTCTACTAGGTCAGTTTCCACATCTCTGGCTCATGCGGCTCGTCTGCCATTGGATACTATTTGCGCAGCCGCCACTTGGTCTAAACCGCATACATTCATCACTCATTATAAAGTTGACAGGACTTACAGGGATAGAGCATCTTTTGGTTCCACTGTGCTCAGGAACATTCTTCCGTGAGTGACTCAGGGTAACGGAGCTAGGGACGCTACCCATTTGTAAGAACAAACTGCGAGATTGAACACCCTCACATAAAGAAGTTATGTCCTTACCATAACGTTCCATGTGGAGTTTTCATCTCGCCTTTGTTCTTACATCCCCACCCTCCCACCCTCAGGTCTGGAAGAACGTACGGATTTAGAAGTCTGGTCTATTTGTCTCCCACTAGTGGTCTCTCTGTTGTTCCTACTGGCTTGAGCTAGTGTCTGATCTTTATGTATACTTATGTATCCTTTTATGCTCATAACCTTTGTTATTGCTGGATCTGGTCTTGTTTGCAAACTAGATCTGAGGTAAAGGCAGAGGGAATTGTGGGAGGTAGTTGGTCTCGAGCTTCTCCTAGATGCAGAGCTTTGCTAAGCGGCCGACTCGGAGCCGAGGATCGGCTCCGACACCCATTTGTAAGAACAAAGGTGAGATGAACACTCCACATGGAATGTTATGGTAAGGACACAACTTCTTTTTTTCCCTCTTATACTGGATCTGAAAATTGTGGAAGTCAATAAGTGTTATTATTCCTAGTGATAGCAGTAATATTAACAAAGAGGATTACAAGGTCCCTGATCATAATCAGCTTATGTGCTCTAGAACCAGGTATTAAGAAACTTGTCTCAAGACTAAGGTGAAAAGACCCAGTTGTAATTATTTGTACTTGGAGCTTAACAATACTTTGAGAAAAAGTGTAAGAGCACCAAGTGTTTTACAGCTTTAAAACCTGAAAGTTAATACTGTCACACAAATAATGGCCACCAAAGAACAGTGGCAGGAAACACAGAAAGCTTTGAAACAAACACACCTCATCCAGCCAAAAAAAAAAACAAAAAACAAAAAGGCTAAATGAAGAGTCTGAATGCATTTTAAAACTCTTTGCTGTTTCCACTACTGTTCTGTAATGACTGCTGAATGCTGTTAATGCTATAGCTATACTAGAGCCTACCAATTAGAAATGTGCTTAACAAATCTGTTTTTTTCCCCACAATATTTATACCCACCATATTTAGATATGACGGGAACACCATTGGCAGGGAAGGCCTTCTTAATGTTACTAGTTTTTCTTTTTCTTTTTTGTTTGCAGAGGGTCTAACTTGGTAAACTCAATTGGAGTGAAGATCCAGACAGAAAAACTCCAAACAATATATATATTAGTGACACACCCAACCTATACAAACATCAGACTCAAACAAAACAAATGAATAGCAATGTGAAATGTACGCACTTTTACAGAGGGTGAATGGTTGTGAATGACAAAGGTTTATTTGAGTTTATAAGAGTACCATGAACGGATCACTAAATAAAAATGAACAACTTAGTACAATAATTACACGTTAACCCATGCTAAACAGAGCAACTGTAATCATGTTTAAGTACAAGAATTAGTAAGAGAAGTGTTAAGGCTCATATACATAACAGAAGGTGGTTGCAATTCAAAATGGAAAGGGATGATGATGAAGCTGTGGGATGGGGAGTGTTCAAGGAATAACGAGAGTGGGATGCCTGGATGCAAAACCTTACGGAGAACAACAACCCTACAAAATATTATACTCAAAGTTGCATAAAGTATTCTAAGAACTAAGCCAACATGGGAAAGGAGAAAGTACATTTTGTCAATGGGGATGGCTGCAAGTAGGGGCACAAAAAACAGGCAAGGGGTGTTTGGAATTTACTGGAGAAAAATGGCAAAGGAACCAAAGTACTGGGAGTAAATAACTAGACAGGGAAAGGTAACAGAGTGGGATGAGGCCAAGAAGAAACAAACTGCAGGTTGGACTGCCTTCTCTACTAGGGATTGATAGAGTATAGACAAAGAGAAAGGGACAGCAGAGTCCTAAGTGAAACAGCTGCTCTGGCAGAGTTTTAGTCAAATGAAAATAGAAGCTGCTGTTAAAGGTATTGTTACGGCACATAAAAGGGTCTATGTCAGAACACTGAAAAAAATCGAATGCTCACGAGAGAATAATCAGGAACTTGAAATCGCTATTGTGGGGGGCTGCACCCCCACACCCCCCGCTAAATATATATTCCTACTCAGGGATCGCACTACAGTAAGGAAAGGGTAAATATTCCGATCTTCACTGTACTGCGATCCAAAAAACGAAATATCGAATTCCCGATTTTTCGCTCATGTGAGTGCTCGATATTTTGATTTTTCGTCGTTCTAAAGCAGACCCATATAAAACACTGCATGACAACTACAAGAATCAAAAGACAGGAGATTAGAAAAAATTTGCTTGGAAGTGTTTGCATAGGAATTTGTATACCCCAAGCAGTCTTCAAAGAATTTTTCCTGATTTTGATAGAAAACATTTGATGGTGTGATGTGGAAGAATAGCATCTGGGAACATGTTTTTTTGGAAGTGTAATGAATTGACAGATTTTAAAAATTCCCTAAAGAATACTCTTGTCAGAAATAATGAGGGAGCAAGTGGCTGTAACTTTTTGAGCTGGAGTACAGTATCTGAACTGCCTAGACATAGAAAAGCCTTGTTAAGTTGAAGTCTACTGTCTGCCAAAAAAATTAATTACTAAAAAATGGAAATCAAAATCTAAAACTGTATTTGAAATAATGAATATCGTAAAAGAGAGGAAAGAACTGGAGTCGGATCTTTACAAAAGGAAAGGAGCAAATTGCATAGAAATAAATGAAATTTGTGGGAAAAATACATACAGAATAATGTTAAGGATGACGACTTTGGTCTAAGGGGAGGCAATAATTGAGCAATTTATATAAAGTTGGACTGAATAACAGTTTTATAAATAAAGAAAACATATGTAATATGTACGATGTGTGTAAATGAAAAAAATGTTGATACAGTTTTATTTTCTATTAATGTATATGTGCCTATGAATTAAGTGATAATTTAATAAAGGTGCTTAGAAAAGAATTAACAAAATTGTCATTTGTTAATATACAAATCCAGTTAACTTTACCATTCAGGTTCAGTGCTCACAAAGTTTACTTAATATAAATAAGAGAAAAGGACACTTTGCAGCAGGCTGACAGATTGCGTCACGTGAACATGGGTTTAAGCTAATCAGGAATTTTTATTTTAGTGACCTGTCTACACAAAGATGGGGAGCTCCAATTTTGATTCACAGTTACAAGTTTATTTTACATAATTGCTATACAGTAACAGTACGATGAACTGCAATAATATTTATTTTATTTAAGGACCTGAAAATCAGGCATTTCCAAAAGGCAGAATCTGAAGAGTCATCTCCTTTATACTGCAGAATATACAGACAGAAGGCAGGATCTGTTAGACATACTACAAAGTACAGTTTTGTACCTACCATAAATGTAGATGTCCGAACTGGATAGCATCTGCAGTCATAACAACTGGGTTGTCCGTCAGGCAGCCCTTCAGTCGGCCGGATTCCAAAGTCCGGGTCCGGCTTCGGCTGATGTCGCACTTCACCCGACGTCATCTCTGTTGGTCTTCGGGTATAAAGGCATCAGCCGACGCCATTTTCCTCAGTGTTTCTTGCCCCAGATGCCAGTAGCCCTCTTGAAGGCTAAAATTTGGATAGATGCCAATGTTTCCAAAAAGATAGAGGTAAACACAAAAATAAGCATGTATGTACATATATACAAACAAATACACCATAAAAGACCCCCCCCCAGCTAGCTATTAGGAGGGTAAACACCCTAGGAGTACCACAGAGGGGAAGGAGGGAGGGTAATCCTGACTGCAGATGCTATCCAGTTCGGACATCTACATTTATGGTAGGTACAAAACTGTACTATGTCCTTCATGGATGCATCTGCAGTCATAACAACTGGGTAGAATACCATAGCCAACTAGGCCAGGAGGATAAAAGTAGATTATGGTGTGTTTAGGATCCCTTGCAGTACAGCAGTGGCAAACCCTGCTCGGGATCTGGAATATAGAGGCAAATTATAATGCTTGGCAAATGTATGCACGGAGGTCCAAGTAGCCGCCTCAATAATGTCTTTGGTTGCCACTCCTCATAAGAAGGCTGTGGTAGTGGCTGTTGCCCTTGTAGAATGAGGTCTTATGTTCTGTGGAATTGGTTTTGCATGGAAGGAGTAACAGAATCGTATGCAATTTCCTATCCATTTGGAGATTGTCTGTTTGGAAATAGCTTTTCCTTCCCTTCCTGTTGCATAGGCTACAAAAAGTTGGTCAGTCTTTCTGCTACTTTTTGTTCTGTCCAAGTAGTAGCGTAGTTGTCTATGTACATCCAAGGTATGCAGTATTCTTTCCCCTCTGTTTTGTGGGTTGGGAAAGAAGGTAGGTAGGTGGATTGCCTGGTTTAAAGACACTCTGGATACCACCTTAGGCATAAATGTAGGATTAGTCCTCATGGACACTCTATCTTGGTGGAAGATTAGGAAGGGTTGCACCGCCATTAAGGCCTGTAGTTCTGAAACCCTCCTTGCTGAAGTAATTGCCAGTAGGAAAGCAGTTTTCCATGACAGGTGTTGTAGGTCTGCTGTTGCTGCTGGTTCAAATGGTGATAGTGTCAACTTTTCTAGCACAAAGTTTAAGTCCCAAGCTGGTAATGGTGGTTTCCTTGGGGGTTTTACATTCTTGATTCCTCTGAGGAACTGCCTGAGCAAAGGGTGCGAAAAACAGGTGGATCAAAGCTGTATTCTGCTGAAATAGCTGATGCATGTATCTTGATGGAGGAGTAGGACAGGCCTGAATGAAGAAGTTCGCCAGATACTCCAGAATGTTAGGTATATCTATGTTTGACACATCTTTTCCTCTTTCAGTACTCCAAATGACAAACCTTTTCCATTTTCCAGCATAGTTCCTTCTTGTTGAAGGTCTGCATGCTTCAAGAATAATGTCTTTAACTCTTTGGGAAAGTTCTGGATTAGCTGCTGCTATGTGATGTTCCATGCAGTCAGTTGCAACGTTTTTAGGTTTGGATGTATGATGCTGTAGTTGTTCTGAGTTAACATCAAAGGCATCAGGGGTATTGGCCACATATTGTTCTGAGACATGCTCCGCAGCAGTGGGTACCAGTGTTGTCTTGGCCAGTTTGGAGCTATCAGGATTATCCTTGGACGTTCTTCCTTGATTTTTAGTAGTACTTTGTGTATCAAGGGAAGAGGTGGGAATGCATATGCTGTTAGGCCTTTCCAGCTGAAGGAGAGTGAATCCACTTTCCATGCTAGTGGGTGGAATGTCCTTGTGCAGAATTTTTTGAGCTGGTGATTGAGAGGTGATGCGAATAGATCTATCTGAGGCATTCCCCATTTCTTTGAGATGGTCTTGAAGATGTCCGGTGAAGCTTCCATTCGTGGGCATCCGATGTGGTTCTGCTTAATATGTCTGCTAGAGTATTTTCTTTTCCCGGTACAAATATTGCCTGTAACTGGATGTTGTAGCTGAGTGCCAGGGTCCACAGCTCCAAAGTCATTCTGCATACGGGGTATGAATGAGTGCCTCCCTGTTTGTTGATGTACCACATGACTGTGGTGTTGTCTGTCCTTATCAACTGGCCCTCTTTGAGAAATGGTTTGAACTTTTGGATTGCCAGTTTTACTGCCAGCATTTCTTTTAGGTTGATGTGCAGGTGAAGTTGGTCCTGTGTCCACAATCCTTGCACGCATTTGTCCAGCATGTGGGCCCCCCATCCTAGGTCTGAAGCATCTGTTGTGATGGTCTGGCTTGCTTGACATCTGCGAAAGGGTAGGCCTGGGTTTGACTGGCATGCCTGAGCCCACCATAGGAACTCCTGTTTTAAGCATGGAATTAGTGGGATTTCTGTTTCTAGGCTGTGCCTGTGTTGGGACCATAAATTCTTTAGGTACCACTGTAGTTTTCTCATATGTAGTCTGGCAAATGGGACCAAGATTATGCATGATGCCATGAAGCCCAAGGCCTGCAGTACTTTTCTTGCTGTTAACTTGTTCAGTTTTGTTAGTGCCAAGAAGTAAAGAGGGAGTTCTTTTGTTTTTCTGTAGTTAGGAATGCCATTTGTTTTACTGTGTCCAATTCAGCTCAAGAATGTTCTTGTTTGGGATGGTATCAGCCTTGACTTTTGTAAATTGACTGTGTATCCCAGTGCTTGTAGCAAGTAAATGACCCTTTGTAAATCTGTTGTCAGCTTGCTTTTGTTGTCCCTTGTAGCAGGCAGTCGTCCAGGTATGGGTAAATTTGAATTCCCTGTAGTCTGCAATGGCGATTACTGATGCCAGGCATTTTGTGAATACTCTGGGCAGTAGATAAGCCAAAGGGCAATGCTGAGAATTGATAGTGCTCTGATCCTGCAAGAAATCTGAGGTATCTTCTGCAGATTGGTCGAATGGGGACGTGCAGGTATGCCTCCTTGAGATCTAGAGTTACCAGCCAACACTCCTTGCCCAGCATGGGAAGAAGTTGCTGTAGGGTCAGCATTTTGAATTTTGGGACAATGATGTATGTATTTAAGGTGGACAGGTCGAGAATTGGTCTCCAACTTTTTTCCTTTCTTGGAACAAGGAATAGTCTGGAGTAGAACCCCTTTCCTTGCTCTGCTGTTGGCACTCTTTCCACAGCTCTCATGTTTGCTAACTCCATTATCTGTTGTAGAGCCTCTGTTTTTTGATTTGGAGGTAGATTTGGCATTCCTCTTTTGACTGGTAAAGTGTGGAAGTGGAAGCGGTAACCTTGATCTATGGTGCGTAAAATCCACTTGTCTTTTGTTATGTAGTGCCAGTTCTTTGAAAATAAGGTTAACTTTCCGCCTAGAGGTGCTGCTATTTGTTCCCTGGTAGGCGGATTTAGGGTTAAGTCACTGTGGTTGTGTTGATGTAGTGGCAGTGGTTGTGTCTGTGCCTCTGTTGTTACCTTGCCACTGTCGTCCTCTGTAGGTACCTCCTCTGGATTGGTTTCTGCCTCTGGAACGTCTATTCCTGCCCCTTTGAGATCTTGTGGAGTCAGGAAAGGACCAATTTTTGGCAGGCCAGTTCCTGCTAAACCTTGGGGTTGAACCTGCAAGAAATCTTTAACCGTTTGAACAGATTTTGCCTTTTCTTCCATTTTCTTCATAACCTGCTGGGCAGGTGTACCAAACAAACTTGTCTTATCCATAGGAGCATCTAGCAACTTAGCTTTAACATGATCCGGTAAAGCTTGCTCCTTTAGCCATGCATGCCTTCTTATCACTGTGCCAGTCATGGCTGATCTAAATGAAGCCTCCAGTGCATCATAGCCACATTTTAAGGAATGGTTACTAACCTGTTGTATGTTATTTACCATTTCTAATACATATTTCTTATCAAGAGATTCATCAGTGGTTAGCTTTTTAGTTAACTGATCAAGCATAAACTCTTGGTATTGTATCATTTGAAACTGACAGTTTAAAGCTCTAGCTGAGAGAGTAGCTGAAGTGTAGACCTTTTTACCCCATCTGTCTAATGACCTTGCTTCCCTTTCAGAAGGAATAGGGTTTTTAGCTATGGTCGCGGCTACTGCCTTGGGACCCTGGGATATAGTTTTGGGGTCTGCAAGTGGGGCCTTGTAAAGGTGGTGATGAGTATCTGGCACCCTGTAAAATCTGTCTGGTTTGGCAGGTGCTGGGGGTAAAGAATCTGGAGCGGAGCAGACATCACTGAAAGCATCATCCACCACAGAGAGAACAGGAGGTATAGCTAAGGGCCTGTGCTGTGGAAGGTGCAGAAAAGTCCTAAGTCTTTTTCTGGAGTCTGAAAAATCCTGTTGCTGCCATTGGAACTGCTCTCGCATGGCATGTAAGGTTTCCCCAAAGGAGAATTCTTCTGGTGGGGAAGCAGCTGGAATGGATTCTTCAGCATCAGAATCTTCAAAATTGGAGAAAGGAGCCTCTGGCTGGTCAGTTATGTCTGATTCATCAGCAGAATCATCAGAGGACACTGGCTCAGGGGGCTCTGCCCTAGGTCTCTTCTCTGGGGCTGAGAGGCCCTGTCTGGGTGAGATTGAGATCCTCTAATTAATGAAATTAAATCTTCTGCCAAAGTAAGCATTTGAGAACTAGAAGAGGGCCTGGCTGTGGGGGGTTTAACAGGCACTGTTTTAGTAGTCTTGGCTGCTTTAGCCCTGGCGAAGGCCTTAATGGACATGGCTGCTGGAGGCCTAGCAGCACCACGTGCTGGGGTAGAGACATCCAAGGGAATGGTGTCTGATAAGTCAGTGGCAACCACCGTAGTGGATAAAATTTCTGAGGCCGATTCAAGAGTGGTAGCAGGGCCCTCAGTTGTAGTGATAGATTCAGCTGTACTTTGATCAGTTTTCTCGGTTTCGGCCGAAACCGAGACACTCGCGGTTTGCTTAACCATGGTTTCGGCCGAAACCGCGGACCGCGAGTGTCGGTCTTTATCTTTGCGTTTTTTGGCAGATTGAGTAGTCGGAGGATCCGACGGCATAATGTACGCAAAATCAGAACCTAAAAACTGTTCTGCAAACTCCGACCGACGCCTAAGCGTTCGTCGGTTGAAGGAAGCACAGGCCGAACAGGCTGCTACGTCGTGGGTTGGGCCTAAACAAGGCAGGCAATAAGAGTGGAAATCTTTATGAGGTATTTGTTTCCCACAGGTTAAACAATTATTAACTTTTTCTGACATCGGCTGAGGCAAGAAAGAGTCCCCAACGGGGTACTTAGCTTTAGAAGTCTTCGAAGTAGTATTCGGTAGAAGTAATCTCTGGATCCGACCGACCGGCACTTGCGAACAGCTTCTGCTTCGGGCGCCACGCGGCAAGAAAGACTGGGGAAAATGGCGTCGGCTGATGCCTTTATACCCGAAGACCAACAGAGATGACGTCGGGTGAAGTGCGACATCAGCCGAAGCCGGACCCGGACTTTGGAATCCGGCCGACTGAAGGGCTGCCTGACGGACAACCCAGTTGTTATGACTGCAGATGCATCCATGAAGGACATCAGCAAGGTTTAGCACAGCACTTCACTGACAAAGATGCCCTGCTTACACACAATATTAAACAGTGATACACTAGCAGCACAGCAAATTAGCAAGTATGTTGCTTCATTTTTTTTTAAGGTTTTAACCGTCTGTGCATTATTGGTGGATACTATTTGGATTAAACTCAAACACAGAGTCGGTTAATTAACCCCAAAGGCTTTCAAAAATCCAGATACACAAAAACAACCAAGCATTCCTTAAATTCAGTATGCTGACAATCTTTTGTAGCCAGCAGTATTCTCTCTATACCATGTTTTGCCTAGAAGCCACAGTAAGAATTTCTTATGAGACAGAAAATAGCAGGAGCTGCTAAATGGTACTTTCAAGAAGTTTTACACCAGAGACAGTAAAATGAGGATGACTGTCCTTTATGAGCACAAAAAAAATGTTTACTGTGTCTATAGCCTATAGATGTACTCCTTGATAGAACTTTAAATGAATAAATTAATGGAACAGTAAATCTAACTTTGCAGGACCTAGTCACAGCAATTCAGCAGCTGCTGAACAGTCATAGGTTTAATCTTCTATAACAGATGAGGACTATCAACCTAATGGCATACTTTAGCTGAAAGAAGTTACTTGCACAGATAGTGACTTCTGGGAGGTCTGGTTGAGTATGGGAGGTTGTGGTTAGCGCAACAACTTTCAGACAGGCTGACAACTCTTCAGACAGGTGTTTTACTTCTATTTAGACATGCCTTTAAATAAGAGATATCTGATGTATGCAGCGTTTTGCAGGTGTCTAATACTCGCATTGACTTTACAGACCAAAGAAAATTTTCATTCAGCATCTATATATGTATTTTGGTCAAACTTGGACTTAATTGCTACCCTTTGTGGGTGATTTTTTATCCCTCTTGGCAGTGGCGGCTGGTGACTTCAAATCACAGGGGGGCTGCAGGAGACAGCTGAATGGGTGGGGTCAAGGGGAGGGGGTGTGGTCAACCAGAAAGGGGAGGAGCTATGCACAAAACCACAAAAAACTAACTAATTAAATACGCTGCCCTGGGTGGCAAACCATCATTATGAAAGTCCAATCAAGACAAAAATAAGTGTAGAAGAATAAAAATATTTCAATGCATTGGCTGCATGACAGCTTACTTAATATCTAGATGGAAACAAAAGGTTGTGAGGCATGAAAAATAAATTACTTTTAAATACATTACTGGAATGCCAGTCAAAATCAAGTATAAGAAAAACCAGAAGCACTCAACTCAAACCACTTCTCCTTGCACTGCAGTCCTAATTATAATATATTCAGCTTTATTAAAGTACCAAGTAACATGCTGAAAGTAGAAATATATGTGATGCCCCACTTGTAAAAATGTTTCTTATCCAAAAGACCAGCTGCCTGTCAACTTGTTTCTTGGGGAATACATGATAAAAGTAAAAAATGAAAAGCAAACAAGAAACAAGCTCAAGATACATTGCTTAAAGGATTACTGTACAGGTTATGGACCACACATGATTGGCATTCTGTTTAGTTTATGGGTAAAGTCTGTAGAGATGACTGGAAGTCTCCAACAAGTGTAATGAGCTTTTTAAAATAATGGAATCCTGTCCTTTAATACCCAAGGCTTATAGATTATCTAGTCAAGTATTCTCTGCATGGCAACAACAGAAAGGCTCTCAATGTTGGCAATTCTTTAACAGTATGCTTATTAAAGCTTACTTGCATCTTACGATCTCAGACAAGCTTACCTTATGGTCATTAAAGCATTGCTACTTAAAAACACAGAGCAACAGGCACTTGAGTAATAAGCATAAATCAACAGTACAAAAATATGACAGAAACCAGACCATTCTGCAAAATCAAGGACAGATGAAAAGCCACTGTAGTACGTATGCAGTGTGTCCTCCCCATCCAAGGTAGATACAACTACTCCTTGCCTTGCTTGGACACATCCAGAGTCACTACATGGGGGAGTGGGGTGCAACAAGCATGTCACAATTTGAAATCTCTCTGGCTGACTGTGATGGCCCTGACACATTTGTCATACCTCTCAACCTCAAGAGCAAGAAATCTGGACAAAGCCATACACAGAAGTGGGACAAAGGCCCAACAATAAGGACAATTTTTAAATATTGCTCTAATAAACTTAGAAAGATAATAGAATAGGTCTTGCATTTCTGAAGGGTATAAAATCTGAAACTCAAATGTCTGTCATTTTCTAACTTCAGTCTTTAGTGATGTCACTAATTTGCCAAAAAACACAATTTTATGAAACATGGACAAAAACGTGATGCAAAAATATAAAATAGACACACAATACAGCTGCTACCTGTCAAAGAAGGGACACTTTAATATTAGTACTGCTACCTTGAGCAGCTGACAAAATATAAAAGAATCTACATGTATTTCAAGTAATCTATAACTTTGATTATTACAGTTATTTCTTAATTGTAAACCCTCCATGTTTTCTTCCAAAATTGCTATTTTGCGGAGGGATTATAAGGGGGAAGAGCAACATTTTGAGCCAAAAATTGGGGACAGTTGAGAGGTTGGCTATGCCTAATTCTATAAAGCAATTTATTTGCATGTACCTCTCAATCTGTTAATGCAGTAAATCTGAACAAGGCCAAATATATTGGGGCACATATAAACAGTACTAAAATTGCTCTTGTATAAATTGAGACAGTTGATAGAACAGCTCTTACTTTAACATGCATTTTTCTGAAGGTTATGAAGTCTGAAACTTACAGTGACTTCTGGCAAATCATTTAGGAATTAAAACTACAAATTTTATGAACAAACCAAAAATAAGAAGCAAAAATCTATTCATTCTTTGAAAATCTGGACAGTTGGGAGGTATAGTTCAGCTGGGCCTGTCTGAGTTTGCTGCCCTTCCCCCCCTGACAAAATAATGGTTGAATGGAGCCTCTGCAGCCATTCCAATGAACCATTATACTTGGCTATTTCACTCCATTTACCATAAACACTAATGTGCATACTGCTTTACTTCTATGATGAGTTGGACTTCATTTGAAAGTTTTATTTTGTATTTTACAGCACAAACACTAAGTCATCTGTTAAACAAAGCAATGCAGTCTCACAATGAAAACTTAGCATTAAAACTTCTCTGCCCTTGAAACTCACATTCATTGAAACAGCATTGAAACCCACATTCAAGGAAAATACATTTTGCCAGTGGCAGATAAAGATTAATTTTGGGCTGTTTTGAATCATAGGCTCCTTGCATATGAAACATACATGTGCTCTTTGATACACCTTCCTCATTGTACTAAAATTATATTCCTTGTACAATACAGTACACTTGTTACAGGATGTTTTAAATTTGTTTTGAACATTTTTCGCAGTAACCAATCCCACAAACCATATGCACCCATAATGGCAAAACTGCCCAGTTGAGAACATTTATCATAAAAAGTCTACTCAGACTTCCACAGTCCACCATTATTAGTAAATATACACAATTCCACAGTCCACCATTATCAGTAAATATGCACAATTCCACAGTCCACCATTATCAGTAAATATGCACAATTCTACAGTCCACCTTTATCAGTAAATATGCACAATTCTACAGTCCATTATCAGTAAATATGCACAATCTCTGAAGTCAGTCATCTAAATAATTCCACATTAAAGAAATCTGTAACTAATGAAGTGGTTGCTGCTAGCAATCACCTTTATATTTCATGGTTTCATAGAAAAATAAAGTGTCTGTTGCCCCTCAGGAATAAATTGTCTATATTACATTAAAAAAATGATAAGCTAGTAATAATATTGCAAGAGGAAATGGATGGCAAACTGATAACGAACTAGTATCTTCACCAAGGAGAACATTCTCAGTACGGCAGCATCTACCCCTTGTGGGAGTAGAACCCACAACCTTCTGCATCAAAAGCAAGTACACAGCCTGTTGTGCTATAGTATTAACTTGGCAAAGCACTAAACTTCTATTCCCCTGCAGCTCTCAGTTCCTTGTAAAATCTACTCAATACTCAACTGCATCTCAACTTCGCAGCTCAAGAAAACTGGAAAAAGCCAAAATGTATTGGGGGGGGGGTCAAAAGCCCAAAAACAGGGACACATTAAACATTGCTTGTATAATCTTGGAAAGTTGCTAGAATAAAATGTTGTGTTGCCACCATATATTTTACTGCCAAGGTCCCTGAGCAAAAAACAGTCAGAGTAACATACCACTACGCCACATCAGCTGCTTTGTAAAAAGAGGAAGACTGAAACTTAAATGGCTATCATTTAGTGAATTCAGTTCTCACCATAGCTGTCAACCTCTTAGTACAAAACACCTGGACAAACCCAGTAATGAGGGAATACAGCCCTCAAACATATTCAGTGAATTCAGTTCTTGCCATAGCTGTCAACCTTAGCACAAAAACCTGGACAAAGCCAATAATGGGGGAATACAGTCCCAAAAATAGGGACAAATTTAAAATATTCATCTTATAAACTTAGAAAATTGCCAAAAAAAAAAGGTTGTGCTACTATGTATTCTGAAGAACATGAAGTTGGAAATTCAAATGCTGGTCAATTTTACTGCGGACAGAACAAAAACAATTTTCAGCAGAGACGCAGGGATTAAAACTGCAGACACATCTTTGTAAAATGGCAGGGCACCAGAGCAAATCCACACAAACACAGGCAGGAGATGCACACTCCACACAGAAGCCACCCCAACCAAGAATCAAACCAGAAAACCTATAGCTGTGAGGCAACAATACTACCACCGTACCATCAATTATGCAAGGAATTAAACATTCAGAAACCTGAAGTCTGAAATTCAAATGCCTGTCAATTTTACTGCGGACAGAACAAAAACAATTTTCAGCAGAGACGCAGGGATTAATACTGCAGACACGTCTTTGTAAAATGGCAGGGCACCAGAGCAAATCCACACAAATACAGGGAGGAGATGCAGACAGAAGCCACCCCAACCAAGAATCAAACCAGAAAACCTATAGCTGTGAGGCAACAATACTACCACTGCACCATCAATTATGCAAGGAATTAAACATTCAGAAACCTGAAGTCTGAAATTCAAATGCCTGTCAATTTTACTGCGGACAGAACAAAACAATTTTCAGCAGAGGCGAGGGATTAATACTGCAGACACGTCTTTGTAAAATGGCAGGGCACCAGAGCAAATCCACACAAATACAGGGAGGAGATGCAGACAGAAGCCACCCCAACCAAGAATCAAACCAGAAAACCTATAGCTGTGAGGCAACAATACTACCACCGCACCATCAATTATGCAAGGAATTAAACATTCAGAAACCTGAAGTCTGAAATTCAAATGCCTGTCAATTTTACTGCGGACAGAACAAAACAATTTTCAGCAGAGACGAGGGATTAATACTGCAGACACGTCTTTGTAAAATGGCAGGGCACCAGAGCAAATCCACACAAATACAGGGAGGAGATGCAGACAGAAGCCACCCCAACCAAGAATCAAACCAGAAAACCTATAGCTGTGAGGCAACAATACTACCACTGCACCATCAAATAGGAATTAAACATTCAGAAACCCTTAAGTCTGAAATTCAAATGCCTGTCAATTTTATTTAACATTTTTAATCAGGACAGTCTGACTTGGAACAAATAAACAATTTTCAGTAGAGGCCCAGTAAGAAATAATGCAGACATGTCTTTGTAACATGGGAGGACACAAAAGCAAACCCACACAAACACGCGAGAAGATACAGACCCCACAAAGAAGGAACCCCAGCCAAGAATCAAACCCAAGAACCTGCAGCTGTGAGGCAACAATGCTACTACTACACCATCAAATATCAAGCATTGCAACATTTACAAACCACAGATATTATGAGGAACAGATCAGATCGAATATGAGGCAAAAATCTGAATTTTTTTTACAAATGGTGGTGGGTAGGGAACTCAAGTCTTTAACACCTGCATACAGGGTACAGGGTTCAAGCCTGAGGCATTCCCTACCACACCACCATAAGCACCTGGGGAATTTTCACACACACACACACACACACACACACACACACACACACACACACACACACACACACACACACACACACACACACACAAACTCCAGTAAAGCACAAGCACCATACACACACAAACTCCAGTAAAGCACAAGCACCATACACACACACAAACTCCAGTAAAGCACAAGCACCATACACACACAAACTCCAGTAAAGCACAAGCACCATACACACACAAACTCCAGTAAAGCACAAGCACCATACACACACAAACTCCAGTAAAGCACAAGCACCATACACACAAACTCCAGTAAAGCACAAGCACCATACACACACAAACTCCAGTAAAGCACAAGCACCATACACACACAACTCCAGTAAAGCACAAGCACCATACACACACAAACTCAAGTAAAGCACAAGCACCATACACACACAAACTCCAGTAAAGCACAAGCACCATACACACACAAACTCCAGTAAAGCACAAGCACCATACACACACAAACTCCAGTAAAGCATAAGCACAAGCACCATACACACACAAACTCCAGTAAAGCACAAGCACCATACACACACAAACTCCAGTAAAGCATAAGCACAAGCACCATACACACACAAACTCCAGTAAAGCACAAGCACCATACACACACAAACTCCAGTAAAGCATAAGCACAAGCACCATACACACACAAACTCCAGTAAAGCACAAGCACCATACACACACAAACTCCAGTAAAGCATAAGCACAAGCACCATACACACACAAACTCCAGTAAAGCATAAGCACAAGCACCATACACACACAAACTCCAGTAAAGCACAAGCACCATACACACACAAACTCCAGTAAAGCATAAGCACAAGCACCATACACACACAAACTCCAGTAAAGCACAAGCACCATACACACACAAACTCCAGTAAAGCACAAGCACCATACACACACAAACTCCAGTAAAGCACAAGCACCATACACACACAAACTCCAGTAAAGCATAAGCACAAGCACCATACACACACAAACTCCAGTAAAGCACAAGCACCATACACACACAAACTCCAGTAAAGCACAAGCACCACACACACACAAACTCCAGTAAAGCACAAGCACCATACACACACACAAACTCCAGTAAAGCACAAGCACCATACACACACAAACTCCAGTAAAGCACAAGCACCATACACACACAAACTCCAGTAAAGCATAAGCACAAGCACCATACACAAATAAACATTGTAAATTAAAAAGCACAAACTCCATACAAATAAACATTGTAAATTAAAAGGCACCTTACCTGAATACATCCAGCTAACGTACATCCTTCCCGCGCAATACTGAAAGACCCGCGAGATCCTAATCCTAATGCTCCTGCCCGACGAGATCCTAATGCTCCTTCCCGACGGTAATGCTCTGTCCCGAGTCCCTGCTGCTGCTCTTGCAGACCGGACGCGACCCATAATCCTGGCGAGTCTGTGCACTGTAAAAGTGCACAGACGTCTCCTTGTGTCCCCCTATGGGGACGGCCGGACTGCCTTGAGCATGCGCATAGACCGACAGTAGTCGGGACTCGGTCTATGCGCAAAGTCAGCGAATTTTGAAAAAATAATTTTTTTTATTTTCCATTTTTCTTTCTCATTTTTCTTTCTTTTTTATTTTTGAGGGGGCTGCAGTCCGGCAGCCCTATGCCACGAGCCGCCCCTGCCTCTTGGCCTAAATATTTTTCCTGTGAAATCCTCAAAAGGGCAAGAACATAATTACAAACAAGAGTAATAAAAATTCCAAGATTATGATATTTCAGAGCATCTCTCCTACTCAACAATTTATACATAAAGTAGGATGTCACGAGCAAAGCCACCTCTCTTGCAAAAAAATAAAAAAAAATGAGATTTGCAAATACATCAACTTTCATACTTTGCTGTCTTTGTACAGAAATCATTCTTTCATTTTCATTTCCTACCCAGTTTGGCTTTGTTAAGGGCAGATCCTGCCTCTTGAACCTGGTTGATTTCTTTGAAACAGTCACCAAGGCCACTGACAAGGGGAAGGTGGTCCACACAGCCTACCTGGACCTCGCAAAAGCCTTTGATACAGTACCCCACTCGGGTATTATAGATAAGCTCACCAGCTTAAATATAAACCCCTATGTAACTAGATGGGTTGCAAACTGGCTCAAGGACAGAACCCACATGGTTAGAATAGCTGGAGCCATGTCAGACTCCAAACCAGTTACAAGTGGCGTCCCACAAGGCTCAGTCCTGGGACCTCTCTTGTTCGGTATATATTTCTCGGAGGTACAGGCCAACATGGAAGGACTGTGGCTGACCAAGTTCGCAGATGACTGCAAACTGAGCGCCATAATAGACTCTCCAGCCGACACAAGCATCCTCCAAAAGGGCCTCATAGAAACAGACAACTGGTGCCAAAGCCATGGCCTCAAGCTAAACGCCAAAAAGTGTATAGTCATCCCCTTTGGCAAAAACAAAGTGCCCACAAATTACCACATAGGTGGTAATCCATTAAGTACAGAAGAAGTCATTAGGGACCTGGGGACCCAAGTTAATAGCAATCTCTCATTTGACAACCACGTGGCCAAAGTGGTTAGAAAAACATTTTATATAGCCCACCTAATCATGAAGGGATTCACATCTAGATCAGGGGAGGTCACCATGCCTCTTTACTCATCCCTCATCAGGCCCATAATTGAGTACACTGCCCCTTTTGGGATGTACCTTACCAGACACCTGCAGCAACTGGAAAGACCCCAAAAGTACCTCACCAAGAGGATCAAGGGGCTCAAACAGATGCCGTATGCTGCCCGGTTAAAGAAACTCCAGCTCTACTCAGTGGCATACCGCCTGCTCAGAGGCGATCTGTGCCTGACGTATAAAGCCATGTCCAACCCGGAATTAATGGACATGCTGCACCTCAGAAAATCCAAATCCCATCGAGCTACGCGCTTGAGGGACATGAACCTCAGCACTGAAATAAATAGGACATGCTGGAGGGACAGATTCATAACCCAGAGGCTCCCTTCACTCTGGAATAAAATCCCAGTCCAGGTTAGGCAGAGTCCCTCATTGACTCTCTTCAAGAGGAATCTTGATGAGTGGATGGGAGATCGTAGGTTTACCCCGGGTATCACTTCTGTGTCACTGTTAGACAGAGGCACAGTATACTAACCTTGAAAAAGGACATAGCAAAACTAATTTAATATGGGTGGCGAAAGCCATACACACTCAGGCTAGGCTTATAAATGCCCTAGGGCAGATAGCCTAGTATGAACCTATGAAAGTGCTGGGACTCAAATTATTGGGTCTTACACTTTTAACGGTGAGATATTCCAGAGGGGTGAAAACCCTGCACATACCCCACAGCTGCCAAATTAGCAGGGTTATCAAGGCCAGAAAATTACCTTGAAAGCACTCCATGAACAAAGCATACTCCAGACCAGGGTTGCCGTACCAAACATTTCAGTAACATAACCTCAGAAGAGAGGGAAGCTATTCAGCATTTACAACAGAATAGAGAAGTCATACTGAAACCAGCAGACAAAGGTGGAGCTATAGTAGTTATGGATTCCTCATGGTATTTCAGTAAAATGGAAAAAATGTTAAAGGATTCGAACACTTACACTGCTGTTACACCTTTGGATGTCAATCGAGCTATACATAAAGTTAGATCATATCTACATGATATGGTTTTACAAAGGCAAATTGACTTAGATCTATTTAACTTCCTGGATGTCACCAATCCTACAGTTCCCAGTATTAATGGCTTACTGAAGATACACAAAAAGCTTCAAGATCCACCATTACGTCCTATTGTTTCCGGCCAAGGTTGGATTACAGAAAATATGCCTTTATTTGTAGAAAGAGAACTGAAAGAAATTTGAAAGAATCATGGTACAGTGTTAAGAGACACAGATGACTTCCTTCATAAATTGCATCCAGTGATGGAAGCAATAATGGATAAATCTAGCCTTCTTCTTACCGTATTAGATATCAATAGTCTTTTTACTACCATACCGAATGAAGCAGGTATAAATTCAATAAGAAGACTAATATCTGCAAGGAAGAATGCAGTAGAGACTCAAACTATTTGTGATCTACTTGAATTGATTCTGGAGAATAACATTTTCTTATTTGGTGAACAAAACTATTTATAGAAATGGGGGGTTGCCATGGGCACCCCCTGTGCCAATGGTTATTCGAACATAGTTCTAGTTCAATGGGAGTTGGAATTTGTTTTAAATACTGACAACCCATTGTTTGATAACATTCTGTACTAGGGGCGTTTTGCAGATGACTTGTTCATCTTATGGAAAGGAAGTACAGAGCAATTTCAACTCTTCCATAATTATTTGAATACAACCACCTCGTTCTTGACTTTTAGCTCTAACTATTCTAAACACACGGTAAGTTTTTTTGGATGTTAATGTTATGCTCAATGAAATAGGAGAACTAGAAATCGAACTACACAGGAAAAGTACCTGGCGTAAACATTACCTGCTGAAAAGCAGTATGCATCCTAGACATATTTCCAGAAACATCATGAGAAATGAAACTAATAGGATTTATAAACGTTGTAACCGAGAGGACACACATAATAGAGAGGTGAGTCTTTTACAGGAAAATTTGAAAGAAAGAGGCTATAAGGGGAAAGACTTGAGGTTACCAATGCAGGAAAAGGGAGATAGGAAGAAGGATAAAGATACACTGACCAGATCTGCTTTAACTTATAGCATGGATAACTATCAAATTCAGCAAATAATTCAACAGTTTTGGCCCATTTTAATGCAAGATTCCCAGTTGAAAGATATAGTGGGAGAAAGACCACGTTTCTGCTATAAAAACAAGAGGAATCTGAAAAGATTATTGTGCATAAATACACAAAAGACTAAGCAGATTCAAGGACAGAAGGGGACTTTTATGTGTGGCAATTGCAATATTTGTACTCTGATGGATAGTAGCAACAAGTCTGAGCATCCAAGAACGAAGAGATTTTATACATTTGATGTCAAAGCAACCTGTACTATGAGCAATGTTGTTTATCTGGCTACATGTAGATCATGCCAGTCATTTTATGTAGGCAAAACTAACCAAATGCTTAAGAAACGCATACAGAGGCATCAAAGGGACATTGTGAACCAAGATGTTCATAATGCCCTAGCTAATCATGTCAGTCAGCATAAAGATCACTTGTTTTCATATAAAGCTATGGAGACCATACATACTGGCCCAAAAAAAGGGGATATTGAGAACATAACTGAACTTAGGGAAACCAAATGGATAATAAACCTTAGAGCTGATCAACATCCGGGGTTGAATAGTGTTATACCATTGAAACCTGTCTTGAAGAGATGCATATCGACCATGAGCTAACGAGATCATAAGTGATGAATGATAAATATCTGAAGAGACATGGTGGAATCTTAGTAAAATTTCCTATTGATCTTGACTGGATGGAATGAAGTCTGAAATTTGCATACATTGCTATAGTGAAATAACATACTTGTTATTTTGCTTTATAAGAGCATTTATATCCTAACGGAAGTTTGATTATGTTAGTGTCAAGATTAGAAGGTTTGATGCTGTCGACAAATGCTATTTGTAATTTAATATGACCATATTTTTCCTGCTCTGGTTTCATCAATACAAAACTGGACAATATGATAAACATCTGAACAGAGATGATGAAATTCTAGTAAAAGTTCCCTATTGATCTTGAATGGATGGGATGAAGTCAGAAACTTATATACACTGACTTTGGATGGATGAAATGAAGTCTGAAATTTGCATACATTGCTAGAGTGAAATAACATACCTATACTCTTCTCAGGAAAAAACTTATAGGCAGTCACCATGTGAATTTATCGAGGTACAAATGTGGCCATGCAAGACATGGAGCCTTGACATTTATTGTCACTTAGTAATTGTCCTGCTATATTCCTGTCTTGAGAAATTAAATTTTAGTAATGACATAGTCTATTTTTATTGATAGCGATGCATACTACTATATATATTATTCTTTTGTCATCCCCATCATTGGACATCAGAGATATGTGAAAAACTTCTTTTGGGTTAATTAGATTAAAGAAAAGAAGTTTCATAATAGGAATTTATGAAAGTCAGCAGATTTGTTTTTTGCCGCTCCTTGGAAGCCGTCATTGGCTACTTAGATCATCCATTTATTGTTCGTGCCATTTTTCCTCTATTGAATATTAGAAATATGTAAAGAACTGCTTTTGGGATTATTTGACAAGTTTTTCAATAAGAATACATGAAGTCTAGCAGATTTGATTTGTCTTTTGCTGTTTTTTGGAAGCCACTATTGGCTGTTTAGTTCACCTATTTTGCATATTCTGACTCCAATATATTAGTGTGAGGCATGCTTCTAAGTATGCATGAAAGCTAGCTGCTTCATTTGTTACTTCTTTTGGAAGTGCTATTGGTTACTAACATCACCTACTTTGCATATTTCATTAGTACTGAACATTAGTAAGCTGTGTGAGGCATCCATTTAGAAAATGGGATTGTTAACCTGGTTTATGCAAATCAGATGGAGAAATTCAAACATGAATTGGCTGGAACCTTGGTGTTGATATTCTCATTGGGTGAATAATTTTGACTGGCTTATATATACAGATGAATGTCCCATTTGATTATACAATCTGAAAAAGAACTATTCAAAAGCGCTTATCGTTGGACAAGGGACTTAATTTTTATTATTTCTGTTCTTATTTTGTTTTATTTCATTCTTTTCATTAAATTCTGGATTTTAACAGAACTTTTATTACTGGATTGTACAGACAGTTTATTTGCTTTTCAGCACAGTGTTAGCCTGGGTGAACCAGCTGTCTTTTGGTTTGTGGATTATTTATTGGACAGTTCACCGCAGCAAAAGGGAATATCTCTTCATTTTTTTTTAATTACAAACAAGAGTAATAAATAAAAATTCCAAGATTATGATATTTCAGAGCATCTCTCCTACTCAACAATTTATACATAAAGTAGGATGCCAGGAGCAAAGCCACCTCTCTTGCAAAAAAAAAAATGAGATTTGCAAATACATCAACTTTCAAACTTTGCTGTCTTTGTACAGAAATCATTCTTTCATTTTCAAAGTGCTGGGACTCAAATTATTGGGTTTTACACTTTTAACGGTAAGATATTCCAGAGGGGTGAAATTCCTGCACAAACCCCACAGCTGCCAAATTAGCAGGGGTATCAAGGCCAGCAAAATTACCTTGAAAGCACTCCATGAACAAAACATACTCCAGACCAGGGTTGCCAGATTTGGTAAGGGACAGGTAGGGAACAAAATGGGTCCTTCCCTCTCACTCGTTTAGACAAAAAAAAAAAAAAAAATCTGCTGTACCGCATCAAACAGAAGTGGCTCCGCTTTGCGATTTATGATTGGCTTGTATACTGGCATAAGGGCCAATCATAAATCACAAACAGGAGGCTGTTTCGCCAGGATTTTAACTCGCAGTGCAGGACTCGGGATTGGGCTGATGATCCTGGGACAGTCCCTCTGAAATGGGGACATCTGGCACCTGCCAGACACACACACACACACATAAAGGTTTTGATGTTATGCAAATTAAGTTTAAAGCAGGCAAAGATCATGATGAAGTCTGATGAATATTCATTAAATTTTACTGAAATACTCTAGCATATTCATCTTACCTCTACATTAGACAGATGGTCATGCTCTTACCTTTACATTATACATGCTCATGATATTTCCACAGGCATCCATGTACTGCTTCAAATCTTGTTCCTGTAAAACAAAGAAATGTCACTTTATTTTATTTACAAATGCCAATCTGTATCAGGACTTAAATGATCCTTTCTATAAGAGACTTCTTGCTAGACATGAGTTAAAACAGTACTTAAAAATAAGAGAGATCTGAGTCAGACAAACACACACAAAATTATTTAAGAAACTCCAGATCCTTGAACAAGGATGGGAAGAATGGGGAGGGTCAAACAACATTCACTGCAAATGTTTTCCCGAATAAGAAGATTCAGACCTCAGTTGACCTAAAAAAAATAATCAAGAAACTCAATACAAAGAAAGCTTCAAACAGGGTGATGCCCTGCTGACTCATGTATCCTAAAGGATATGGAATTACAGTAGGTTCAACTGTTCAGGTCGGCACCGGCTTGTCTAATAAACAAGTTACCCCACTCCTTTAGATATTAATAAATTTAATCTTAGTGTGTTAAAGCATGTCTAAAGGTATTACTTACATTTTTTTGTTGTGTGACCTTGAAACATGCACATAAACTCATAATAATAAAAGGCTAAGCCTCGCATCCTAACTCAAGGGGGGGCTCAGTCACAGAAAAAAAAAGCTTCCTTCCCCGATCTGGCACTCCTTTCTGTGCAGATGAGCTCCAGGTCCTAATGCCCTCATGCCCCACTACCCTGTAGAGGACATGTGAGGAATGTAAATGAAAACAATTCAGCCTATCGTGCCTCCTAACACCTTCTGTTCAGGGCATCTGTCCCCTTTGCTGCACCACGGCTATGCTTCTTAGATCAAGTTGATTTACTCAGTTAACAAATGCTGAACAAAAACTTAAACGACAATTCTACCCTCTCATGTAATTACCTTCATTCGTGAATTTTCTCCATAAAGGGTGGAGTTAAGTGTCTAGATATGCTTTGATACCTTTGAGTGCCTCCACTTCCATTTTTACTGGCACAAATCATGATAACACCAGCATTTCTTCCTGTTCAGATTTGTTAATGTGTCTGAAAGGAATGTGTCTCAGTCCGTAGCATGTTGAAGAAAAGTACAGTTGTGTACCTACCATAAATGCAGATGTTCGAGTGTATTCACTGTTGCAGTCATTACACTTGGGTTATCCTGCTGGCAGGCTACCCTCAGTCGGCCTGAATTCCAAAGTCCTGGTCTGGCGTCGTTGCCGTCGCCTCTTCCCTGACGTCAGTGCGCCAGGGGTATATAAGATGCAGCCAATGCCATTTTCTTCAGTTTTTCTTGCCACAGATATCAGGTGCCCCCAAGAAGGTGGGCAATACATATTGCTTATAAAAATATACGGTACAATAAACACAATACTTTCATCTACAAGCAAATACATCACATAGGTTGTATAGGATAGAGAAGTATAGATAAGTCCCAGCAAAGAAAGGGGGATGGAGGGTGGGTAACCTGAACTGCAACAGTGAATACACTCGAACATCTACATTTATGGTAGGTACACAACTGTACTATGTTCATCGTGTTTCACTGTTGCAGTCATTACACTTGGGTTGAATCCCAAAGCTGAGGTAGGGCGGCTGGGTCTAAACAGGATTAGGAGTGGCTATGAGGCCCTGCAGAACTGCAATAGCAAAGCCTGCTCTGGATTTAGAGTAAAGAGGTAAGTGATAATGCTTGGTAAAAGTGTGCACAGAACTCCAAGTTGCAGCCTCCAAAATTTCCTTGGTTGGTACTCCTCTGAGAAAGGCTGCTGAAGTGGCTACTGCCTTGGTAGAATGTGGCCTAATATTCTTAGGCACTGACTTGCCATGCTGTGCATAGCAGAAACGAATACAGTGTCCTAACCATTTTGAAATAGTCTGCTTTGAGATAGCCTTTCCTTGTGATCCTGCAGCATATGCTACAAACAGTTGCTCAGTTTTTCTGAAAGCTTTTGTTTTGTCCAAGTAGAAGCATAGCTGCCTGTGTATGTCCAGAGTGCAGAAGTCTCTCCCCTTTATTCTGGGGATTTGGATAAAATGTTGGCAAATGAATGGTTTGGTTAAGAGCCACAATGGATACTACCTTTGGCATAAATGTCGCGTTTGTCCTTAGAGAAACCCTGCCCGGATGAAAAATGATAAAAGGTTCCACTGCCATTAATGCCTGTAACTCTGAGACTCTTCTTGCTGAAGTTGTTGCTAGTAGCAGAGCAGTTTTCCATGATAAGAATTTTATGTCAGCTGTATTGGCTGGCTCAAAAGGAGGTAGTGCAAGCTTTTCTAAGACAAGGTTGAGGTCCCATGTAGGAATCTGTGCTCTCCTTGGGGGTCTTATGTTTTTTGCCCCTCTGAGGTAGTGTTTTAGCAGTGGATGAGAGAAAATAGGTGGTTCCCTATTGTAATGAGCTGAAATGGCAGAGGCATGGATCTTAATTGATGAGAAGGATAGGCCTTTGTCCAGCATATCAGATATTGTAAAATCGGAAGAATGTTTAGAACAAGTGGTTCAAGTCCTTGTGCCTGGTTCCAAGCACAGAATCTCTTCCATTTTTCTGCATAAGATTTCCTGGTGCTGGGCCTCCTGGCTTCCAAAATGACATCCATAACAGCTTTAGAGAGAGGTGTGTTCTGAGTGGCTATATTATCTGTAATGCAGCCAGATTTAAGGTTCTGAGTTGGCTGTGCAGGATCTGATTGTTTTGTTGAGTCAGAAGATGAGGAATTAGAGGTGATGTCCAGGCTGGGCCTTGAGACAAGCTCTTTAGGATTGGGTACCAGTGCTGGCGTGGCCAGTCTGGGGCAATCAGAATCATTTTTGGCTTCGCTTGTCTGACTTTTAGGAGCACCTTGGGAAGGACAGGCAGTGGTGGAAAGGCATAAACTGTTAGGGTTTACCAGATGAAAGATAGAGCATCCACTTTCCATGCTTGTGAGTGATAAGTCCTTGTGCAGAATCCCTGTAGTTGGTAGTTGTGAGGGGAGGCAAAGTGATGTATGTCTGGGCATCCCCATATCCTTGTTATCATGCTGAAGACCTGCGGATTTAGTTTCCACTCGTGAGGGTCCATGAGGTTTCTGCTTAGTGCGTCTGCCAGAGTATTTTTCTTTCCTGGCAGGAATTGTGCCTGCAGATGTACTTGATAGGCCAGTGCTGTGTTCTACAAAGTCACGGCTTGCCTGCAGAGGGGGTAGGAATGTGTGCCCCCTTGCTTGTTTATGTACCACATAACTGTAGTATTGTCCATCTTTAGTAGTAGTTGTCCTGGATGTAGTAGTTCTTGAAGGCTGTCAGGGCATTCTGTACAGCCAGTATTTCTTTTTGATTGATGTGAAGATGCATTTGGTCCGTGGGCCACGTGCCCTGAATACATTTTCCTGCCATGTGTGCCCCCCAGGCATAATCTGATGCATCTGTTGTTAGTGTCTGCCTGGCTGTGGGTAAAGTGAAAGGCTGTCCCCCGTTGTGGTGACAGGCCAGTGCCCACCATCGAAACTCCTGTTGCAGGCAGGGAATAAGAGTTATTACTGTTTCCAGGCTGTGGCAATGTTGAGTCCAAACACTTTTTAGGTACCATTGTAGCTTCCTCATATGCAGTCTTCCATATGGAATTAGCAGAATGCAAGATGACATGAAGCCCAAAGCCTGCAGAATTTTTCTTGCACGTAGCTGGGTCTTTGTTGCCATCATTTGAAAGTAATGAGTCAGTTGCCTTTGCTTGCCTGGCGTGAGATAAGCCATCTGGGCAGTTGTATTTAAGCTTGCACCCAAGAATATTATCTCTTGAGAGGGCACTAGTTTTGATTTATTTTCGTTTACTGTGTACCCTAGGCAAATTAGTTATTCTTTTACAAACGCCAGATGCTTTAGTAGAATGTCCCTGCTCTCTGCTTGAATAAGGCAGTCGTCCAAGTAGGGATATATTTGAATTCCTCTTTGTCTGAAAAAAGCAATTACTAGTGCCAGGCATTTTGTGAAGACCCTGGGCGCAGTACATAAGCCAAAGGGCAGTGCAGAGAATTGGTAATGCATTGAGCCAGCTATGAATCTGAGGTATCTTCTGCAAGATTGTCTGATTGGGACATGCAGGTATGCCTCTTTGAGGTCCAAAGTAACTAGCCAAGCCTTCTTGCCCAGCATGGGTAAAAGTTGTTGCAGTGTCAACATTTTGAATTTTGGAACATCCAGGAAAGTATTTTGAATTGACAGGTCCAGTATTTGTCTCCAGGCTTTGTCCTTTCTGGGTACCAAGAAAGGTCTTGAGTAAAATCCTTGCCCCTGTTCTTGCTGGGGTACTTTTTGAATAGCTCTCATGTCCATGAGAGCAGAAATTTGCTTTTGTGCCTCTGCCCATTGGTTTTGTGGCAGGTCTGGCATACCTTTTGACTTTGGTAGGGTGTGAAAGTGGTACCTGTAACCCTGAAAAACAATAGTCAGTACCCATTTGTCCTGGGTGATCATGTGCCAATTTTGTGAAAAAAGTGCTAGTTTTCCCCCTAAGGGTGCTGTCAAAAGGTAAGTGCTTGGCTTTGGTAGAGGAAAGTCATTGTGACCGTTTCCTATAAGGTTGTGCTTTGTCTTTTCTGCCTTTGGGGGCTGTAGCACCCCATTGTTTAGGTCTGTATGAGCCTTGTGGCTGAGATCTGCCTCTTGGGCACCTGTATCGGCCTCTTTGTGGCCTGTCTGACACTGGAAAGGACCAATTTTTAGAAGGCCAGTTCCTGCTAAATCTAGGTGGCTGAACCTGTAAGAAATCCTTTACTGTCTGCATTGATTTTGCTTTATCCTCCATTTTCTTTAACACCTCTTCTGCCTTAACACCAAACAAAGTATCATGCTGTAATGGAGCATCCAATAATTTTGTTTTAACATGATCAGGTAAACTCTGCTCTTTTAACCAATCATACCTTCAAATGACAGAGCCTGTAACTGCGTCTCTGCAAGAAGCCTTTAATGAATCAGAACCACATTGCAGAGTATGCTTTCCCACTTGTTCAGCTGCATGCAATAAATCCTGCATTTCCTTATTGTCAGGACATTCTGAGCTTGTAAGCATTTTCTGTTTGAGCAAAGACATTAGATATTGTTGATATTTAAGCATGTGAAACTGGCAATTTAAAGCCCTTACAGCTAAAGTAGCGGAAGTGTAAACTTTTTTTCCCCCATCTATCCAGTGCTCTGGAATCCCTATCAGAGGGAACAGGGTTTTTCGCAGTGGAAGCCTTCACCCCTTTGGGACCCTGAGAAATTGTTTCTGGGTCAGCAGCAGGGTTTTTATAAAGAAATTTATGAGAGTCCGGGACCCTGTAGTACCCATCTGGCTTGACTGGTGCAGGGGGTAATGAATCAGGAGACAAACTAGATTCAGAAAAAACATCAACAATATCTAGTACAGGGGGAATAGCAAGGGGCCTGTGCTGAGGCAGTAAAAGAAAGTCTCCGAGCCTTTTCTTGGATTCTGAATAATCCTGGCTCTCCCAATGGAAATGCTCCCTCATGATGTGCAGGGTTTCCCCAAAAGAGTAATCCTCTAGAGGAGAGGCTGAAGGGATAGATTCTTCAGCATCAGAGTCCTCATAGGAAGAGAATATCCCTGTTCTGAAGAGGAATCAGAGGAAATGGAAACCTGGTCAGAGGAGTCATAGTCAGTGTCTTGCCTAGGCCTTTTATCAGGAGGGGGATGGGAACCCCTGATCAAAGTAATTAGGTCCTCGGCCATTATAAGCATCTGTTTCTTTGGCATGGATGACTGTCCAGGAGAATGCTGTACTTTGGTGGTGTTTTAGACTTTGCCTTGGCTGCTGAAGTGGACTTAATAGTAAGCTGTGAAGGTCTGAAAACACCCTCAGAAGCCGATGCCTGCTCAGCGGCTCCAGACCCATCTGAGGGAATAGTTTCCATAGGCCCAATACCTTGAGTATCCAGAGGCCTAGTTGTCTCCACGTGGGAGTCGGAGGCGGCCTGTGGCTCTGAGTTAGTGGGTGTCAGGGGCTGCGAAAATGCCTCACTGAGAACAGAAGACTGGCCTAGAAGAGGCTTTGTCAGTTTTGGTCCTCGGATGCCTGTCCTTTTCTTAGTCTTTGTGTTTTTTATGAATTCCGGTCATTGGTTGTTCTGATGGCATTATGTAGTTAAACCTTCGGCCAAAGTAATGTAAAGCAAAATCAAACTGACTCTTAATAGTGCGTTGGTTGAATCTAGCACAAAACCGACAACTAGCAACGTCGTGGTCAGGGTCTAGGCAAGGAATACAGTAAGAGTGAAAATCCTTATGAGGTATTTGATTCCCACAAGAAATACAATTGTTAACTTTTACTGACATTGGTCTGGAGCAAGAAAAAGTTTCCCCAACTGGGTATTTAGCTTTATTGAAGACTTTGGTTCTGAAATTCGATTTCGAAAATCTCAGGAGTCGGCTGACCGGCACTTGCAAACTGCTTTTGCTTCGGGCACCGCGCAGCAAGAAAGACTGAAAAAAATGGCGTCGGCTGCATCTTATATACCTGGCGCACTGACGTCAGGGAAGAGACGACAGCAACCGACGCTGGACCAGGACTTTGGAATTCAGGCTGACTGAGGGTAGCCTGCCAGCAGGATAACCCAAGTGTAATGACTGCAACAGTGAAACACGATGAACATCCGCACTTTCTATAGTTTTTACTGGTAGTTCAGTGGCCCAATTACACATCCTGAGTGTGTGTCTTGCTGTGGTTAGTTAAGAGTGTCTGCTACAAAAATCTCTGTATGAAGAGAAGGGACCATGTATACTGCAAGACTTTCTGGCACACACCTGCATAAAGTTAAAAGTATGAATATTAAGAACCTGCTTGAAAATGCACCCTCAGGTATCTGAAGCTCAGTCACAGGTATCCAAGTAATAGGTGCTACACTACACACCTAATTAAAACAATGCAAGGGATGATGTGCAAGCTAATGTGAACATGGAAGCATGGCTCCGAATACCTAACAAAGGACTGCAATAAAATTGCTTTGCCTGGAATTTTTTTATGTGCACCATAAAACACCTTGTAGCAGTTTACAGTTAGCACAAATCAGTAATTCAGTAAAAGGGAAATAACACAATTTCAAGAGAAGTATAAGTTTTATTTTTTATTTTATTTTTTTTTATTTTTATTTAACATTTGTTGACCGAGAAAGTCCGACTAGGTTCCACAGATCCTGTTTTCAGCGGAGGCCCGGGGAGAAACGCTCCAGAAAGTGAAATCAAAAACAAAACACTTTTACTAAATACACTGATATTACTGGTAAAAGACAGGCAAACTGAAAGAAAATCACAGTGGCGTAGCAGCCCCCATTTGGGGCATTTTAAGTTGTAGCAGATTACAAAACACAACGCAAAAGTGATGGTGAGGTGTTAGTAATGCACAGAATAGCAAATGACAAAGAATGCTTTCAGTTTCATTATGAAGCTTTCATTTTAACAACTCTATCCTCTTCAGGCGTCCATCATCATGGTAGCCTATCGCACAAAACACAGAGCCATATAAACAAACGAAAGGTGGAGAGGAGTCCTCATTTTTTTTACCCATCTAAAATCATCCCTGCCCTTACATGGTGTGTAAAAACTACAGTATTAAAAAAAAAAAAAAAAAGTGGCACTAGTCCAGGTCTACCTGAACAGCTATCCTGGATGGACAGCCCTCAAATACACAGCTGAAGCAGTGGCTGCCCTAGAAGAATAAGGGTGACTAGACCAGGAATTTGATACAAACAGACTGAAACATTAATATAGTTGTTACGCTAGAAGTAGCTTGCACTCCTCCTTTAGCAAAGAAAGTTGTCCTGCCTTGCAAAAAAAAAAAGCAGTGCACGGAAGGTAATACTCAACAGTCCTTCTGAAATCAAGTGTATTTAAAAGGCTGTCACAGATTAAACTAAGGGAGGAAGTAAATAGGAGAATTAACAGTTTGGACACTGGATTCATCCCTGGAGAAACAGAGCTTATAAAATAAGAAATGGTTCTCCATACTATATAGCAGGAAAACATATGCTTTGCAAAAGTGATAAGAGCCAGGTAAAGAGAAGAATAAACAGTAAGAACATGATTAAGGGCTTTAATGTCAGTTCAGCGAGGGTGCTGATGAGATTATTTACTTATTTATTTTACATTTGTTAACTGGGGGTGTCTGACTGAGCCAAAAAGGCCCTTTTTCAGCAGAGGCCCAGGGAGAAAAGCTCCACAAAGAAAAATTACAGACACATTTAGTTATTTAGACATGATCAGTATACACACAAATTACAGTGGTATGTGGCACATAAACAGTTACAGTGGAGAGAACAAACAAAAAAATATTAATTTTAAAAATAAAGGTAATTAATAGATTTGTGGTGTACAGCTGAAATTTGGAACATAGGTAGAATACATACATAGTACACAGATACAGTACATACACTGTAGATTATCCAGTGTTTGTGAGTAAGACTGAAAACTATTATCAAGTGCTCTAGATTATGTGTTATCCGCTTTCACTAGCCTGGGGAGCAATCATGGCACTGCCAACATTCCTTGAGATGTTGCCTGATGAGGTCTTTAAAGGAGGCTTTGGATGATGTGTTTTGAATGCTTGTAGGGACAGAGTTCCATTTTTAGCCACTGAACTACTATGTAGTGCATCTCCAAAGCTACTGTAGCTGTTGGTGACTTCTAGTAGTAGTTTGCTTGATGATCTAAGAGGCCATTTGGCTGAGTGATGTTGTACTAGGTTTTTGAGGGCAGGGCACTTATTGGGGAGGTAATAGATAGAATGACAGAGGCAGAGCTGATTGTAGGTTAGGAGGTCATATTAAATATGAAATTTTACCAACCCAATAATACCCCTATACTCTCAAAACTCTAAATCCCATATAATAATCTGAACTCCCTACGTTCATCTAGCAAACTCCTTGCTAGCTTAAAGTCTAACAATACAGCTGGTGACTCTCTGTTTACCAACACAGTGGGAAAAAACTGGAACCTGTTACCCAATGAACTAACTCTAATTACATCCCTGCCACTCTTTAAACAAAAACTTAAAAAACACCTCCAAAAGCACTGGCTATGCCCTTGTAGTAGCATTGACTAACAACCCTCTTCACCCCTGTTTTTCTTCTCTTCTAACCAAACTTTCAAACATTTAAATGCTTAGTCTTGTAATTAAGACTGACACTATTTAAACTCTAATCAACTTATTGTTTAAATCCTTCAACCTGATGTGAACTATTATACATAACACTTACTGTATTATATCTGTTTTTAGCTTTCTTAAGCAATATTATGTTCACTGTTACTTTTCTTTGGTGTTTTGATCTCTGAAATGTAATTAACTTCCTGTTTTATTTGGTTTATTAATCCTTTATTTACTATGTAACAATATTTTTTATAATTTTGTATATCTGTGTGGAGCTTTTCTCCCCGGGCCTCTACTGAAAATGAATATATATCCAGCTAGACTAGCCCGGTCAACAAATGTAAAATAAATAAAATAAATAATAAAATAAAAGTTGTCTAAGGAAAATATACATTCCAAGTAGGACTGTAATTTACCCTTTAATTTACAGTAAACTGAAATGAAAGAGCAACAGACTTTCAGTAAAACACCATAGACCTGCTCCTAACAGCAGCAATTAGTCTAAGAAAAGGAGAAAACATTTTCAGAAGATCATACCTAGAAACTATTCCATTGTGCTACACAAATGGCCACGGCAGAAACCTTGCATAACAGAACCACCACTGATTGCCCCAAACCTGGCAATAGCCACAACTTCGGGCCAAGCATGACATTTCAACTTCATTTCCAGAGGATGAGGTCAAAGTAGTCATTAGACAACTTCTGAAGCAGGAGGCAATAAAACTGGCACAGCCAGAAGAAAGCCACCAGAATAACTTTTATTTGAACTTCGAATTTGAAGGGATGTACACAAATTTACGCAAGGATTGCTTGAATCCTCAAAATGTCAAGGACCATATCCCAAGAAACTGCCCACTCACACAAGGTTGAATGCAATGAACCTGTTAAGGATGTCTTCTACAGGACTGTAGTCCCCCATAATGTCCTGCACTGAAAAACAAGGCAAGAGACTTTGGTCTGTTACCCATTTCCTCAGAAAACTGCATAAGGCATTAGGAATGGTAAAGTTAAAACCTAAAAGGTAGAGCAAAGTCCAGTAAAAAACACAAAAAAACAAAGATACTGGACTACAACGAAAGGTACCACAGGAAACTCCTGGATAATATTCAAACCAGACTCCCTTATTAAATAATTGGAGTCTGGTTTGATTATTATCCAGAAGTTTCCTGAGGTGCCTTTCGTTGTAGTCCAGTATCTTTGGTTTTTAAAGTTAAAACCTCCCTTTTCTTGAAGAAGTGTATAACAGTGATTGACAGTGGTGTTGTCTGTATGAATCGACATTACTTCAAAGTAAGGGCAAAAAACTCTTAAGGGGCTTTGTGAATTAACTAGAGGACAAGCTGTAGATAGCAATTAATAGAGAGTTGAAGGATTTGGGAGGAGAAGACAGCAACAGTGAAGTGGGGATAAGCTGATCCTTCCAACGGAACAAGGTGGTTTGGAATTACCTGATATGAAGGGGTACTTCAGAGCTAAACAGTTAAGACCCTTCTACATAGCAAAAGCAGAAAACTGTAATTCAAAGTGGAAAGGGATGATGATGAAACAGGGGAAAAGCTTAAGAAACAAGGACAGACCAGGATTTTGGATGCAGATCCTTAAGGAGGGTAACAATAATCATACAGAATATTATATTCATAAAGTAGTAGAAATATTATAAGAACCAAGCCAGCATGGGAATGGAGAAAGAAGATTTTTGCCTATGGGGATGACTGCAATTAGGGATACAGACAATATGCAAGGGAGGCCAGAATTTACTGGAGAAAAATGGCAAAGGATCCAAGGTATTGGGAGCAAATAATTAGAGAAGAAGGATTACAGAATTTGAAGAGGCCAAGGCTAAAGACTGCCTTCCCCATCAAGGATTGACATCAAGAGTACAGACAAAGGGAAAAAAATAGGGGATCCTAAGTCTAAGACCAGCACTGGTAGAGCTTTTGGCAGAATCTAGAACAGAAGCTGCTTTTTAAAAGGGATAATTAGTAGAGCATATAAAATAGGAAGCCGCGGTGGTACAGCGGTAGCATTGTTGCCTCACAGCAAGAGGTTCTCCTGTTCAATTCCCAGGCTGGAGTGCCTTCTGTGTGGAGTCTGTATGTCCTCCCCACGGTCGAGTGACCTCCAAAAGACATGCGTGAATGGGTGTGCCTTCGCTGAAGGTTGGGCATCCTGCTGGCAACTCGGCACCATAAAAAATCTACTGACAATCATTAACGGACCAGAGTTCCGCTGTGGCGACCCCTAACCAGGAAAAGCTGAAAAGACAAAAAAAAAAAAAAAAAGTAGAGCATATAAAATATTGCATTTTGATTATAAGAATCAATCACGAGATTAGAAAGGATTGAGTAGAGAAACTGGATAAGCAATTCACAAACAAACAATGGGGGGTATACATACGACTCCCAAATATGCAACAAAGTGTAAAAGATTTAGGATCTTTGCTTGGAAGTGTTTACAGAGGTATTTTTATACTCCAAGTGGACTCCAAGGAATTTTTCCTCAAGTTGACTGCATATGTTGGAGGTGTGATGGGGAAGAAAGAGGTAATTGGGAACATGTTTTTTGGGAGTGTAATGAATTGTCAAATTTAAAAACATTCCCTGCAGTCTACCCTATCAAAAATACTGAGTGAGCAAATTGATTAACTAAGTAAATTACTTTTTGGAGCTATGACACTGAACTGGAATTACCTTGTTGCAGTAAGGCCTTGTTGAGTCTAATTATGCTGGCTGCCAAAAAAACAATTACTAGAAAATGGAAATCAAAGTATTAACCAACTGGTGCAACGGTTAGCATTGCCGCCTCACAGGAAGAGGTTCTCCGGTTCGATCCTCGGCTGGGGTTCCTTCTGCGCGGAGTCTGCATGTCCTCCCTGTGGTCGTGTGGGTTTCCTCCGGGTGCCCTACATCCCAAAGACATGCTGTAAGTGGACTGGACATTAAATTGGCCCTAGGCATGAGTGCATGCATGTGTGTGCCAACCTGTGGAAGGGTGGGCGCCAGGCTGGCAACTCGACACTGTAAAACTCCACTGCCAATCATGAGCGGACAAGGTGATCCGCTTTCGCGACCCCTAACTGGGAAAAGCCGAAAGAAGAAGAAGACTAGAAGTAGTGTATATAGTAACAGAGATCAAACAACTGGACATGGGATCTTTACTAAAGGGCAGGAGCAAATTACACAGAAAAAAATAGGAATTGTGGAAATAATACATGTAGAATAAGGTTTTAGAAGGGGAATAAGGTTTAAAAGAAGGCAGGATTTGAATGAGCTATGTAATGTTTGACTTACAATGACCGGATGGATTATAAGTGATGTATAATGTCTGAAAATATATAAATATGGTTTGTTTTCATTTATATAAATGTATGGCTGCCTATGTGATAACTGATAATTTAATAAAGATGTTTCTTGTTTATAAAAAACAAAAAAAAAAACAAAAGCAAACCAAATCCTAGTAATATGCTGAATAGATAAAGTTCTACAGCGCTTCAGTTCTTACTGCAAACACAATGCTGGCAGGTAACGCACTGAAAACTGATAAGGATCTACAGCTCATGCCTCCTAAAAGTTTGGTCCCTGGGTGGTTATTCCCCCTTTGCCCCACCCTAGCATGAGACTTCCAAAACCAATCTTCCTCAACCCTTAAACAGATCAGTAGGAAAAGCAACTATCCTGACAGCTCTTACATGAAAATATAGTCAAAAAAGGCTATGCCCATTAAATTATTCATTAAAATCATGTTTAACCCTTGACTTTTTAGGTTTCCTGATTTGTCATCTACAAACAAGTGCTGAAATCATTTTACTAAAAGTTACTTGAAAAAAGAGGTAGTGTCTTTTCCCATTCCTGTAGTTTGTTTAAAATCATGCAACTTCTCATCCACATAGGCAGCAACAGCACATCTTTTCACAATTTTTATTCTATCATCATACTTCTTTCATACTCCTGAACACTTTTACTCTTTGTTGTAAAAGATGACCACGATGCTTTGCCAGAGATGGCCTGCACCTGTCACCTCTGGGATTCCGCATACTGGCTAAGGCTCTTGCCTCCCCTACAGTGCCTTTTTTAGGCAAAGCTCAAATGTCAAACTCACCACCACAGTAAATACAAAAGCAAAATCTAAGGGTAATGCTACTCAATGCTAGAAGTCTAAACCTCAAAATGCACTCACTCAAGGCACTCCTTAATATAGAGAACATCGACATCTGTGCAGTGACAGAGACCTGGTTTAGGGCTCCAGATAGCACCCCTGCATTATCAGGCTACAATTCTTACCACACCTTTCGGCCACCTAACCTGGACCGAAACACTAAAGGAGGAGGTGTGTCCATACTCATAAAGGATATCCACACCTCCAGGCTAGTTGCTCAATATAATGCATCCAAAATTATCCAAGTACAATTAACACTGGGCAAGACTACAATTCAGGTTGCAGCTTGTTACAGATCCCTCGCCATGCCCCAGGACACCCACTCCATGTTTCTCGATATACTGGATAATATTAAGGTACAGCCCAATGCCCTAATATTGGGAGATTTCAACTACCCCACCATCAACTGGGAAAACTACTCATGTACTAACTCATCTGCCCAATGTTTTCTGGAATTCATCAATTCCAACACCCTGGATCAGCTTGTCCATACCCCCACCAGGGGCAGCAACATCCTGGACCTGGTCATAACCAATAAGAGTAACAGATGCTCCACATCAGAGGTCACTTTCTTGCTGGTCAGATCAAACCACAAGCTAATCACCCTAGACATCCATATCCCGCCCCCACCCCCCATTAAGGAAACCACTGTAAAAAAACTTCTCCAAAGCCAACTTCATGCTTCTTAAGACAGAAGTGGCTAACTTTACGACACCCACACAGATGGAAAATACAGGCACGACTGTTGAATCCTATACAAATGCACTGTGTAAGCACATGCACGAGTGCATGGACCGTGCCATCCCCAACAGGACCAAGACGCTATCCTCCAAAAAATGGAAGCCAATCTGGTGGTCTCCTGCCATAAACAAACTCTATAACAGAATGAAGAAACTGTTGCAAAAAAATAATAAAATCCCATGATTGCAGGAACTCCCTGGTCAGCCTCAGTAAGAAGCTGAGATCCCTTATAAAATCCTCCAAAGCTAGTTACGAAAATAAAATCACCATGGATTCTAAAGACAACCACAAAGCATTCTGGAGCTATGTCAAGAATCTCAATGGCAACACTAGCTCTATGCTACAGCACAATGGCACTAGATTTACTGAGCAAACTGATATTGCCAACATCCTGGCAGACAGGTTCAGTGCAAACTTTACCTCACCTCCCCACTCCTCCCAAAGGGCCCATCTCCATACCAGAAAATTGCAAAGCCCCTGTACTTACAGATGCACAAGTAAAGACCGCACTCTCCAAAGCCAAGAACACAGCATCCATGGGACCCGGACAACATCCCAGGCTGTGTTCTGCACGAACTACAGAACGAACTGGCACCCCACCTAAGTATCATGTTCAACCATAGCCTCACTTCAGGCTTTGTGCCTATGGAATGGCACACATCGACGGTTATCCCACTCCACAAAGGGGGTGCCACCACTGACCCCAGGAACTACCACCCCATTAGCCTGACGAGTCTTGTCTGCAAGGCCATGGAATGCATCATCCTGGAGCTTATAAATAAAGACACAGGTAACCTCCAAATTCTGGACCCCACTCAGTTTGGGTTTGTAAAAGGTAGATCATGCCTCCTAAACCTGATTGACCTCTCTGAAGCAGTCATCAGAGCCATACACGAGGGTAAGGTGGTGCACACAGTCTATCATGACCTCGCTAAGGCTTTCGACACCATCCCCCATTCTGGTATTACAGATAAACTCACTGGACAGGTCATAAATCCCTATGTCACAAGATGGGTGGCCAGCTGGCTCATTGACAGAACCCACACAGTGAAAGTAGCCGACTCCAAATCCGACTTCAGACCAGTGACAAGTGGAGTAGCATAGAGTTTGGTCCTGGATCCTCTCTTGTTCAGTATCTACTTCTCACAAGTCCAGGCTAATACAGCAGGTCTCTGGCTAATGAAGTTCACAGACGACTGCAAACTAGGAGCCATAATAGACTTGCCTAAGGATGTGGACATTCTATAAAGAGGCCTCACTGAGACTGATGCTTGGTGTCAAAGTCATGGCCTAGAGCTTAATGCCAAGAGGTGCATAGTCATCCCCTTTGGGAAAAACATCATACCCATGAACTACCACATAGGCGGTAGCCTACTAAACACCAAAAGTGTGATGAGACCTTGGGACACAGGTGGATAGTAGTCTCTCCTTTGATAATCATGTCGCCACAGTACTCAGGAAATCCTTCTACGTGGAACACCTCATCACAAAGGGGTTCTCCTCCAGAAAAAGAGAGGTCATCATTACTCTCTACTCATCCCTCATCAGACCCATTACAGAGTGCAATGCCCCATTTGGCATGCATCTCGCAAGACATCTACAACAACTAGAAAGGCCACAGAAATACCTCACTAAGAGGATTACCGGCCTCAAACAGATACCATACGCAGACCATCTCAAAAAACTCCAGTTCTACTCTGTCGCATATCGCCTACTCAGAGGCGACCTCTGCCTAACATACAAAACCAGGTCTAACCCAGATCTGATGTACATGCTACACTTAAAGAAATCCCAATCTCTCCAGGCCACACACTCCAGGGACCTAAACCTTGTCACCACAATAAACAGAATAGGCTGGAGGGATAGATTCCTGTTCCAGAGACTTCCCATGCTCTGGAACAGACTACCCATTCATGTCAAGCAAAGCTCCTCATAAGCTCTCTAAGAGAAATCTTGACAACTGGATGGGAAAAAGGAAATTCACTCCGGGTCTCACTTCTGTGGCTCTGCTTGACAGCGTCAAAGGAAAATAATTTTCTTGTGTGGTGAAAGTCAGGGAACCTCTTTTAGCTAGGCTTATATAGGCCTTAGGGCCAATAGCCTAGTACTTACCTATGAACCTATAAGATGCACTTTCACCAAACAGGTGATCAATGAGAGAATCCTCTATGACAGATCTTTTGATGTGTTCATACTCTCCTCCAATCAGCATCTGGAATGTTTTCAGGAAACTCCCCTACTTGAGGATGGACATGCACCTATGACACACACTGACATACTGATTACATAAGCATGTTCATCTCCTGTTCTGCTAGTTTATCCATCCAACCATTAGAAAACATCTTCCTGAAAACTCAAAAAAAAAAAGTTGATTTGGCAACCCATTGTCAACAAGTAAAATGGTACTATATACTTAACTCGGAGGGAATGCCAACAATAGAGATTGTCTGGAGGGTCCTCTACATACAACTGCATGGTAGAAAGGTATTCAGAACTTATCACAAGGTACTGTCACAACTTAGCTGATACAGTAAGAACATACATGTTGCAGCTAACGCAGGATTCCTGAATGGTCCTATGGTTGGAATAAGTTTCAAGCAGTACACCACCACCATGGAAGCAGCCACAGGACCACACCAGAAAGAAGTTCAGATCACTAAGTCCTACAGTTAATGGAGGCTATGGCTGCTTTTACAATGGTCATAATAATACATTTTGGATGTTTTCACTTCAACGCATACTACTCCAGTAAAGTAACAATTACTGACTGTTTAAATGTGGTCAGAAAGCAGCAGAGGCCAGTCACCTTCATCTATAGACTGCATTTGTATCCAATTTTATCCACTTTGACTGTGTACACCTGAAATGTCATAGGATCATGGGAGGTTACTCGGCTAATGGCCCTGGGGCTCTTACAAGCCTAGACAAGAGTTTATCCCCAAAAAGAAACCTCAGTCAGCACCTATCGCTCTTGTCAGTAGGTTTTGCCGCATATTACATTCAGGCCTTTTGAGTGGCTAATGCGTGAGGAGTTAGACCTATGGATATGGAGCATCTCTAGTAGGGCAGGGTCCGAGATTGCCTTGTAGGCAAGACACAGATCACCTCTGAACAATCTGTACGATATAGAGTAAAGTGATAGTGATTTGAGCCTGTCCGCATAGGACAGGTTTTGGAGGCCATGGATTCTCTTTGTGAGGTACTTCTGTGGCCTTTCCAGTTGGTGCAGATGTTTGGAGAGGTACACATCAAACGGGGTGTTATACTCAATTACAGGTCTAATGAGGGAGGAGTGTAGAGAGGTAATAACCTCCTTTTTTCTTGATGCAATCCCATTACTTATGAGCAGAACCAAGTAAAATGCTTTGCTGACCATTGCTGCTACATGATGGTCAAATGTGAGACTGTTGTCAACCTGAGTACCAGGTCTCTCACCACAGGTTGTGTGCTTAGGGGGGTTGCCATTGATGTGGTAATCAATAGGGCCATGTTTTTGCCAAATGGTATGACAATACATTTTTTTGCATTTAACTTGAGGCCATGACTTTGGTACCAGTCATTAGTTGCTGGGAGATCCTCTTGCAGTATGCTAACATCATTTGGGGAGTCAATGGCAGCACCCAACTTACAGTTGTTCACAAACATGGTCAGCCACAGGCTTTTTGTCTTTGCCTGGACCTCTGAGAAGTAGATGCCAAACAGTAGGGGTCCCAGTACAGATCCCTGGGGAACTCCTCTAGTGACAAGGTCTACTATCAGAGGTGGAGGTGCCTGTTTTGACCTTGAGGGTCCTGCTGGTGAGCCAGTTGGCATCCCACCTGATGATACAGGGACTTAGGCCAAGCTGTGTTAGCTTTTCGATGAAGCCCGAGGGGGGATTGTGTCAAAGGTTTTGGCCAAGTCAAGGTAAGCTGTATGTACTGACTTTCCCTCATTCAGGGGCTTACTGACAGTCTCAAAGAAGTCAACCAGGTTCAACAGGCAAGATCTGCTCTTGGCAAATCCGAACTGGGGGTGGGGGGGGGCAGTGCTTGAAGATAGCCTATGTCCTTGTTAATCAGATCCATAATAATACTCTCCATGGCTTTACAGTTCAGACTTGTCAAGCTAATGTGGCAATAGTTTCCAGGGTCAGAAGTGGCACCACCTTTGTGCAAGGAGATGACAATGGTAGTTCTCCACTCTACTGGAATGAAACCTGTACTTAGGCTGTGGTTGAACAGGATGCTTAATGGCAAAGCTAGTTCTTGCTGGAGATGTTGCAGAATACAGCCTGGGATACTATCAGGTCCCATGGAAGCTGTATTCTTTGGCTTGGATAGGACCTTTAACGCCTGATCTACAGCATCTGGAGTAGTTTCAGTGCATCATGCTGGCAAACCAGTCTGGTGGTGTGCTTGTTCTTAATGAAAATAGAGACGCCACCACCCTTAGTCTTCCCAACTTAATTTTTGGGTCAGAATGGGTGGAATGAGATATAGCCTGGTAAGGCAGGGGTGTTCTCCTCAGCCCTGAACCAAGTTTCTGTGACCGCACAGACACCGGAATCTTCCAGTGCAAGGAGAGCCTCCAGTGAGTGCATTTTCAGGTTAAGGCTCCTAGCGTTAAGCAGCATGACCTTCAGTTTGTTTTTTGACAACTCTTATGTTGGAAGATTAGTCTTTGGGACACTGCCTAAAAAAGGCACAATGGGGGAGGCAAGAGCCTTGGCCAGGATTCAGAATCCCAGTGGTGACAGGTGGAGGCCATCTCTGGCAAAGCATCGAGGCCTATCAACCATGTCACCCCAGGCATACAGATACTGGATTCCATTGGAATGACATCAGAAACTAAGCCAATTATTGAAGTCAATTATTTTTTGTTAGTATTGTGGTATCATTCTTGGTGAAGCCAGGATGCTGCTTAGGGCTAGGGTCATACCTGCCTGTGACACATACTCAGAGCTCAATCACATCTCTCTTCATATAGTCCAGGGAGGTATGTCCAAGTCATTCACACCAACATGAACAATGATAGAGTCACACTTGTAATTGTGAAGAGACTTAAGTGCGTGCGTGATGTGGCGGATTCTGACACCAGACAGACAAATGACTGTGACCTCCTTGTTGAGCCTGGTAAGGGGGACATCGGTGTGTCTCACAACTGAGTCTCCAATGACTAGTATACTTGATTTATTGTTATGCTTTGTGGGCTGTTAGTTTATTGTTTTGCCTTATGGGGCTGTGTTTGTGAGACACTGGTGTGCTGTCTGCTGTGTGACGTGTCTGGTGTTGTGTGTGGAATGTTTGTGAGTGTGTTTTGGAGGTCTCTGCTATTTACACAAGTTTTTTATTGAGGACCTCTGCATAGGTGGGTGTGTGTTGTGCTTGGCTATGTGATGTGAATGGTGTGGTGTTTGTGTTGGCAATCTCCTCTTTGTCAGGAGTACTGACTTTGGTGTGAGACAGCATGGATTCCAGGTTACTGATGCAGATGCATTTCTTGCAAGTAAAATAATTATGTGCTAGGAGAAGAGGACTGTCAGTAAACATAAGGCAGTTGCTACACTATCTCAGTATGCCCATGTTGACCACACTGGCAGGAGAAACTGACAGGAATTGTCCAGACATACTGTTCCAAATACTTGGGCGGATCTTATGGAGAGAGGGTTTTTGATAAGGGTTTGTCCACGAGAGTGTAGACCTCAAAAACCTTCTTAAATGTAAAGTAACTGGCTTGAAGCACAAGTGCTAAAACCAAAACGATTTAATCAGGCTACTAAGAAGTAATAAATACAGCAGAATAAATGCACTTGAACACAAGAGCATGCAGCAAAAATAAGGTAATAAAATAGGAAGGACACTATCACAGTAAAAGAAGCTGAATAAAGTGTACATTTTCTTTAAGTCGAGAATTAGGAAACAGAAGATAATTCAAAATTAAGAAACTAAGGGGATTGGCCTTCCCAAATGCTCTCTCTGTACACAACAGACCGAGCTGATGAGATGAGACTGGGAGGACTGTCCAAAATCAAAGCAAGGGGGTAGTTCTTCCCAAAAGATCTCACTGTACTCAGTTGAGTGAGCAAATAAGATGGGAATGGGAGGAGAAAATCACATGTACAGCAGGGGAGGGCAATTCCAAAGCCACCAAGTTTAAGAGTACAACAACACTTGTGTGGGAGGGCAGGAAAAACAAAATTTAGACAGAAAGATGCCAGCAATAAACAATGAAGCAAATATACAACTGCAGTACAGTTTTGCTAACTATCACTGAGACGGATCAAGTGCAAAAAAGTATACTCGTATCAGCTTGGTATATCCAGATGGTTCTAGAATCCAACACAGCCAGGTAATTAGCTCTACTATATCAGCTCTGCTACTGAGCACAATTTCACAGAAATGTTAAGTCTCTGTATCAGAAGTACAACAAAGAAAATAAACCCTCAGGCAATCAGATCGCCACAGAGGTGTTGACCAATAGCTAATACCTGAGGTAGGCTGACTCCACAGAATGCAAAGCAATCCCCACAGTGAAACTAGATACTGAACTAACCCCTGAGAAATAAACAATGTAGACAGACAGAGGCCAGCAATAAACAATGAAGCAAATATACAAATGTGGTACCGTTTTAACTATCACTGAAAAAGATCAAGTGCAAAAAAGTATACTTGTATCAGCTTGGTATATCCAGATGGTTACAGAATCCAACACAGCCAAGTGATTAGCTCTGCTACTGGGCCAGATTATGTCATTATGTATAGATCAAAATGGCCACTGTAATGTATTTCAGCTCACAGTTGTCAGATATGTATACTGTAACCCACGTCACCCTCCCATTAATGCAAACATGTGACCAGTTGCAGCCACTAACTACATATATATATATATATATATATATATGTGTGTGTGTGTGTGTCTGTGTGTGTGTGTGTGTGTGTATATATATATATATATATATATATATATATATATATATATATATATATATATATATATATAGGTTGCCTATTATATGATCAAAGACGCTTGATCGAAATTGAAAGCACGAAACAGCAAAATACCGAAACGTCATATAAGAGAATTTTTTCCCTGGGAAAAAAATCGCTTGTCTGCCTTTGTTATTTTGCAATTTTTGTCACTGTAGTTTGATCTCGGAGTTGGCATATTTAAATAGGGGGGGTGGGGGGCACAGCCCTCCACGTATGGGGGTGTGGGGGTCAATGCCCCCCCACTTTATGGAATATTTTAAAGTTTTTCTTTTTTCTTTTTTGGAACAGCGATTTTTCCCCCCTGGGAAAAAAATCACTGTTCTAAGTATTCGGGATTGTAAGCTTTCGCTTACATGGGGTCGATAAATCAGCGTTCGCTTTTTTAAGTGTTCGCTGATTTAATATATATATATATATATATATATATATATATATATATATATATATATATATATATATATATATATATATATATATATATATATATATACACTCAAATAAAAACAGCCACAGTACTGCATTTGAAGTTGATGCTGGCAGACACAGTGCAACTCTCATGCATGCACATGCCCACCAGTTATAGCAACTTTGTACACACAGATGTGGTTCTGAATGAATGACCAAGAATAATGTACTGCAGTTCACTGCAGTCACACTTTCACAATGTAACCCACTGCAACTCCCCTGTATGCACACATGCTTAATTACTTCCACCTTGTGCATGGCTCAGATGTTGGTGAAAAAAAATCCTCAGCAATGTATTTCAACTCACTGCTGCCATAAACATGCACCGCAACTCAATGCAATCCCCCACTCATGTGCACATGCCAACTAATTTTTGCCATTTTGACAGTGTAAGCTTCCAATGTTTGTGCTGAAAGGAATAAATAAATAATGGCCCCTAGTAATGTATTTCAGTCCACTACTGTCAAATATACTATGCCTGTCTGGGGGGAGAGCGAAGTGTGACTACACACACACAGACACACACACACACAGACACACACACAGACAGACAGACACAAATCTACCTACCAATTACAGCTATTTTGATTGTGTACACCTCAGATAACCAAAGTAATGTGTTTTAGTTCATTGCTACCAGACAGTGCAACCCACTGAATTCCCCCCATCCAAAATATTAACTGTATTAAAGAAAAGAATACATATGATACTACAGGCTGGCTGGACGTGCCAAATGTGGAGTCAGGAAATGGCTGCTTGTTGGTTTGTCTAGACTCCCAACCAAACTATGACTGAAGTGCTATTTTAACATCCTCCCAAAAAAGGCAGAAGAGCCTATAATAAAGTAAGGCATGTTCTCTATATTCTCCATCAAAAAGAATGGCCTTTTTTCAGTCCACTCGAGTAAGCAGTCTTTTTCCTTTTTAAATACAGAAATCAGAACTCAGAGCAATTGCAGGTGCATAGAGTTTTGAGTCCCAAAAGCAACAAAACTGATTATTTTTAAGCTGAAATTTTAAAACAAATTCTCAATTGATGGGGTTGCATACCAGCATGGTACATACCGTGAACAACCCCTGGCCAACAGTGAATACAATCTTCACCTTTGAATTGCACAATGAGATACGGAAGACAGAAGCACTGGAACATCCCAAGTCCCAAAATGGAAAAAAAAAAACACCTTTATTCCCTATCAAGAAACAGTCAAGAGTAGGGGATAACTGTGATCCCCATGTGGAAGAAAGGCTAAACTACTGAGTGCACTACTTCAGGAAGACCAAAATGACAGGTCTCAAGTTGCAACTCCAGGAGTGAGTCAGAATAACCACTGGCTCCCTACTGAAACGTCAGCATTCAAAATGCCGAGTGCCAACAAACTGGAGAAAAAAAAAAGACGAAAAACACAGGAGAAGACAATCTCAAAAATTTCTCTTTTCCTCTGAACTTCTTTTTGTGTGGGGTGGGGTGGCTGGACAAGCAACCCCCTTGCAGCACCCACAAAAATCAAACTTCTACATACCAACTCCGAGATTGCTATACCCAGGAGAAAAAGGAATTTTCTACGAAATGGCATCTTGTTCTAGGTATATACAATTCTGATCTTTCAGCTATTGTCTCAGTATTTTAGGAGTAGTGGATCCTGACTGTTCAAATGGTTACTATAACTGCCAGCATGTTTTTAGTAACAGGGATGACCATGGTTGATGGAGGGAAGGCCAAGGGCTGAGCAAAGTTGCATATCACCAATACTTTTCTGAAAGGGGAAGGACAGCGTTCTAGCCCCTTGTCCAAAAGGCACCTAGGCCAAAGTAGCAAAGAACACAAATTAGATTCCATGGTTAAAATGATGGCCTGGAACACCCAAGGTCTGATGGGGAAAACCCACTGCTATAGAGCCCCATAAACAGGACCAAAACTCCAGGTCCACAACATGTAGGCTGTTATGAAACTAAAGAAAAACCCCAGTTGTAGGATTGCCATTGCCCTTGAATAATACTGCAGCCATCACATCCACTAATGATCAGTCAGATCCAAATTAGGCTCAAATTACACTCAGGCGATCAAGCTGAGGTTTGCTGAGTGCTCTAAGAGGGAAGGGACAACTAATAATATAAGTAAAATCTCAGGTCCAGTAAGGGCAAGCACTGACTGAGAGCCAAAAGAAGGCCTCATCAACAGCACATGACAGCAATATAGGACTGCAACTTAGGAACAGTGAGGTTCTTCAGTGGGAAGCTCCAAAAAAAAACCCAGAAAGAGCAACCTTCTGCCAGTCTTCCTACAAGAGGGAGGAGGAGGATTCTCTATTCCTTCCACTGTTTGGCTGCTACATCAAATTAGGCAAGCTCTGCAGACTGAAGAGCTGCAAAAGGCAAGTTTCCTCCTAAATGAGGGGACCTCATTCAAAGTTACTCACAGAGAGCCTCAGTACATGCTCTTGAAATAAAGGTGCAAAAACAACCCAGGAAGCACTAACTTCTCACTGAGGACACTTGAAACAAGGCTACAAAAGCATACCAAAGAAAAAAAAAGTGTCTTCTAACTCCCTGCAAAAGGCAGGAAAAGGACCAAACCATCACTCAAAGGAGTGGCAATGTTAGAGCAATAAACTAGATGAAGCAATCATCCTCCTCTAGCAAGGAGGAACAGGAATGTACAGTTGTGTACACTTACCATAAATGTAGATGTTCGAGTTTATTCACTGTTGCAGTCATCACACTTAGGTTATCTGCCTGCAGGTAGCCCTCAGTCGGCCCGAATACCAGTGACTTACTATTTCTGCGTCGAATGCTGTCGCTCCAGGACTGACATCAGGTCATCAGGGGTATAAAAATAGGCAGCCAATGCCATTACATCAGCTTTTCTTGCCCCAAATGTCTGGAGCCCCCCAAATAGGGCAATAAGTTATGGTGGAAAAAATGCCACCAGTAAAAAGTAAATACCAATACCCCTGAAAGGGGTCAGTAATAGCCATAGAGAGGAGAGAGAGAGAGAGAGAAAAAAAACAGGGTGCTGGAGGGATGGAAACCAAGACTGCAACAGTGAATACACTCGAACATCGACATTTACGGTAAGTGTACAACACTGTACTATGTTCTTCGTGTTTCACTGTTGCAGTCATCACACACGGGTGGATTCCCAAATCTAAAGAAGGGTGGAGGCAGTCAAGAACAGTTAGGGCTGGCTAGTATGCCTTACAGGACTGCTGTTGCAAAACCTGCCCTGGATTTGGAAATGATAGGCAGATGGCAATGCTTGGTGAAGTTGTGTACTGAAATCCAGGTAGCAGCTTCCAGGACGTCCCTGTTTGGGGACTACCCTGAGAAATGCTGTAGAGGTAGATGTTGCCCTAGTGGAATGTGTTCTGACTCTCTGAGGGTTTGGTTTCCCATGGTGCTTGTAGCAGAAATGGATGCAGTGTGCAATCCATTTGAAAATTGTTTGTTTTAAAATGGCCTTGCCCTCTGCCCCTGTTGCAAAGCTGACTAGTAACTGGTCAGATCTTCTGAAGGGCTTACTCCTATCAAGGTAGAATCTGAGCTGTCTGTGCACGTCCAGTGAGTGCAGGATTCTTTCCCCTTTATTTTGAGGATTAGAGAAGAAAGTTGGCAAATGGATGGATTGGTTGAGAGTCACACTGGACACCACTTTAAGCACGAAGGAAGGGTTAGTTCTGAGGGAAGCCCTGTCAGCATGGAAAATAATGAAGGGTTCCACAGCCATAAGTGCTTGTAGCTCAGACACTCTTCTAGTTGAAGTGATTGCCAGAAGCAAGGCTGTTTTCCAAGAGAGAAATTTTAAGTCTGTTGATGCAGCAGGTTCAAGGGGGGAAGCGTGAGCTTTTCCAGTACTAAGTTAAGGTCCCAAGCAGGGGTGGGTGCTCTCCTTGGTGGCCTTAAGTTCTTTGCTCCTCTCAGGTACTGTTTGATAAGAGGGTGTGAGAAGAGAGGTCTCTCAGTGTTGTAATGAGCCGAAATGGCTGAGGCATATATCTTAATGGAGAAGGACAGGCCTTTGTGGAGTAAATCTGCTAAGTAATCCAGGATTAGAGGCAGGGAGGGCAGAGTTGTGTCCTCTCCTTTAGACAGAATCTAGGAGCAGAACCTTTTCCACTTATGAGCATAAGATTTTCTTGTACTGGGTCTTCTGGCTTCGAGAATGACAACCAGCACCCACTTGCTTAGGGTTGCTGGGGGAGAATTCAAGGAATAAGCCAGGCTGCAAGATTTAGGGTTTGCAGTTGTGGGTGCAAAATCTGTCCCTCTTGTTGAGAGGGCAGGGTTGGGTTCTGGTGTAGGTGCCAGGGTGGCACCAGTGACAGGCTCTGCAGGAGTGGGTACCAGTGCTGGTGTCGCCAGTCCAGGGCAATCAGAACTGTCCTTGGTCTGTCCTGTCTTATCTTGAGTAATACTCTTGAGAGAAGGGGCAGAGGGCGAAAGGCATAGATTGATTTACCCACTTAAAAGATAAAGCATCCACTTTCCAGGCCCTGCAGTGAAGATTCCTGGTACAGAATTTGCTGAGCTGGTGGTTGTAGGGAGAGGCAAAGAGATCCACCTCTGGGGTCCCCCATTTCTGAATCAGAAGGATGAAGGTGCTGGGCTCCAATTGCCACTCATGTGGGTCTAGGAGATTTCTGCTTAAGTCTGGCAGTGAGTTTTATTTGCCTGGCAGGAACTGTGCTTGCAGATGGACTTGCATGTCCAAAGCCGTGTGTCACAGGGCCATGGATAACCTGCAGAGTGGGTAGGAGTGGGTCCCCCCTGCTTGTTGTTGAATCACATAACTGTGGTTTTGTCTGTTTTTATTAGCAGTTGTCCTGGAAAGAGTAGGGATCTGAAAGCTGTCAGGGTG